>NW_027316167.1:13763622-13898622 GCF_026437365.1 Eucyclogobius newberryi | reverse complement strand
CACCACTCCCAGACCGGTTGTGCGTGAACGTGAAATCACACCGAAATAACACGAGAATCTATACAACAGTTTTGTGGACCAAATGCAACATATTATCTATATAGAGAAGACAGATTCAGATGTAACTACAGCATCCAATACTTCTCAAGGTTTATTTTCAAGTGTCTGTTGTTGATTTAACTCAAAAAAGTATTGCAAATGTAGCAGGGCGGTCTATTGTCCACCTGCATGGAGTGACTGTGGTGAGGGCGCCCTGTAAAAGGGGGGTCTGTTACGTTGCCTGACCTCTGACATCAAACCAAGATGGCAGCTCGGGGAGCCGCAGACTGGGCAGCCGACGGATAGTGGCAAACTAGTGCTACTTTCAGCGTAAAGCGTCGTGGCCTCAAGGTAGTTTAGCTCACTTTTGGGGAGTTGAAACGACATGTTTAATTTCTGCAATTTGGTGAAGTGGGATGTAACTCGTCCATGTTCCAGGCTCGGGGTGTCGGCTTGTTGCGTTGCTCTGGTCCTTAACTCAGGAGTAAGATAAGATCTTTAATATCCACACAAGGGGAAATGTCGTTGTTACAACGCAGTAGAACAGGAGGAAAGGACAGATTATAGGAAGTTTCAAAACACACTCTTAATAGAACTCTTATGAACAAAACAAAAAACTCTTATTAACAAAACTCCTCTCCTATCTTAATAGGGAATGGAGGGGGGGAAATAAAATAAAATAGATAATAAAAAATAAAAATAAAGATAAAAATCAGATAATAATAAAATAATGATAATAGAATAAAATAAAAATTAAATTAAATAAAGTAAAAATAACTAGCCAAGACTAGGTAATACTATTAGCAGGTAAGTTAACCGTATAAAAAACAAAACAGAACACTCTTATTTACAGGTATTGCACATGGTTACATCAGTATTGCACATTAATATGATGGTATTGCACATGGTTACATCAGTATTGCACATGAATATGATGGTATTGCACATGGTTACATCAGTATTGCACATGAATATGATGGTATTGCACATGGTTACATCAGTATTGCACATGAATATGATGGTATTGCACATGGTTACATCAGTATTGCACATGAATATGATGGTATTGCACATGGTTACATCAGTATTGCACATGAATATGATGGTATTGCACATGGTTGATTCAGTATTGCACATGAATATGATGGTATTGCACATGGTTACATCAGTATTGCACATGAATATGATGGTATTGCACATGGTTACATCAGTATTGCACATGAATATGATGGTATTGCACATGGTTACATCAGTATTGCACATGAATATGATGGTATTGCACATGGTTACATCAGTATTGCACATGAATATGATGGTATTGCACATGGTTACATCAGTATTGCACATGAATATGATGGTATTGCACATGGTTACATCAGTATTGCACATGAATATGATGGTATTGCACATGGTTACATCAGTATTGCACATGAATATGATGGTATTGCACATGGTTACATCAGTATTGCACATGAATATGATGGTATTGCACATGGTTACATCAGTATTGCACATGAATATGATGGTATTGCACATGGTTACATCAGTATTGCACATGAATATGATGGTATTGCACATGGTTACATCAGTATTGCACATGAATATGATGGTATTGCACATGGTTACATCAGTATTGCACATGAATATGATGGTATTGCACATGGTTACATCAGTATTGCACATGAATATGATGGTATTGCACATGGTTACATCAGTATTGCACATGAATATGATGGTATTGCACATGGTTACATCAGTATTGCACATGAATATGATGGTATTGCACATGGTTACATCAGTATTGCACATGAATATGATGGTATTGCACATGGTTACATCAGTATTGCACATGAATATGATGGTATTGCACATGGTTACATCAGTATTGCACATGAATATGATGGTATTGCACATGGTTACATCAGTATTGCACATGAATATGATGGTATTGCACATGGTTACATCAGTATTGCACATGAATATGATGGTATTGCACATGGTTACATCAGTATTGCACATGAATATGATGGTATTGCACATGGTTACATCAGTATTGCACATGAATATGATGGTATTGCACATGGTTACATCAGTATTGCACATGAATATGATGGTATTGCACATGGTTACATCAGTATTGCACATGAATATGATGGTATTGCACATGGTTACATCAGTATTGCACATGAATATGATGGTATTGCACATGGTTACATCAGTATTGCACATGAATATGATGGTATTGCACATGGTTACATCAGTATTGCACATGAATATGATGGTATTGCACATGGTTACATCAGTATTGCACATGAATATGATGGTATTGCACATGGTTACATCAGTATTGCACATGAATATGATGGTATTGCACATGGTTACATCAGTATTGCACATGAATATGATGGTATTGCACATGGTTACATCAGTATTGCACATGAATATGATGGTATTGCACATGGTTACATCAGTATTGCACATGAATATGATGGTATTGCACATGGTTACATCAGTATTGCACATGAATATGATGGTATTGCACATGGTTACATCAGTATTGCACATGAATATGATGGTATTGCACATGGTTACATCAGTATTGCACATGAATATGATGGTATTGCACATGGTTACATCAGTATTGCACATGAATATGATGGTATTGCACATGGTTACATCAGTATTGCACATGAATATGATGGTATTGCACATGGTTACATCAGTATTGCACATGAATATGATGGTATTGCACATGGTTACATCAGTATTGCACATGAATATGATGGTATTGCACATGGTTACATCAGTATTGCACATGAATATGATGGTATTGCACATGGTTACATCAGTATTGCACATGAATATGATGGTATTGCACATGGTTACATCAGTATTGCACATGAATATGATGGTATTGCACATGGTTACATCAGTATTGCACATGAATATGATGGTATTGCACATGGTTACATCAGTATTGCACATGAATATGATGGTATTGCACATGGTTACATCAGTATTGCACATGAATATGATGGTATTGCACATGGTTACATCAGTATTGCACATGAATATGATGGTATTGCACATGGTTACATCAGTATTGCACATGAATATGATGGTATTGCACATGGTTACATCAGTATTGCACATGAATATGATGGTATTGCACATGGTTACATCAGTATTGCACATGAATATGATGGTATTGCACATGGTTACATCAGTATTGCACATGAATATGATGGTATTGCACATGGTTACATCAGTATTGCACATGAATATGATGGTATTGCACATGGTTACATCAGTATTGCACATGAATATGATGGTATTGCACATGGTTACATCAGTATTGCACATGAATATGATGGTATTGCACATGGTTACATCAGTATTGCACATGAATATGATGGTATTGCACATGGTTACATCAGTATTGCACATGAATATGATGGTATTGCACATGGTTACATCAGTATTGCACATGAATATGATGGTATTGCACATGGTTACATCAGTATTGCACATGAATATGATGGTATTGCACATGGTTGATTCAGTATTGCACATGAATATGATGGTATTGCACATGGTTACATCAGTATTGCACATGAATATGATGGTATTGCACATGGTTACATCAGTATTGCACATGAATATGATGGTATTGCACATGGTTACATCAGTATTGCACATGAATATGATGGTATTGCACATGGTTACATCAGTATTGCACATGAATATGATGGTATTGCACATGGTTACATCAGTATTGCACATGAATATGATGGTATTGCACATGGTTACATCAGTATTGCACATGAATATGATGGTATTGCACATGGTTACATCAGTATTGCACATGAATATGATGGTATTGCACATGGTTGATTCAGTATTGCACATGAATATGATGGTATTGCACATGGTTACATCAGTATTGCACATGAATATGATGGTATTGCACATGGTTACATCAGTATTGCACATGAATATGATGGTATTGCACATGGTTTATTCAGTATTGCACATGAATATGATGGTATTGCACATGGTTGATTCAGTATTGCACATGAATATGATGGTATTGCACATGGTTACATCAGTATTGCACATGAATATGATGGTATTGCACATGGTTACATCAGTATTGCACATGAATATGATGGTATTGCACATGGTTACATCAGTATTGCACATGAATATGATGGTATTGCACATGGTTACATCAGTATTGCACATGAATATGATGGTATTGCACATGGTTACATCAGTATTGCACATGAATATGATGGTATTGCACATGGTTACATCAGTATTGCACATGAATATGATGGTATTGCACATGGTTACATCAGTATTGCACATGAATATGATGGTATTGCACATGGTTACATCAGTATTGCACATGAATATGATGGTATTGCACATGGTTACATCAGTATTGCACATGAATATGATGGTATTGCACATGGTTACATCAGTATTGCACATGAATATGATGGTATTGCACATGGTTACATCAGTATTGCACATGAATATGATGGTATTGCACATGGTTGATTCAGTATTGCACATGAATATGATGGTATTGCACATGGTTACATCAGTATTGCACATGAATATGATGGTATTGCACATGGTTACATCAGTATTGCACATGAATATGATGGTATTGCACATGGTTACATCAGTATTGCACATGTTCAGGGCTAGCAGTGTTTGTTGTAGAGTCTGACAGCAGCAGGAAAGAAAGACCTGCCAAACCTTTCCTTCACACAGCGAGGGTCTAACATGCCTTTCATCAGCGGTATGCACTCTTAATACAACAGTCAGTCCTGTATTTTAAACTACAGCTTATGTAGAGTTGTTTGTGCAGTTTGGGGTCCTTCCGGGAAGCCGGCCTCGATGGCGTCTCCACTCGCTCTTCGGGCATCAAGGTAACATCCTATTGTTGTGACAACGTTGGATGCATGATAAGATATTCCTTTATTGTCCCACATGGGGAAATTTCATTGATGCAACGCAAGTGCGAGTGCAATGTCAAAATACATTGACATACATACATTGCGAGTGCAATGTCAAAACTGTAAACTATCTGAAATAATGTAACATGTGAAGAAAATGTGTTTTTAATTTATTGAATTAACTTGTATAAATTATGCAGCTTTAATAAATGTAAACTTTTGTACATTTGTCTCTGTCCAATGATGACAGTCCTAACTTACCTGTGTGTATGGAGCGGGATTAAATAATGAATTTGAGGGTTCCCTGTCCCTTGTTCTAAAAACAGGGTGGCGTTGTTCTACATCTGAAGCAAATATTGTGAGTACAAAGACGGCTCTACCACTCGTAATGCTACACAAAGATTGTTTTTGGCAATATAAATAAGTACAACAAGCAGACGTCCAATGTACTGAGACTCTTATAGCGGAGCAGTTAAATGCTGGTGGTTTTATTCCTTTCATTTCAGTCTGTAGCGTTGTTCTCTTCACATTTACCAGTGTTGTGTGAATTGGTTTCTTGATGAAAAATAATTTAATTGCTCATGAAAACTGAAAATAGATTAGAATATTTTGACATTAACCAATGGTTGTCCTGACACATATTGAGATAAATTCTTGTTTTTTGTCCAAATATTGTTTTCCTTGTTTTTCACAATTTCTTGGTGCCAGCAGGAAAGAAAATTTGCCACAGCGAGGAAGGTGATTTGCCTTTTAAGAATTGTTCAAAACATGGTATTTTGTTTTTGGTGTACGCAGATGTAATATTTCTATTTCTATAAAAAACAACTCGTATAAGAATTCAATATACTTCATCAGTGCCCAAATGAAGTAAACACATGCTGACATTGCTGATAACAACTGTAATGGTGTAATGTATTCACAATTCACACTATATACCGTATTTTCTGGACTATAAGTCGCACTGGAGTATAAGTTGCACCAGCCAAAAAATGCACAATAGAGAAGAAAAAAACATATATAAGTTGCACTGGAGTATGAAATGCAGTTGCAAGTGTGAAAATAACAAATAATATCACATATATGCCTTATAGTCCGTAAAATGCGGAATATTTGGTTAACATTTTGGGTTAAAACAAGACTTATTCAGTCTCATCCCCGTTTCACGCTATCCTGCTCTGTAAAAATATGTAAGCTGTTCACTCAGGGTTTGATGCTAAAGTCAAAGCATTTTCCCACAGGGTTTTTGTATTTTTTCCTCACCGTGAAGGAGGGTTTAAGGACAGAGAGCGCTTACCCATTTGCTAAATTCCCGTTAACATTGTTGAATCTTTTTTTGTATTTCATTGTTGCCCATCGAGGCAACTGTTTTGGGAATTTGGGTGTTAAAAAAATACATTGAACTGAACAAGAGGCAAATCCAAAATACAAGCCTTACAAATCAACCGACAGAGGGTTTGAATAAACAATCAAAACACATTCGGACGGAGCAGGCAAATCAACAGACACAAACTAAAAACACAGCAGACACGTCAAAACAAAACAGCAGAGACGTCAACTGAATCAAAAGCAACACAGATAAATATAAATTAAGGAAATCTCTTTACAAAAAAAGCAAAAACAAAGTAACACTATGATGTGACGCTTCTAACAGTTCAATTGCAGGTTCAATTGTGATTGTTTTGCAGTTTCAAACCAGTGTGAGCACACATTACAACTGTTACTCTCACATTTTACCCCATCAACATCACATTAGCATATACAAGTCGATTAAGTTGCCTCACAGTCCATCCACACCTGCCTTTTCAGAGCTGCTGTATATTTTGCTTTTGGCCAGCGGTCAAAGAGAACAGCTGTACAGTTTGCAGGTTCACTGATCTCTCTTGGTCTCTGGCAGCGCGACTTTTCCTTTGGGACACGATCATAATTAGAAATGTTTCAGGTCGTCTCCAGAACACAGACACAGTAAGGCTTGATAGAGACGCATTACATCCAGCATTAGTTTGTTTTCAACTCAAGTTTCTTTTTAACTAAACTGAACGACAGAATAACCCCAGAGGTGATGAAATAATGGCGTCCAGCGGGGGATGGGAACTTATCTTTTTTGTTTTTTTGTTCCTTCGATGGTAGAAAGACAATTAGAAAATGCTACACGGAGGCGTTCAGCGCTCTCATCACTTGTCACCGCTTCATTGTGTTCCCATTAAGAGTTGAAACATGCCCCCTGGCTGCCGGGACAGTTTGCCGTGCACTTTCTCTCTCATTGCGAGGCCCATGCAGCTTGGTCACTGCTCTCTGGGTATTTTTCGACATGGCCCCCGGTGCTGCTAGTGACCGATCAGTAAGTGCTTTGTTCGCCAAACTCACAGCTTAACTTGCATCAGTGACTTTTTAAGGCCCGAGGCGGTTGGCACTGGCTAGTCTGTCCTTATTAAAGACAAAAATACAAAATATAGCAGTCATAAGTGTGTGTCTATCTCTTGGTTATAGCTCATTGATGTAATACATTACTTTTTCCCCCTCAATTTTGAAAAGTTTAAAACATAAAACACATAATAGACAGATCAGGACCAGAGGGATATATTTCCAGTATGTAATAAAACAGTATCAATAATAAAACATCATCAGTAATACATTTTAATACACATTTCTGGAAGCAAATGACTGAAGACAAAACAGTTGCTCTTGGCTCCCTTTGACAAACTAATATGTTCACAACTTGATTTTATTTGTATGTGTTGTGTCAATATATACATATATTTAACATTAGAAATACAGCTACTCCCATGATCACATGTATATTAAGTGATGTTACTTACACCTGCAGCCAAAGGAAATGCTCCACCACAGGTTGTTATATTTGCAAATGCATTAGTCGGCAGGTTATCCTTTTCGCTCAAATATTTCCCCGACACATAAAAATATATTGGTCTGAGCGTTGTAAAGCCCATATGCACACTAAAGCTTATACCGCCAGGCATTTCATTTTGTGAGAGCAGCATGTCTGGTGTCTACTGTCTCCCCATAGTAACAGGCAAAAGGGCAAAGGTCGGCGCATATAATAAGTACTCTATTGATTGCCTTATGGAAATAGTTTGATCCTTGTCCTCGTAGATATGACTGCAGAACCTGATGAGTAAATTTGTCGCTAGGGAGCAGTAGAGAGTCTATGTTTTGACAGCTTTTTATCGCTTAAATCTTATAAACAGAGATCTTCCCAGTCTCTTGACACTCTGACAATATTATACATTTTACTGACTGTAGAATGGAGAGGGCCTTTCAAAAACACAAGAGTGGTAACAATACAAAAAGACATGTAGCAAAATGGACATTAAAGTACTAGTAATAGCAACAGCTCAAGAATCTGTGAAAATCGTTGTACTCTTGAAGAATACAATAAATGTGCTGCATGTACAAGCTGCGTTGGCTGGTTCGGAGGTCGTTTTTGCTTATAACGTCAAACTATACGTATATGCAATCTTAATAAAACAAGTTGAATTTAGGGAACTAGAACAGAAGCTGTACCTCGATTGATTGAGACAGGGCAATCATCAAACTATTTGTTCATTTTCTGACTTTTGTATACACTTCCTGTTGGTGAGAAAATTGAGCCCTATGTCCTCAATTGAGCTTTCAATAGCCAGAGAATAGACTTAAACCATTATTTTTTCAATTTGTATGTTTCTCCCCGTGTCTTGGTGGGTTTCCTGTGGGCACGCTAGATTCCCCCATCAACTCATGTACAATAGGTAAAAATCCTCAAGCTACTGTATTCCTGCTCCAAGCCGAGCACAACGATCTGGAGATGGTTCCCAGGCGACAAAGTTCCATACAGGGACAATAATAGACCCTTAAAATGACATTTTTTTTGTTTTGTTTTTTCAAATTTTGACTTTATTTGGTGTATTTATACCTGTTGTAAATATAAATGAGCGTTTCAAGCAGCTATTTGTGGAGAAACTTTGAAAACAGGAAGTGCCACATTGATCGAATGGAAAATTTCCTCAAACAATCACAGCCACGGATTTGTTGTTGTGCCGATTTTTGCAAACAAAAATGGATTGTCCTGACAAACCAACTTTGTCCCTGAGTGAAATCATAAAATCGATGCAAGCCTCGAAATAACGGGCCGGACACGGTCAATGACCGGCGCAAAAATCAGTTTTGACCCGACTCCAAAATCAAGGCTCCGGACACAATGACCGACGCAAATTTTTCGCCGTAATATATATTTTTAATGGGCAAAAACAGCGCGGTGAACATGCCCAAAGTGATTCCTATGCACAAACTCGGGCGCGCTATACTACAGACCACGATTATTGCTGTAGTTCTAAAGCGGAGGAAGGCAGCGGAGCGCATGTGCGCGCGCATTTCCATCGCTCAAGTTTCGTTTTGACAGACATGCCACTTCGCAGTCTTCTCGCTTCTCATTGGCCGAGCGGTGTCCGTGATGTAATGTCGATGAAAGCGGGCATCTGATTGGCCGCTGCGTTCGGTTGTACTCGGAAATGCCCGGTCTAATTTTGCGCCACAAGTGATATCGTGGTTGGCGGGCGTCAATCTCCTCAGTTCGCAATTCAGTCTTTTTAAAGTTGTTTGCAACAAAAGCTGTAATTTTGCACATTAGGGACAATGTCAATGTGGAAGTATCCAAGGGCCCCACCCCCTTTGGAGTTGTTAGCATCGGGGCAATGTATATATGTTAGTAGTTTATTTTGTAGGCTGTTATTTTATATATTCCACAAGATCTCCTTGTGTCAAATGCTGTAAACAGTATTTATTTTGTATCTAAGAAACATTATATTAAATTAAACAGTATTAAAGATCATGATCTCTGGTTTATATGATTCCGTATTTGTGCTCTTCATATCAAATAACAGATACAAGTACTTTAAATTGTTTTACATGCTAATAACCAGGTTTAAAAACAACTAATTTATCTTGTTCTTATGACGCCGCGCGCGCTTGTGGGCCCCTGAAATTGCTGGGGGGCCCCTAACTTTTTTAGGTAGGGGGCCCCCCTGGCCCCTAACTTTGAAAATCTATTTCTCAGCCTGTAAATGATAAAGAGACCTGTTAATAAGTTAATTTTTCATTAATTGTTATTCTGTTTTCCTTTCCTTGTGACCGATTCAGAATTAGTCATGACAGGTACCAAATGATCGGTACCAGTCATGTTGACAGGGACGTAAAAATAATTATTTCAAGGCTTGCGATGAACGCTTCAGTGCGCTGAACAGGTACTTTTCGCCCTCTCTTTCCTCTCGTTACCAGTCTAGTGAGCCTGTGGCTCAACATTTTCTCCACAGGTGACAGAGTCTCATAAATGTCCTGGTTCATTTGGCCTGTGTCAGCTTTCAGAAACATCTCTAGAGTTATCCGTGATGATTCTCCTTCACGTTTCTTGTTGAAAACTATGACTTGAGCCAGAAGGCTTTCACTAAGTCGTTTGTGGGCCGACACTGAGGACTACTGAGGAAGAAGCCATAGCTGATCTAAGACAAACTGTAACAGATGATTCTGCAGGGCAGCAATGTCTTTGGTTAACGGAACACTGTCATCTTTGTTCCATTTGTTTTGTTCCATGGAACTGTGGGGATTTGCAGAAACATAGTCTGACCACATTTTGTCAAGAACCTCTTTAAAAACGTTTGTCTTTTTTTCAGTAGAAGCATCCGACACCATGATGCAATGACCAATCCAAGCTACAGTTTCTGCTTTGAGAAAAGCCTATTTTCACAGCGGTTGAAGGTTTTCCATACTGTCTTATCTTAATTGAAGTGTGACACTTTTCTAGCTGCTGCTATTGCTAAATTAAAGTTGGTTGGATACGGCTTTGAGTCCACAAATTTTTTGTCAATTTGTTTAGCTGCCAACACAAAACAGCCAAGTTCCCTCAGTTTGTGTGCAATATAACGATGCGGAGATTGTTCACGTCCTTCGAGTATACAATGAATCTCCAAATTTACATATCATCTTGTAGGGGAATGGAGATGGACATTCCACGGCCAGATAACAGAAAATCTCTTTGAACATTGGGGGTTTTTCGTTCTCCCTCTGTCCCTCACCGCAGGGGAGCCGCTGTGACTTGTGTGATAACTGATCTTCTCCCCACAGTCTTACAGGAGGATGCCCCGATAAACTATGTTCTATGTGATTATGCCATGAATGTTTGTCCGAATCAACTCCCTACACCACATGTTTCACCTTGTGTTACGTATTTTTCCACTGTTTAAGTCACAGGTGAAAGATGTAAAAATGTGTCTACCTCAAGAAATAATGTGCACAAACTGCCAAAAGTGTTTAACGTGTAAATGTTAAAACGGTTCAATGTTTTTGCCATTATTATTTACGTTACTCCAGTTTTATTTTCTCAGTCAGGAAAATGTTAAACAGGAAGTTTTCGCAGTAGCGCCCGCCCCTTTCGCTCCCAGCATGCCCTGCGGGCCAGGTATCAAAAGGACGCTCCAAGCTAGAAACGCTCTCTTGTTCTTCTCTTATTCTCTTCTTCTCATCCCCTTTGTCTTCTCTCCTGGAAGCTGTCTCCACGGACAGGCCTTTCACTTTTCCTTTGTTTCAACAAAATCCGTCCGTCACGTGGTCGACAAGGCCATGCCAGCCCTGGACTCTGAAACCACCTGGAACTACCTGGAACTACGCTTAAGCGCTCAATCGGACAGAGACTTTCTTTGCTACTTCGTTTCTTTTCTTTTTGAAGTAATCTACGCCGTTTACGTGGATCAGCGCTACGTCCTCATCTGAGTAAAGGCCGCGTGAGGAGCTAACACGCCGCTAAAGCGTTCTACCGCTAAGGAACTCTCGGATATCGCCGCCGCTTCAAGGAGGTCGCAGCACACCGCTCCACGTGACCCCTCGCTCCCCGGCGCAGCACCCCGCTCCCCGGCGCAGCACCCCGCTCCACGGCCGCCCCCAGCTCCACGGCCGCCGCCCGCTTCACGAACCTTCGCCGTCACACCGCTCCACGCGACGGACCTCGTCACGGACCTCGTCCGCGGACAAGGACCAGTCGGACCGAGTCTCTACAGAACCGTAAGCAGAGTTAAGCGTGCGGTCCGTTTTGTGGCATGATTTGGGTAGAGCTCAGCTGTTCCTCCTCCCTTTAGCTTCTCACTTTCCCTCTTTTTGATATAGATTAGCATAGACACGTTTGGTTATCAAAAGGCAAAACCCTGGTTTAACATTATCTGCATGAAATCTGCTGTTAAATCTGATATAACTTCACCTGTGATTTACCTGTGCGCATTTCTGCTCCAGTGTTTTGATTACCCTTTTGATAAATAAACTACACGAAAGAGTTATTGACTATTGTTTGTTTGATTAGACTATGTGTAAGTCCCTGAATCGTGAAACACCCTTCAGACCTTTTTAACGAGCGCAATTAAGGACCGTATCTTAGCTCTTTGGGTTTAACCCTGGTGCCCCGTCTTGTCTCGTTTCTGCTAAGAAATCTTCCTTAATCATAAACTGAACACATGTAGTTTGAGACCCTACAATCTCATCACTTCGAACCCGAGCGGTGATACTGTCTTGTTACATGTTTTGAATGACATTCTGGACTCCCTTAGATGATTTTTGCATTGGAAGAAGTTTGGAAGAGACAGCCTGGACTCATTTTCTTTGTGTTCCTACGTCAGAGTTGTCATTTTTATTATGCCTCCAAAAGTCTCCTTTTTTAAAACATGGCAAAGCAGTGTTGACATGGCAAATAGTCATCAACAGATGCATTTGCAGAGGGCTGTTTCCATGTTACAATCTCTTATTTACCACCCTTAAGCACTTCCTGGTTATGTTGCCAATCTCCCTTATTTCTCAGAGTCTCTAAGAGTTTCTTCCTTTCTTTGGAGCCAGTTGGGAAGCTGAATGCATCAGTTTCATCCATGTGCTTCATCTGCAGATGCCGGGCCATTTTTAAATTTGACTTCTTGCAGTAAACACGGTAATGAGCTTTGTTCCACACTCTTTTACCATGTTCCGTTGGGCAGCTTTTCTGTCTCATTTCAGTGATCTCTGTATTGCGCACAAGGTGATTTTTTGAATACCTTTTTGAAGACTGATCGACTGTGTTGGCTTTGGTTTTGACTCACGCGACAGGCTGGAGCAGTTTGAGACATTGCTGCAGGATGAAGAGCTTGGACTTGCTGGAGGCTTGTACTCGTCGTCACTACAGCTTGTCTGAAGGAGCCTCTTGATGAGGTGAACTCACTGTGGAATCAGGTGGATCCCTCTCCGGGGTTTTAACCTGCAACATATGAATTTTAACGTATTAGCGCTTTTCTCAAAGCAGTTACAAATTAATGTTTGACTATAATAAGATCAGAAGTGTGCAGGGCACATGCACTGTGCAGCCACAAGTTCTCAGGACAAGTCATCAAATATAAAAAAAAAAAAAAGACACATGCAGTGCTGGGGATAGTGTTTATTAATTGGATAGTGTTTGTTTGCAACTGATACTGACTAGTCAGTAAAAAAAAAAAAAAAAAAAAAGTGTAATATATTATATATTAATGTCTGTTATAACATTAGCATTAAATACATTTGTACATCATTGTTGATTTACAGAACGTTATCTACAATTGTCAGCTCATGTTTTTAAAAAATGTATGCATTTTTTTTTAACCTGCTAAGGCCTTAGTTATTTTATTACTTGGTTTACCGATCCGCTACACTTTGATTGATTTATACAATATAAATAAAATTATTTTTTGTCAGTTTTTTTTATAAAGTACCGCCGTCAACGCAAAATAGCTTTAAATGAAATATAAAGTGGTATTAAGTCAAAGATAAGAGCACGTGAAGCAATTTTCGTCAAAATCCTGCGGGAGTCGCCGATGTGCGCGGTCCCGGGAGAGCATGTGAAGACGCGCGCGTCCGTTTCCGGGACTGTGACGCGCAGCGCCAACTCCTTATATCGCAAATACACATTTTAAACCCGTTTACCACATTTTCTTCAGCCCGTTTTGCCGTGACTAAGAGTGCACACTTAGAGGCGTCAATTCTACCAATGCAAAACACGCTAAATCTACTGTTTACACGATTCTGCGCGCCGCGTCCCCCCCTCCCTCCTCCTCCCCCCCTCCTCACGTGGTCCTTTTTGGGCAAACCCTGAAGAAAATATCTTTTGAAATTGAAATTATATTTATACTTATATTTCGCCAGCGTGATCAATATATTGCATTTAAAAATCCGCAAACCAAGTACCAGTTGCATAAACTCTTATATTGCTAAAGGACACAGAACAACGTGTAACGTGAGGTCACACACAGATGTTTAATACTTACATGAGTTGAGGCTCGCTCCTCGCATTTCTTGTAATGACTTCTCAAAGTTTGAACTCTTCTTTTAAACCTTTTAATGGTCTGATTCTCAGAAGACATTTTGCCATCTCTTCATTAGTCCGACCCGTCCGATCTCCGACACGTGTAAACAACACCGCTCACGCTGCGCTCTGATTGGATAATTACCGGGAAACGCATAAAGTGATGTGATTGGTCGAGTTGTTTTTTCTTAACTTATAAGAAAACTGTGGCTCACAACATTAGTCAAAAACACTTTCAATGTTAAACTCACAGATATTATTTAAACATTTTTACATGAGCAAAGTTGCCTGATAAAGAACTGAAAATAACATGTAATATGCCTGTAGTTTGTAAGCTGTGTTATTAGTGCACAGCCTCTGCACAGGAGCGCTCTGATTGGCGCAGCCCATGGCCCAGCCTCATTGCAACAATGTATCAACGTGAGCAAGGTGCAGAGGTGGGGGATGGGAGGGCACGGGGATGGGAGCCTGAGACTGAGGAGTTGAACTCACAGACTTAAGTCTTGTACTAACGCATCATTACACTAATATATATTACAACTCAAGCTTTCATTTTATTTTTAATTATTTAAATTAAAAAATAAAAGGGTAGATACTAGGCTACACCCTAGTATCTTGCAACGATCATATATAAATTATTCATGAAAGATTGTATATGTATTGAAATGAGAAGATTTTCCAGTAAATATTATACATTTCCCTGTAGTTTGTAAGCTGTGATATTAGGTGCACAGGCTCTGCACACGGAGCGCTCTGATTGGCCCAGCCTCTTCAATTGAAACTTTCACAGTGACTCCAGGTGCAGAGGTGGGGGATGGGAGGGCATGGGGACTGAGTCTGAGACTGAGGAGTTGAACTCACAGACTAAAAGTCTTGTACTAACGCATCATTACACTAACATATATTACAACTCAAGCTTTCATTTTATTTTTTTAATATAAAAATACTATTATTTTACAATGATCAGATAAGAATTATTTAAGAAAGATTGTATATGTATTGAAATGAGAAGATTTTCCAGTAAATATTATATATTTCCCTGTAGTTTGTAAGCTGTGATATTAAGTGAGTGAGAGGAGTAGACTCTGTCAGTGAACAACACAAGTCACAAACTACGAACTTGATTTGATATTAAAGGTTAAATGGACGATTTTTTTGGCCCAAATCTGAGTCTTATTTCCTCGTGGCGTGGACTGCCGATTAGTCCTGCCACGTATCAATCATAAAACACACCTATCGCTCACCTGCAGCCGCTTTCGGCTCGTCCCCACGTTTCCGCGTGTCTAAGCGCATTGATCTATCATAATATAGTTCCCTCAGTGTACGGGGCAAAATAAAGACAGAGAAAGACTGTTCGAGCTGACTCAGAAGAAGACGGAAATCTACAGGAGACGAGAAATGCGATGCGCTCTGTCGCGCTAATAAAAAAACGCATTTGTGTGTTGTATCAGTCCGCACGGGGGAGTGCGCATGCACACTTCCACCTGCGTTCTCAAACCGCCGAAAAATCGTCCATTGCGCCTTTAAGGTGCAACATAATGTCCCTCTGGTCCTTTCGTCCTCTTCTTGTCCCCCTGGTCCTGATCCTCTGGTCCTGCCATCCTCTTTTTGTCCCCCTGGTCCTGTCCCCCTGGTACTGTTGTCCTGGTACTGTTGTCCTGTTAAAGCTCAGTTTATATAATAATGATATATAAATCAGACTTATTTTAAAAAGTATTTTCCTGATCTTGACAATTATAATTTTGGCTAAAATAAAAAAAAAGTGGCTAAACAATCCTGTAATGGGGAAAGAAATCCCACACACTGTCTTACTTGCAAAATAAAAGTTTATTAATAAAGAGGCAACGTTTCTGCAACTGGGCCTTCGTCAGGCAAATGGGCAGGGACGTGCATTCAGGGGCGGCAGGGGAGGCAGGGCCTCACCTGTCAATCTTGGGGAAAAAATTAAAATTAAAAATTAAATAAAATATAAAAAAATATTAATATCTTGTTATCTGGTATGTATTATAAACCCACTTTCCGTTTGAATCCAATATCGAACAATATTATGTCAAATAAGAATGTCAAAATGTTCAGATCCCGTTCAGATACAGGGAGGAGGCTGAAGCTGCTCAGCCTCTGGAGCACACGCACACACTCCTCACAAACTGAGCTGGTGCAATGCAAAATGATTCATGATTCATGATAAAACCGCAGTAAAAGTTCACTCAGAGAGGCTTCATTACATGCGCCTCATGGAAGGTGCATGTAATGCGCATGCTCCTGAGCCCGGCCGTATGTGGACAGGTTTCACTATCTTCTTTGTTATTATTGTGTTTGTAGAATCTGGACGATTACATTTCCAAGTTAAAACGTTTCACAAATCTGGATTTTCAAGCAAAGCAAGAGGTTATAACTAAAGAAAAACCTACACAGGAGTTGAACGGGTTGCTTTAGACGGAGCTATATATCTAAAAACGCTGACATCACTCATTGAACATATGAAGCCTGCGTAAGTTCACCTGGAAGACCTAACCTAAATCTGCGTCGGCCTCCATGGAAGGACCCCTCTCCCCAGCGCCATCATCGCACTCAAGCGGGCGCCCGCCTGTCCGTCTGTGAGAGTCAGATCCCTCACTTCACCATGGACTCTCCCAGGTTTCTGTGCTTATCCCAAAGAGGTTATGCAGTTTTTCCTGGCCAAGAAGGATTGGTAAAAGGACGGGGACGTCTGTGTCATGGCCCCTACACCTGCTCCTCATCCCCATTCAACGCTCTCAGTCACTCCTCCCCGCTCCAATCAACGCACAGGCGGTGGCATTTAAGCGCTCAGGCTGATGGCTCAGTCGCTTCAAACCGTATCTGCGACCCACCACCTCCCCTGCTCCTCCTCTGCATCTATTATTCTCTCTACCTTCTCTCCACATCTACCACCACCAGTCTCCAGGCTCCAGGGGGAAGGTATCTAATTCAATCAGATCATGGAGTGCCCATGATCGCTACGCCTTCCACCGGGGTCTGAGCGCCAAATAAACTTTGCAATAAAGTTCGCTAAAACATATTTTCTGCTTTTGTGTCTGAGTCTCTCCAGGGTGAAATAGCATAATAGTAAGCCACACAGTTTTGAACACAAGCGAAAGTGTGTTCAACTCCCACTTATCTCAATTTTTTTTTTGGTGCCTCACTCGCCCTGAACCTCACCGCACGTCACTGCAAATGGGTAACTGAGGATGGGACAGAGGTTTAAATAGGAGTGGCCAATCACAGATGTTTTTAGAGACACGTCAGAACTAACACAAACCCAAAAAATTGCCATATAGCAAATATCAACATGTGCACTTTTATAAGGAATGCCCCATTTCCAGTGTAAAAATACTGTCCTTCTGCTTGCACAGAAGCAGTGAATATTTGAATAAGGTACTTCCACATAAACAATTCATCAATATAAATAATCAATAAATTAACTGACTTTACGAGATTAATACACATTTATAATCATGAACTTTAACTTTATAGAAGCGTAGAAATCATAAGTATTAAATTAATATTTGAGGTATATAAATGTCTTTAGAGTTCTGCTCCTTTTTGCAACATAAACATCACCATATGTGCCCGGCCGTATGAAACCCAGTTACATGTCTACCCGGAGACATTTTGAGTTATTCACAGATTCTGAAAGTGTGAATTCAAAGCTTTCCAATGATGTCTCACTCATGTAGATCTGATAATATTTGAGTAAGTTGTGGTCATTTGAATGTATACAACTCTCAAACCCATTCACTGAGAAAACGGCTTCCAAAGTTTCTCACCTGAGAGAGCCCAGAGTCACAGGGGGGCTCATTTGCATCTCATTGAGATAAGCCCTCCCCCCTGTCACACTGACACCACCTTCCCCCTACAGCTGTCACTAAAGACTCAAGAGGAGTGTTGTTATTGATGGTAACTGGACTTGAATCAGAATTAGAAGTTACTATATTAAAATGGAAATACTTGGATTACAAAAGGCCCTGAATAGAATCAAAGAATCAGAATGAGAATAGGGTTCATTGCATTTGTCGATAAATATAATTCACAGGTGATTCAGTGCACCAACAATGGTGCACTGAATGATTCAACACAAACAACAAAAGATAAGATAAGATAGCCTTTAATGTTACAACGCAGTAGATACAGGGGGAAAGGACAGATAATTTATAGGAAGTTTAAAAAACACCCTCAATAGAAGAACTCTTATAAACAGATGCCAGAGCCAGGTATACGAACTGCAACATATGAGATAATAGACATCATAGGTACACCATCAGAGTCCAATTACGTCCGCAGCCTCTTTTGCACATTCGTCTTCTGTGCTGTGACTCTCGGCGCTGGGCATGTGATGTCTTTTGCCTCGTCAGCACAGAAAGGCCTGATTTTTTCATGCAGGTAGGTCTGCCTGTCAATGTTCAATCCAGGTGGGACCAGGACATGGAGATTGTCAACCGGAGGCAGAACAGCTGTAGTGCGTAGTAGCTGAAATTCCACTGGTTCGGCCTTAGTCACATGGGTTGGGAGCAACTTCACATGCCAGTCCTTATGGCCAGGATGTCGACCAGGTAGCATTATGGAATGGACTTCTGCATAGTTTTTGATAAACTCTACAACGGTGTGGATGACTTCATGGCTGATGAACCTGCGTGAACGTGGCTGTGGCTGTGCACGCTTCTTCCTCAATCGTGGTGTTGCTCCATTTTCATCATAGTGTTTAATTATGTCAGTCAGGGTGTCTTTGCCAATTCTGAAAAGGGGGAAAAAAAGGATTAGGGTTGAGAGTAATATGGGAATAACACGCTTCACGTGGCTAGCTAGCTTGTGATATCATGGCTCACCAGGTTTAGACCAAAACAGGCACTCACAACACAAACACGACCACAACAGCACACCAAAACATAACTTTCAAGCGTGTTTGTGATGCCATTTATTCTGCATTATTCACATTCTGACGTTTACGTCGTATTTAAGACTTAAAACGCGGAGGAGCGGGTACGGCCGGGGCTAGCGGCGCTACGTGGCTAGCTAGCTTGTGATGGCTCAACAAAACAGGCACTCACAACACAAACACGACCACAACAGCACACTAAAACAGGCGTATTTAATATTAATCATTACTTACGCCATGAGGAACAGGAAAGTACTTCTGCAGACTTCCGTGCCTCCTATGAAAAAGCTTGTCCGGGCAAACTTGCGCTTCTTCTGGGGCTTTTTCGTGGACGTCGTCAGCTCAGAAGTGACGACAGAACGTCTGTTTGCTTCCATATGTCCGATAATCCTCATATCCTGCCACTCTCTTTCTGCTGCTAATGAGTCGCTCCGTAGCTTGTACATGAGTTCTGGAGAGAGTTTCCCGCTACACGATTTGCTTGAGAGTAGAGAATTTTCTTTTCTTCTTGAGTAACATTTACGGATCTTTTCCAACTCTTCGTTCTCTCCTGCAAAAGTAACCGTGGCTATAGCGTCTGTTATTTCACGCTCCAGCTCTTCGGCGTGACCGGGCGCTCCTTCCTCTGTCCAAAACCCATCTTCCTCCTCATCTAAGGTCAGCCGTAGACTAGGGATATTTTCCAGCTGGATGAAATCACGTTCGTCATCTGTGAGGTCATCTTCAGATTCAGAACTTAGATAGTCATCTGGATAAGCGGACTTTTCGCAGAAATAATCCAAAAGCGTGGAGCTGTAACAACCTCTGTTAAGCTCCGAAGCGATAGCAGAAGGATCCATTTTTCAACTGATGTTACACAGCGCGTGTTGCTCCCTGTGTTGCTGCTTATCAAGTAGCCATGCGGCTGGCGGCTCAGCCCATTGGCTGACTACAATAGCGCAGCTGTTCATATGGAAATGCGGTCACACCCCCTCTGCACGTCCAGAGAGCGCCCGAAAACACCACATTTTAAACGGCTTTATTTATGCTTTTAATGCTGCAAATACTGTTATCTGATACATCGAATGGCTGGTCCATATCTTCAACTAGCACATTCTGCAAAAAAACGAAAATCACAAATTTGGGAAAAAAAAAGTAAAATGCTGTTTTTCTCAGTTTCACCGAGGCCGACATGGTCCGACAATTCCGGTGGCGAGGCACATATGTGTTTAAGAGGCAGTGCCCACCCCGATGTATTGCAGTACTTGTATTGTCCACTGTGGCGCGCCTGAGCATTTGGCCTCCAGTACCAACTTCTACCAGAGACAGAGCAAAATGTGTGTGAAATTCTGGTGAAAAATTCTGAGTTTTCTCACTGGGCAGCATCAGGGCACGTCCAGGAACCCCCCATCATGCTTTCTTTTCTTTAGCAAAGTGAGGACACGCCAAAATGTCCCGAACACCATGTATGTAATATAAATGTGTAGGGGGCAGGGTTACGATGTGCGGTCGATGAAAATTTGGTCTGATATATGTTCTTCAAAAAATGAGCCAAGGCCAAGGAGTCTGAGTTTGAAAAAATATTGCATTGTATTATTTTTCTTTTGATGAAAACTGATAACGGGTCCCACAGACCCGAAAACCATACAAGGGTTAACCCTGCATGAGTAACCCTACATGAGAATTGTGTGGTCCTCTGACCGTCTTTTAAATGTGTATATTTTATATATTTCGTAATTAGTTTTTATTTGGTTTGTACGTATTTATTCATCAATTTATTTGTCTTATTTTGTACCCTGTGAAGCATTTTGGAGACTTTGTGTTGGTAAAATGGGCTGTACTAATTAGATTGGATAGATTATCTAGCTTAATAGTGTAAATTATCCAAAGGAGTTGTGTCATAAATCTGTTTAATGTACATATGCACATGTCATATCAAATTTTGTAAGCAAACATAGTTGTGACTATAGCTCTGTTTGTCTGTATTTGTTATTTGTATAACATTAAATGATATGTCAGACCTTATCAAAAAAAGCTGCTTTAAAACACAGGCCTTTCTTTTGTAAGTGTGTAAGTGTCAGAGCAGAGGAACTTAAGTCTGGTCTTAAAAACTGGCTTTTAACTGTACCTAATACAGATACGATGTGATGTAGTTTATCAAGTGATTTGATATTTTCACTTATGTCTGGTTTATTTTCTGTTTTTTTTTCTAGAGGTCGCTGTACAGCTTTTATTTGAGCAGCCTTTAAATTATAGTTGACATTTTAATTCATTTAGTTCAATTAGATAACTTTGGTGCATCTGTGCTAACGCTTAATGTGTCTTTAAGCCTGTTTTGTCTTATTTGTCGTAGGGGGCCCTAGAGGCAAAACTGTACAAAATGGGGTCTGACTTTTGGGATCAAGGGCACAGCAAGGAATGCTCTGCAGAATTCAACTAATACAAGTAAAAGTCCTGGGTATGCATGTTTAGATGGCGCTAGAGCACAAATCCTAATGTTTGACACATTATTGTAATCAGTGTAAGGAGATGTACTCATTACAATTTCTACCCAATCAGATGAAGCGTGTTGGCTGAAAAAATATTTTAATATGAGCATGAATTGCACCTCTGCTGGCCAATAGTGGAACAATACACTATCTGTAATGCATGTCTTTCATGGCGTCCTGTGGAGAATTCAACCCCTGAATTACAGACAAATCAGACAATGTTGACTGTTCATGTAATAGGTAGGGGGCGCTATAGAGTAATTTTGTTATATGGGTATTAATAATTTACAATCGAGCCATAAAAACCCTCAGTAGGTCAATGCATGTGTGCGTGTCAACAAGAAAAAGGAAACGAAGACATGTTTCAACGCTGTCCCATGCAGACACTCACTATAAGGAATATATATATATATATATATATATTAGAAGGTGTTGTTTTGAGCTCAATCAGACGTAAAACCTAGGACAAGGACGTTTTTGGGCGGAAAAAAGTGGCTGTTCAATCCAACATGGCTTCCTTGTTTGTCTCATTTCCTTCTTTTTTATTCTATTGTTAGTTATTTCAGTCGAATCAAGTTGCAACGGAAATTTTCGTGAGCTCCCATTTGATGTAATTTTGGGCCAGGTCAATCCTATATATACGCCCGGAATTCTGATTTGTTCTAGGTAGTCTACGGCTTTTGGTTATGCCTGCTCTTGTCAACCCAGAGAAGCTTAGCAGGGAAGGGCCTGGCGCCTGGCCGGATGGGAGACCGCTAGAACGGCACGTGCCACTATCGGCCACTAGGGGGCCAAGTGCCGCGGACGGACGATGTGTGAGAAGGACAAGAATCAAAAAGTTTTAGAGACAAAATGGCAGTGTGAATAGTCGAAGGAGGATGAGAAACCTCGTCCAACGAAGACTAGAAATGACAAAGTAAAAAGAGTCGAAGGAGGATGAGAAATGACAAAGTAAAACGTTTGTCAGTTCTCATCCTCGGCTAACGAAGACAAGAAATGACAAAGTAAAAAGAGCCGAACGAAAATGACAACTGACAAATGACTAAAAAACGACAAGTGACAACGAGGAATGACAATGTCCTAAAATGTACACCGTAAAACTGCATAGTGCATAACACCACAAGTGCACAGCAACATAACTTACACCTGTTGTACGGCTCTGATGTTGTGACTGAGCTTTACACCTGCAACCTACAAAACAGCCTCTAATGGATTTGGCTCATAGTGTTGTTGGTTCAGTGGGGACTGTGTTTCTGCCTGCGCCGCATGTCAGTGAATGGCACCACGGCACTCTCTCTGCTGCAAGTCAATTGGTAATGAGGAATCTTCCAGTCCATCTACAGTAGTGATACTTCCCGACTGAGAACCCCAAAACAATACCTCACTGGCTCTAATGGGGCTGTACAGTATAGAGCTAAAGCATCAGTAACACAATATTGGCTAAAGATGTTGCAATAACACCAAGGTTATCCAGCTGACAGACATAAAAAAATAAAAAAAAACATTGGAAAAAAGCTAATTTATTCATAATTTTCCTAATTCAGTCTCAATTAGCCCTGATTTAATCTTGGTTTTGTCTCTGTTAAGTTTGTATTTTGACAAATTTTGAACATGAACAATGAACTGAAATGATTATGTAAAAAGTGTATTCAAATTTTACAATAATATAGATATAATATAGGTATACAGCAATATTGCAATGATTTCGAATATTGTGCCACCCAAAGTACATTCCAGTCAGAGACATAATAATATGGCTGAAGAAACCACATTATGTTATTTTCTGGTATATAGTTGTTATATATTTGAATACATGAATATGAAATTATTGTGACAGTAGGTTTAAAATAACCCACAAGCTCTAATTAATGACTTCACACTAACGCCACCTCTGGATTCCACTTACACAGACTCAAACGTGGCGTGAGAGAAACTGTACTAATTTGATCACAGAGTAATAGAATCATGAGAGGTGAGAACGAGGCCTGTAAACTCTCTTCAAAGTTTCAGGTCACACGCAATAGGCTGCCAGCAGATGCAAGTACCTACTGCCACAAAATGCCTATTGTTATTTTACATTTTGTTCATTTCAAACCACAATATTCTTAGAAAACGGCTAAATAATAGAAACGGGTCCACTGACCGTGAAACTTCTTTCTAAAACAAAACTTTATTATTGCTTGTGATGGAAGAAATATAAGATTTGAAGAAAATATTATGTTTAGCCATTCATTTATCAATATTCAAAATTATACTTTCTGTGGACGGTCAAAGCTCTTTCTTTCACGATTTCTATGGCTGAATTACTCCAATTACATCGTGTGTATAATTCAAGGTGAGAGATTGCAACTTAACAAAGACAAAAAAGTAGTGCTTATCAGTTTGCATTATCCACAAAAACAAATATTTCAGCCTTGGCCATTATGTTTACTGAAGCTTTAAAAGAAAAACCCATTCAAAACATATTTTTCCTGTGAGAAAGGTCTCCCTGTGTCCAACAACATGTCTCCCTGTGTCCGCGGTCCAACAACATGAAGGGGCCATAGCTCATATTTTTGAAGGTCTGTGTCTAAACCTGGTGACATGTGTAAATGCGTTCCCTGAGCGCACATGTCCCTCTGCTCCACAAGACAATGTTCCCTCATACAATTTACTGACAGCACATCTCATCTCGTTCCAGCCCGTGTCCGCGCTGTCCCCTCCTGACCCTGAAAATGATTGGGTCCACAATCGTAAATGACATCTCCATTGCTTTAATCCTGGAGCTGGTGGGAGTGACTGTGGCGAGCAGGGCTGAGGTGTCTCTCGGAAGCAAAAGTGAAATATAAAACACATAATAATCAAAGTAAAGGCTTTATCAGATGGACACACCTCCCATGAAAAAGATGTGCAAACAACTACAGCGAGGGAACAATGCACTGGGATTTTTACATGTTTGTCTTTCTGGACTGATAAAAACCTTGACACTATTGCCTTTCAAAATGTGCACAGTTCAAAGGACATACTTTTATCCAAAGTCTACTTTTTTGAAATTTGAATGTCTTAAAAAAACATTCCTGGAGCAGGATTTAACTCTGCTCCTTCTCTGAGCCTCAGAAAACACCCAGTTTCAAAAGACTAAAACACCTAAAGAAGCAATCCGTAAGTCTCTTTTTAGGTTTCAAGTCAATATTTCATATTCGCATTCTGAGCATTTCTACCACCAAATTGTGATCATTACAACTGTGTGCTTGTATTAGCATGTCAGAAGCAAGCTAGCTCATGTTTATTTCCCCTTGGTATTTCCCTCTGTTGCCAGTAAATTGAGTTCTAATACAAATCCTGATGAGAGAGTACCTTATTGTTAGAAAGTTTCATTTCATACATTTTAAGTTCTACAACATAAGATTCCATAATAGCAGCAAACAATACCTTGTTTAAAGTGATACAAATACAGTATGAATAATGCATAATATGTTTGCTTTCAAGTCATTTTATTCTTAATAGCGCTATTGGACACTTATATAAGCCGTCCTTATGTGTATTGTCTTGGAGGTTTAGCCTGTTTGCACGTTAATCCAAAATGCAATGCTTGGATTTACAGAAAACAGATTTAAAGGAGAATTATCATACAAAATGGACTGTTAGATGCATTGAACCACCTTATGATTGTTTCCCCTTCTCATTTACCCACTCAAAGTAGTATTTAGAGTGATGCATGCATGTATGAGTAATCTTTATTCTTCTGCAGACAAGACAGCTCCGACAGCTTCCCAGTGTCATGCCCTCTGCTCATTTTATTTTCTTAAACTGTGACACATGTGGGATTTGGCAGCGTCGCAGAGCCATTCCAGCACAAATAATCGAACACTGATTATTACCGGCATCCATAGTTTTGGAGACTTTTAAAATTGTCATTAATAAGCCATTTGAATGAATCCCACTGAGCAAATACTATGTGAGTGATGTTTCATTTCAGCTTGAATTTATTCTCATTTGGCTTCTTGTTGAAAAGTGAAATCGGTAAATATTACTTTTTAATTATTTTCCATTATGTTTCTTTATACTCCTAGTCTTGTTTTGGCTCTGCTCCTCTGCCTCTGACAGAATACTGGCAAGTTTCAAGGGCTTAAAAATCCACACTGGTATTTTTAGCTTTTAATTGCAGTGAAATCAGCAGATGCCTCTACCTTCTCAAATTACTTTGGTAAATGCTGCCATCTTTCCTTTCCCGCACTTCACTCACCAGGCACAAGTTGAAATTACAAACACTGAAAGGCAATTCACAACACTGCTGTTTGCAATTTGCATTAAAAAAAAATGTAAAAGAGATCAGGCCGTTGCCAAATTGCACCTGAAGATGTGGAGTAAGTTCAAAGAAGGGGGATCCGAGGTTCTTTTTGATTCTTATTTAATTACAAATACAAAACAGTAAAAATAGTGAGGAGTACAACAAGAGCAAAACACAGCAAAAAGCAACTACACAGACAAATTAGACAAATGGAGGGGAGCGATCCGACTTTGATTACGATCCCTTCATGATCTATTAGACAAGGGACGTAATCAGTCCTTTTCACTCGCTTCTTGAATAGACTTGAACACGTGCCTGGCTTCTCCCAGGTGCAGCTCTAACCTACATCCTCAGCAGTACACTCGAGATACAGATGTTTTTGTGATATACATTTTGATCCGGTGGGGGTACGCTACCTGCTCGTCTCCATAGATATAGATATATAATTGTAATATTTTTCTTGCATTTATTCAATTCAATTTGTTTGGTGGTCAAGCGTCTCCAATACTATGGCACTTAAGGATGATTTTTAAAGAGCATCACCCTTTTGGCTTAGCTTTTGATTCATATTTATTGTTTTTATTTGTATTTTTGTTCTAGTTTGTATATTCCAGTTCTTCGCTTGAACTGGTATTTTTAGTTTTTATTTGTTTTCATCATTTTTTCACCTTTAGGACCTCCAGTGTTTCCTCTGTGGATCCCTCTGTGCCAAGAGCAGTGGTCGGCTGTGGCCTGGCTTGTGGCCAAGGCAAGTTTATTTGTAGAGCACAATTCTCACACAAGGCAATTCAAAGTGCTTCACACAACAGGACGAATGCATTAAAATCACAAAGACATGACAGAAATACAAAAAAATGTTTAAGATATAGAAGAGAAGAGTGTGAAGAAAATAATTTCAGTCATATGCAAAGCTAAACAAAACTGTATAGAGTTAGATTTGAACATTGTCAGAGTAGAAGCCTGTCTCACATCTTCAGGAAGACTGTTCCAGATTTTCGCTGCATAAAACTGAAAAGCAGATTCCCCATGTTTTGTCCTGACTCTGGGCACCAGCAGGAGGCCGGTCCATGTTTAGTCCTGACTCTGGCACCAGCAGGAGGCCGGTCCATGTTTAGTCCTGACTCTGGCACCAGCAGGAGGCCGGTCCATGTTTAGTCCTGACTCTGGCACCAGCAGGAGGCCGGTCCATGTTTAGTCCTGACTCTGGCACCAGCAGGAGGCCGGTCCATGTTTAGTCCTGACTCTGGCACCAGCATGAGGCCGGTCCATGTTTAGTCCTGACTCTGGCACCAGCAGGAGGCCGGTCCATGTTTAGTCCTGACTCTGGGCACCAGCATGAGGCCGGTCCATGTTTAGTCCTGACTCTGGCACCAGCAGGAGGCCGGTCCCTGAGGTACTCAGAGTCCGAGATGGTTCATATGGCACAAACATGTCCGAGATGTACTTTGGTACTAGGCCATGGAGAGACTTGTACACAAGCAGAGCTGCTTTAAAGTCTATTCCCTGAGCCACAGGAGCCAGTGCAGAGACCTGAGAACAGGACTAATGTGATCATACTTCCTGGTTCTAGTCAGGACCGGAGCAGCAGTGTTCCAGATGTACTGCAGCTGTTTTACAGCTCGTTTGGTTACAGTAGTCTAATCTACTCGAGACAAACAAATGGATAAGTCTCTCCAAGTCTGGGGTAGATACTATACTTTTGACTTTTGCAATAATTTTCAGATGATTAAAAAGCTGCTGATGTTATTGATTTGGGCGACTCGCTGCTCCTGGTGCAGACGGCTCTTCTGATGGTGCTTCCTCAACTGGTGCATCTGCACTCAACCTCATATTCCTTATTTTTGTGTGCGTGGGTGTGTGTAGATTTTGGGTTGTGCGGGGGTAGTGTTGTTGGGTGGAAGGGCATGTGGTATTGTCAGGACCGTAAAGCAAATATTTTTTGAAATAAAACAGCTAAAGTTTATAAAGTTTTTAAGGTATACATTGCCAGGCCCATCAACCGAAATGTGGAGGAATTGCCTAAAAGACCTTATGGCCTGGAACATCAATTTTCTGAAAAGACGGAATCATTATAATAACAACAACAACAACAACAAAAAAAAGAACAATCCACAGTCCATCTTCGTTGGTCTGAGTTCATTGTCAGTTGGTTCAAGTAAGTAAAACCAGATAGATTGATGACAAATGTATCCATCAAGAAAACAAATAACTGTATTGTTGATAGTACGTCAAATAAATGAAATTATTTTTGAACAATCCCTTCACAATCCATTAGAGAAAGGGGCATAATCACATCTTTTAATTCCCTCTGCCTCTTGTATTGACTGGGACGTGGCTTCCCCCTCTCAGGTGCTACTCTCAGGAGTAACCTAAACTACATTTCCTCCTCTGCGCCTCACGTCCAATGCTGCAACTCCAGAAATCCATACAAGATTAGAGAGGCTCACCAGTGGCTGTGGACATTCACTTTTTACACAGATTAAAAGGGATCAATGCCACAACAGTCTGTTATTTCCATTCATGTTGGTTAAAAGTAGTTTGCGTCTTGTCTTGTCCGCTGAGAGTAATTGGAGAATGATGATGCGTTTGACATATTGAGTTTCTATTGATTTAAGGCTGTGCACATAAACACTGTTAATGAACATGTTTGACTATGTGCTATTTATGGAAAAATAGACTCAATAGGAAATACTGTTTTTTTATACAATCTGCTCCTCAGATACTCCTTTATTGTGTTCGAAGCTGCTTCATTTTAAGGTTGGGTTGTTTTATAATAGAGGAGTCATGAATTACCATATTTAGCAAAGCTCTTTGAGGGATTGAGAGCAATTTATGTTCTCGGAGCGGTGTGTCTACAAAACAACTACATTTGTTCAAAAGTTCATTATATTTAGTGTTTGTAGCAGAAGACAATTTAATGTTTAGCCATTCATTCATCAATATCCAAAATTTTCCTTGGACGTTTTTTTTTTCTGTAAGAAAAAAATCTGCCTCCAAAGTTAACTTTCAAAGTACAATCACATTTAAATTACTCCAAATTGATGTAAGAAATTACTTGATTGACAAGTGTTATTTATTTCAAAGCACAGAAGTTTCTGTACTGAATGTCAAAACAATTGCTTTAAATTAATATATATATATATATATATATATATATATATATATATATATATATATATATATATATATATATATATATATATTTATATTCATCCATCCATTTTCTACCGCTTGTTCTCTTTCGGGGTCGCGGGTGACTGGAGCCTATCCCAGTGACTTTGGGCCTTAGGCGGGGTACACCCTGGACAGTGGCCAACTTGTCACAGGGCCAACACAGAGACATGGACATTACAGACAGTTCACGCTCACATTCATTCACTAGGGCCAATTTAGAGTCACCAATTTTGCCTCATGCATGTCTTTGGACGATGGGGAGAACCCGGAGATAAATTATATATATATATATATATATATATATATATATATATATATATATATATATATATATATATATATATATATATATATATATATATACATATATATATATATATAAATAAAATTAACAAATATGTTTTTGATGTATGTCAACATCTACAATTATAAAGTCCTAGTTTTAAAAATGAAACTTATAAGAAACATGAAACTACATTACACATATATTTGACACCTCTGCATTTCTCTTGTACGCTGCAAAAACTAATGAGCAGTTGTTTTGGAGTAATTAGGAGGATTTCATTACTAGATCCAATTAGAGCAGGTCAAGTGGCTACACAGAAGTCTCCCCAGTCTTTTATTTGTGTTATTGTTTGTATATTTCTTTTTTGTTGTGTTTCTTTGTGGCTCAAGGCCATAACATCACACACAATTTTTAGGTCGACACTCAGCGAGCATATTGGGTGAATTAATTAGTCATCTCTTAACAAGATCCACACAAAAATGTTCATTCTCATGTTCATACTAAAATATCTTGAGCCTTTTTCAAAGCAATTAAAACAGCCCCAGTGCATTAAACATGTACACAAATAAAACACTTGTGATTAATGATACACAACCTACTAGATCAAAACGACTTTGAAGAAGAGGTGTTTCATCTTTATTTCACAAGTTTAAACATTTGTATCCTGCAACAAAACACGTGTGAACACACGACCAATAGTTTTGCCAAGTATGACATTAACTCTAGGAGAGATCATTCTAAAACACACTCTAGGAGAGATAATCTCGCGCTGATATGAACCTGGTGTAAACTTTTCAGGCTTTATATGACCTGACGTATTTTAAATGCCTCCTTTTGGGCTATATACAAATGTGTTAATCTTGTATCCTTAGGTTTTATGTTAAGATAAGATAAAATAACCTTTATTTGTTCCACAATGGGGAAATTTCAGTGTTGCAATCTTGACTCTGGTTGTGATCAGCGCAGCATATGGACGGATAATTAGCAGGTAAATACAGTAGTAGTAAAAGGGACTTAAGTGTATATTATGTACAATATGAGGCTATGATTAGGTACAGTGCAGCGTATGGACTATTAATGTCAGGTATTGCATATGATGATAAGAGATGAATGACACGTGTTCAGGGCTAACAGTGTTAGCAGTGTTGTAATGTAGAGTCTGACAGCAGCCGGATGGAAAAACCTGTGAAACACAAGGGTGGATCAGTCTGTCACTGAGGCTGCTCTTCAGAGCAGACAGGACATTCTGCAGTAGGCGACACAGAGCGGACAGGGTCCTGCAGGGGATGAGGTCCAGCATTGTTTACCCTACTAATATAGGATAAAAGAACGAAATTCACTAACTAAAATTCATCAGCATGCCGGACATTTCATATGTTTGGTTCCTGGGGGAGGATCTCCAAACCCCCCGGGCTTTGTGCCACCTCTATAATAGCTTTCACCCCTGCCTGGCTACCCTGGTAAAGTGTTTCGAGATCCGCCACTGTCCACAGTATGGCATTAAACTATTTCCATAAAGACAAGCAGGCGATACCACTAGGCCAAGTTACAGGTCAGATCTGCAGAGAGTGCATGCTCAAAGTGAGAATGCGGTTATCAGCTTTTAATTTGAATAAATACAATACATAGATATAGTTTAACACTTACTTTGGAAAGTTTTAGGCCAATCAATAACATCATCCATCAGAAAATTAGCACAGTGCACCTTTAAATCAATAAATTATGTCAGCTGAATGTACATTTAAAATACCTTCAACTAGGGGTGGGTGATACAGACAGAAAATGTCGAAAACGTCTTAAATATGTACTTGGGGCAGGAGAAAACATGACATGCCAATCGCAACGTCAGAACAAAGATAAAACATGAGGTATTGTAAATGTTATTCTTACACCCTCTTGGTTTAAAGCAATACAAAGCATTTAAATTCAACAGACGAGCTCAATAAAAAAAAATTAAAACCCAGGGCTGGGAGGAGTTGGGAGGCCATGGAGGAGGACTATCGGTCGGCCCCAAAGAAATTCTAGCAAACTGTCCAGCGCTTCAGGAGGGGAAAGCAGTATATGACCGACTGTTTATGGTGCAGGAGGAGGTGGAGACCTGCTGACCTTCACTGGGGATGTCGTTGGACGGTGGAAGGAATACTTTAAGGTCCTTAATCCCACTGTCACATCTTCCGAAGAGGAAGCAGAGACTGAGGACTCTGAGGCTGACTTGTCCATCACCCAAGCTGAAGTCACTGATGTTGTTGGCAAACTCCCCGGTAAGTTCTATTCTAGGGAACTGGAGCGGAGAATCCGACCAATAGTCGAACCTCGGATTCAGGAGGAGCAGAGTGGTTTTCGTCCTGGTCGTGAAACCCTGAACCAGCTCTTTACTCTCCATCGGGTGTTCGAGGGTTCATGGGAGTTTGCCCATATCTGCATAAGGCCCTCAGGGTGTCCTTTGAGGGGCGTGTCTTGATTTACTGGTCAATCTACGTTCCTACCCTCACCTATGGACATGAGCTTTGGGTAATGACCGAAAGGACAAGATCGAGGATACAAGCGGTCGAAAGGAGTTTCCTCCGCAGGGTGGGCGGGCGCTCCCTTAGAGATAGGGTGAGGAGCTCAGTTCCACGTTGAGTGGAGCCAGCTGGGTATTTTGGGCATGTCCCACCGGAAGACCCAGGACACGCTGGAGGGACTATGTCTCTCGGCTGGCCTGGAAACGCCTCAGGATCTCCCCGGAGGAGTTGGAGGAAGTGTTTGGGACTCTGGGAGTCCTGGCTTAGACTGCTCTCCTCATGACCCGCTCTCTGATAAGCGGCAGAAGATGGATGGATGGATAATACAACTGTTTAAAGTCAACATTGTACCGCCAAGTCTACACTGTGCATAAGCTCCTGGAGCAAATACAGGTCTAAAATACAAATCTAGACAGATACTTTACCAAGAATGAACCTCTAAATTACATTTTTAAGTCAAATAGCGCTCATATAGCACCTGCATATGCATATTTCCCACACCACAATTTGAGAATCTCTATGTTAGACCTGAGCGCCTGTTCCTGTTGGATTTTTAGGAAGACGGGCTGTTACCCAAATCAAAAATCAATACCAGGTTATTTTTGGGAATGTTCTCGAAGGCAAAAAATAGCTTAGAGCCAGGCAAGCTGTGCAGAGGAGCTTGCTGAACCAACCAGCTTTGATCAATAGATAGGTTCATAAATTATGCATGCTGTATCCGGGTAGGGAGCACACTGGCAGAAGACTCTTGTACCTTTGACACCACTTTTAATTCCTCACGTATATGTGCGGCGATGTGTTCTGCTCCTTTTAAGTGCTTTTGATATCTTCATTCATGAAGCGCTGTTTCTATCATGTCTGACTCATGCCACAGAACTGATCGGGTCTTGGGTTTGATGGAAGCCCACAATAAAGATAAGGAGGGGGTCGAGGAAAGCTTTGTTTAGTGTTGATTTTTTTCGACTCACGACATACAAAGCTTTATCATCATCAGGCAGTTATATTTCGTTGTTTACGTCCTTGAATTTCTCCTGATCTTAATCACAAGTAGCAAATATGTTTTGTTGTTGAAGAAGTTGAAGAACTGTCTTTGGAAAATGTGCGACAAATGTGTTAAAAAAGTAGCTAAACATGTCGAAATTAGTCATTGCGCCAGTTTGTTCTGCGCAGTCTGTTCTTTGTTTTATTTGTGATTTTGATCCACCGTTGGTCGCTGGTTATGGATTGAAAACTAACCGGATGTTAGCAATGCATATAACGTTTTCACAGCAAACTTAGCCCATAGACGAAGGTTTAAATTAAATTCAGTTAAATTTATTTTTGTAGAGCCCAAAATCAGAAGAGCAGTTGCCTCGAAGGGCGACAATGAAAATAGATTACAAAATATTCATAGGAATATTTTGCAATGTCCCAGCATCCTGTGTCCTTAGTCAAATGTGCCAAAGTCCCCTGCTCTTAGACCCTCCTCCTTGGCAGGGAAACACTTCAAAACCTCTTTGGGTAAAAGTAAAAACCTTCCAGTTCCACAATGAAGGAGAGTTCTGACTCCCTTGGACGGGCAGGTGGACGTGCTTAAATTTGCAGATAGACTGTGGAGCTATCTGAACATGCTGAGACATAAAGTGTCTAAACATTTGGAAGAAAATAGAAACAAAATAAAACTTTGTAAATGACCATGTTCAATTCGTTTCAATGTATTTTTATAAGGCCCATTACTCCAACTGAAGATCTAACAAGGCTTAATGAAATTATTGCTTCAACCCACACAAACAGTTACTAAATTAACCAATGAATAATACATAATAAATAAATAAGATACATTGACCAACATTCACAGGAAACAAGTAAAGGAGGTGGAAAGAAGAAAAATAATTGTAGTTACTAGTTCCACATTTTGTTATGTTACAGCCTTATTCTAAAATAGAAAAATTGATTAAATTCATGATTTATGTCTGGAGGAAACTTGGCACCGCTCATCACCTGGCCAGTCCATCCATACAGTGAAGCATGGTGGGAGCATCATGCTGTGGGGATGGTTTTTAGCGGCAGGAACCGGGAGACTAGTAAGGATCATTGGAAAGATGTCTGCAGCAAGCACTTTGGACCTCAGAATGGGGCAAAGGTTCATCTTCCAACAAGACAACAACCCTAAGAACACAATCAGGATAACAAAAGAGTGGCTACAGGACGACTCTGTGAATGTCCGAGGGTGGCCCAGGCAGAGCCCAGACTTGAACCCAATTAAACATCTCTGGTGAGATCTGAAAATGGCTGTGAACCGTTGCTCACCAACCAAACCTTCGGCAAAGAGGAATTGGAGAAACTGCCCATAAATAGATGTAGCAAGCTTGTAGCATTATACTCCAAAAGATTTGAGGCTGTAATTAGTGCAAAATGTATATAAAAAAGTATTGAGCAAAGGCTTTGAATACTGTTTTGTTTTTTTGTTTTTCTTTTTTATAAACTTGCAAAGTATTCAAACAACCTTCTTTCACGTTGTCATTATGGAGTATTGTTTGTAGAATTTTGAGGCAAATAATGATTTTTTTTTTTCTTTTAAGCTGAAACCTAACAAAATAGAAAGTAGAAAAAGTAAAGCTCTCTGAATACATTTTGGATGCACTGTACACGAACACGTTTTACACATAAGATGTCGACATATTTAACCTCATTAAATCTTAATTTTAAGGTTGGCAAAATTAGCACTTGCAAGTTACTTTGGAAAACCATTATCTTACAGAACGAGTCCTTCCACTGCACACAGCACTGAAGTAGCTGTGTAAAAGCCACATTTGGCCGGTATGTCTCTGAATTTGACATGTGCTCTAGAGCTTTAAGTATCATCGCAAAGCTCATGACACATTGAATAGAAGTAACAACTCTGCCCTCGTCTCTTCTCCGACAGCAACACGCATATACATCACAATGATCCTTCAGAATGACTCGCCTTAACGTGAAAGGGGAGCCAGAACCTTATCTTATTATCACTGCCATCTCTCCAAAGCCACGGTTTCCATTTTTTAATTAAACTCAAGTGGCTGTATTTCTTTTATTTATCCAGGCAAGGCTGTTCTTTCATATTCCACAATCATTTCATGCAATTTAATTTAACTTTTGTTTGGAAAATCGTACCAACAAGATACAAGACTAGTTATTTTAATTACGGAGGGTTCTAATTAAAAGGAGAATGCAAATATATTTGCAATTGCGTCGACTGTGTTATCTGTTTCATAGCTGGTGTTGATTGGGCCAGGGAAATTATGCAGAGAATAGTGAGCGAGAGAGTAGAGTGAAAGGTAAAGGCATATATGTACTGTATATACTGGGAAAGATGGTCTGATCTAATTAGCTGTCTTCACTACATGAGACTATAACCTGACATGTTCACAGCCACAGCATCAATTAACTGACACGGACAGTTATAGCAGAGGGAGTTTCATGCATCATACACACACTTACACGCACACACACACACACACACACACTTACACGCACACACACTTACACGCACACACACACACACACACACACATACCTACACGCACGCACACACACACCTACACGCACGCACACACACACACACACACACACACATACCTACACGCACGCACACACACACCTACACGCACGCACACACACACCTACACGCACACATGCACACGCACACACACCTACACGCACACATGCACACGCACACACACACACCTACACGCACACACACCTGCATGTACACACTGACACAGACACACTGACACGCCCCTCTGACAGTTTGCAACTGTGGCAGTGACAACAAGGGATGTTCCACATGGAGCTTTAAAGTAGACTGAATACCAAGAAGCAATTAGAAGTGCAGAGAAATATGATGTTAAGTAATTGGGATCTTTTAACCAGGAAACCTAATCTTCAGAATGAATTTACTGAGAAATGTGGATATGCAAGAAATATTTAAGTGAAGAATTCATCTTTTTAATTTTGTTTTAACAGTTTCTCTGATTCAATTTTTCGTAGTTTCGGCGCAAACCAACACTGATTGAATTAGGTGCTGAGGTGGGAGTGGGAGTTATAGTAGGCGCTTTGAACTTATGACATATGGTGGCATTGTGGCAGTGTGACTAGCAGTCTTACCACAGCAACAAGTTGGATTTGTTTGCCCCATAGGCTTTATCAGACAGGACAGTATTACATGGAATTATTATGATTATTAATTTGGCTGAGACGGTGCACATTAAGGAACATACATGATAAACAGTTGGATCATGTGTGAGAGTGCAGGATGACAGCCTCACTTCTGTCAGTCTGCTCCAGGGCAGCTGTGCTAAAATTGTAGCTTATCACCTCCAAGTGTGGAGTGAACGATTAATGCAGGGTGAAGCCTCTTTGGGTGTCCTGAAAAGCACTTTTATAAGTAGTATGCATTATAAACTTGCTGCAAACAAGCCAGATTGTTGCCATGGGCTAATTTCCATTTGTTGTCCCGCGTTCAGTCTCACAACACTCTCTTCCGTACACCAGCATACATGGACACTGGAGGCAAGGTGAAGTGTCTTGCCCAAGAACACATCTGCTGCCTCGATTGGTGTCCCATCAAAGTACTCCATTGTCTATCTTGCGTCTGCCCGGATCTCTCCTTCACTGTGGAGCTCCTCCAGGGTTTTGTAGTTTTTCCTGGCCGAAAAGGAGGGTCTAAGGACAGGGAAGCTTGGGACATTTATCCAAGGACACGGGATGCCAAGTCCCTTTGAACATTATTTAATCTATTTTTCACTGTTGCCCTCTGAGGCAACTGCTGTTGTGATTTTGGGCGTTATATAAAATACATAGAATTGAATACTAACCTGGTCCATTCCTGCATAGCTTCCAAGATCTGACAATCGGGCATTGACAATTTGGTATGGCCCCAAAGAGAACGAGACTGCAGAAGGACATGCAGCAAACTGTCGAGAGCTGGATCCAAACTCACAACGCGGCAGATTGCTCACAGGGAGCGCACGTCTGCTATCCACTAAACCACCGAGTGGTACAGCTTGAACCTTTCAAAGCAAATATAAAGTTAAGGTGCACTATATATTTTCTAGTTGAGAATCTGCTACCTGCGTGTCTCCATGGAGATGTCATTGATTTGCCTGGAACTTTCCACTGTATGGCATTACAAAGATCCATCGCGAAATAATCAACCAGGAGACAGCAAGTTACAGGCCAGATCTCTGGAGTGGAGACCACACTCACTATAAGCGTTTTTGTAAATATGCTGTATATATTTAATGCCACACTGTAATACATTCCCAGCAAAGTACTGACATCTTCAAGCATCTGAGAATGCTTGAAGAAAAGAGGTGGAGGTCTGGCGGTGTATGTGAACACGAGCTGGTCCAAACCCGAACACTGCACAGTGAGGGAGCAGCTATGTAACAAGGATATTGAACTATTGGCTATTGGCATGAGGCCATATTATCTGCCCCGGGAGTTCTCACATGTGATTTTGATCGCAGTCTATGTGGCCCCGTCTGCCAATGCTGAAAATGCTTGTGAAGCACTGCTCACACAACATCCACAGGCTCTCTTCCTCATCTCTGGTGACTTTAACCACGCTTCTTCCTCTTCTGTTCTACCAACATACACCCAGTATGTTACCTGCCCCACCAGAAACAATAGAACATTGGACTTGTTTTTTGCCAACACCAAGGAGGCTTATTCTTCTTCCCCCCTCCCTCCCCTGGGCAGCTCGGACCACAACCTTGTACATCTGAGGCCTGTGTATGAACCCATCGTGCGCAGGCAGCCTGTGGTGTCCCGTGAGGTGAGGATGTGGTCTGCTGAGAGCGAGGAGGCTCTGAGGGACTGCTTCAGGACCACTGTCTGGACTGAGCTTTATGACCCACATGGGGAGGACATCAACACCATCACAGAGTGCATCACGGACTACATCAACTTCTGTTTTGAGAACATTGTTCCCTCCCGGACGGTGCGGTGTTTTCCAAACAACAAGCCATGGATTAACCGTGAACTGAAGGCTCTGCTGAAGGAGAAGAAGATAGCCTTCAGGTCAGGGAACAAGGAAGAGCTGAGGACTGTGCAGAAGGAGCTGAGGAGGAAGATCAGGCAGGCTGAGGCCGGCTACAAGAGGAGGATGGAGGAGCAGCTGCAGCAAAAGAACATTCAGGGAGTGTGGAGGAGCCTGAAAACCATCTCGGGCTTCAAAATCCCCCCTGCCCAGACAGAGGGGGATCTACAGTGGGTGAATGATTTAAATGCTCACTTCTTGAGGTTTGATCGGTCACCCGCCCCTCCCCCTGCACAGCTGCATGCTCCCTCTTCCACAGCTGGACAATGCCCTGCATCTGTTCCTCTTCGCTTATCTGCCCCGGACCATCAGCTCCCCACTTCGCCTGGACTCACCCATCCCCCCAGCACACGGTCCCCCTGCCAACCACTGACTGTCACAGCAGCACAGGTGAGGAGTGAGCTGAAGAGGATTAAAGTGAGGAAGGCAGCAGGACCTGATGGCATCAGCCCCAGGCTCCTTAAGTCCTGCGCAGATGAACTGTGTGGAGTTGTGGAGCATGTCTTCAACATGAGCCTGAAGCTGAGGGTGGTACCACAGGTCTGGAAGACCTCCTGTCTGGTACCTGTGCCTAAGACACCGCGCCCCAAAGACTTCAGCAGCTTCAGGCCAGTGGCTCTCACGTCCCACCTGATGAAGACACTGGAGCGGCTAGTCCTGGACCACCTCCGCTCCACCGTGAGCTCAGCCATGGACCCACTGCAGTTAGCATATCGGTCTGGCATCGGAGTGGAGGACGCCGTCATCTCCCTGCTGCACCGCTCTCTCTCTCACCTGGAAAAGCCTGGCAGCTCTGTGAGGATTCTGTTCTTCGATCTTTCCAGTGCCTTCAACACCATCCAGCCGCTGCTCCTGAGGGACAAGCTGGAGACGGCTGGTGTGGAGTATGACCTGGCAGAGTGGATCCTGTACTACCTCACAGACCGACCCCAGTTTGTGAGAACCCGGAACTGTGTGTCTGACACTCGGACCAGCAGTGTGGGGGCGCCCCAGGGCACTGTCCTCGCGCCCTTTCTCTTCACCCTTTACACTGCAGATTTCAGACATGACACGGACAGCTGTGTCCTGCAGAAGTTCTCTGACGACTCTGCCATCATCGGACTCATCATGGACGACGATGACGCGGAGTACAGAGGACTGGCGCAGGACTTTGTGGACTGGTGTCAGCGGAACCACCTCCTCATCAACGCGGGGAAGACCAAGGAGATGGTGGTGGATTTCCGCAGACGCCACCCCACTGCCCCCTCACCAGTGAACATCCAGGGACGGGACATTGAGAGAATGGACTCATACAAGTACCTGGGTGTTCATCTGAACCACAAACTGGACTGGACTCATAACACAGACGCACTGTACAGGAAGAGCCAGAGTCGGCTCTACCTCCTGAGGAGACTCAGGTCTTTTGGAGTGACAGGGCCACTCCTGAAGACCTTCTACGACTCTGTGGTGGCATCAGCCCTCCTGTACGGTGTGGCCTGCTGGAGCAGCAGCATCACAGAGAGGGAGAGGAAGAGGCTGGACAGAGTCATCAAGAAGTCCAGCTCCGTCCTGGGCTGTGCTCTGGACTCGGTGCAGGAGGTGGGGGACAGGAGGGTCCTGGCTAGATTCACATCTATGCTGGACCATGAGTGTCACCCCCTGCAGGACACTCTCTCCGCTCTGGAGAGCAGCTTCAGTGAGAGACTGATCCACCCTCGATGTGTGAAGGAAAGGTTCCGTAGGTCTTTCCTTCCTGCTGCTGTCAGACTTTATAACAAAAACTGTTAGTACTGAACACTCGCAATACTGACCTAACCATGTGCAATTCTGTCATATGTGCAATTGCTGTTGGAATTCATGTGCAATTCATGTGCAATTACTATGAAATTCATGTGCAATCTATGTGCTGTCGTGACACATATTCATGTGCAATTACTGTCGTGATCACATGCAATGGTATTTATGTATTTATTTATTCATTTGTCTATGGGAGTTTTTATTTATTTATAGGAGATCTTCTACTGAAAGGGTTTTTCAGACTTCCTATAAGTGATCTGTTCTGTTCGTCTGTATCTACCTCTGTATCTACCTACGTTGCACCAATGAAATTTCCCCATGTGGGACAATAAAGGAATATCTTATCTTATCTCCATACAGACAAGCAGGTGGCAAACAAAACGTACATAGTGCACATTTGAACTAGTGCACACAACATAGCAAAATGAGATATTCAGTCATTTCACAAGTTCATGTCTGTAGAAGTGACAATGAATTAGGCTGCTCCACAACATACGGTATATGGCTTTTCAGTTGAAGATAACAATCCAACAGATAGTTTAAGCGCAGACCTCTTTTCACTTGTTTTTACCACTTTCAGTGAAAAACTGAAAGACTGTGACATTGTCAAGATATGCTGCAAAACTATACTGACCTGTGACAAAGAGGTTTCCCTCCAAGGCCAAAGCAATCGTCACCACCCATTATGATTTTAAGTGCCGCTTTAAAGGGTGCTGCTACAGTGCGCCCAACAGGTTCAAAAAGTCCTTTAGTTCTGATGCCTTTCAATCGCCTCAACATGTGTTCAATTGTAACCATGCCATTGTGCAGTTTGACACGGCTTGTAAGTGGTTAGATTTGACTGCCGCCTTGTAACGAGTAAAGTCCAGCAAGTCAACATTTGATAAACGGGAGGCTTTCTCAAAAGTAATGCCGTACGATTCAATTAATTCCATTTATTTTTGTAACGCCTAAAATCACAACAGCAGTTGCCTCTAAATTGTAGCAACTAAATAGATTTTAAAAGGATCTGAACTAAGGCTCAAAAAGCTCTATACTAGAACTGAATAGATGGATCACCAATGAGAAATGGATGGTATGAATCACACGAAGAACAAAAACAGTATGGTTTTCTTTGAAGGACGCATATTATGCTCATCAAAAAAATTACCTGGAGTTGCATTTTGCTTCTTTCACACTATTTTGATAAATCCTGGTGTGGCATGACAAGCGGTGAGGCGTCCGCTGAAAATGCTTTCTGATACACATTTTAAAAGACCACCGCCTCCTGGACATTAATGGGCCCAGGACCATATTAAAAACATTTAAAAGGCGCACAGGTTCATTCCATTGACTAAAAAGGAGGCAATTCAGTTAAATTACACGGATTTATTACAGATATATAGATTCACTTTTGTTGTAGATGTAAAACACATGACTCCGGCCCACGGCACAGGGCAGGGAGCACACAGAAGGGACACAGTGACAACAAAGAAAAGAGGCAATGCAGTAAAAGGGCATTGCAGTCAAGGAGTAAAGGCAAGGCAGCGACGGGCCGGTGGCTCAACCCCAAAGCCTGAATAAAGAAGGTAGAATTAGCTCAAACACACTATTGTCATTCTCCGTACCGAGGCAGCACCTACTTTCTGTAACGGCTCGTGAGCGCGTACCCTTGACGGGTGATGGCTGACCGCATCATAGCCGGCTACGACACATCGGACCCCAGCTTCTCAAGATGTGCCAGCCACCAAAGCGACGGACAACGAGCGCGATGAAGCGGTGTGCGACGGGGCTAAGCCACACGGCGGCACTGGCGCAGCAAGGACAGGGCGTACACAGGACCGGAAATGCACGAGCCGCCGAGAGAGAAGAAGACAAGGCGCTTTTATACGCTTTCGCGCCACCTACTGGATGGCGAATTTTGACACCACCCCATACTGCCACACTGGTTAAAAAGTCCTCCGCCTTCCGACCATTAAAAACACTCCGTTCTGAATCTACTCAATAAGAGAAATGTTCTCGGTCTGGGACGTGGCTCTGAGACTCTTCGCCATAAATCATCTCCAGACTTGTGCGTGCATTTCACCCATTTGATCAGTACAACTGCGTGCTGAGACCCTGTGACGGAGCCAGTCCGTCTTTAACTGGTGTCTGCGCTTATTTGCTGAGCAACCACGCGGCCCTTCATGCCCGCGCGCACTTTCCAACACACACTCATACATTCCCCGCTCCCCGCGTTTCCCTCTGTTTCATTCATTCGCATCAGACGCTACACACGCATCTTTCCCCGCACTCCTCCGTCACTAATCCGCCAAGGGTGCACACTTGCGCGCGTTAGGTTCATTCTAAGCATACACACGTCAATTGTTACCCGTTTTGTCACGAAGCCGCGCTCCGCCGATGCGTCGCGTTGGGTCGAAACCGAGCCAGGACTTCCTGGAAGTTTAAATGCGCGTTGTTCGCGCCGTGGTGCTGACCATGTAACACCGGGTATTCTATGTGTTTTATATTGCTTTATTTTGAACATGTGTATATAATTAATGATGTATTATGTTGTAGGAAGAGGCCACAACAGTTTATTGTCAGTTTATTTGGGATTTGAATTATCTAGTTATTTTGCTCAGTGGGAGGGGCAAGTGAGGAATAAAGGCGAGCCGCTCTTGGCTGGGGGTGAGTCTGTCTCCAACAACAGAGAAGGTAACAGTGTGAGAGAGAGAGAGTAAAAGAGAGAGAGTTAAAAGAGAGAATGAGTTAAAGTTGAACTCATAGTTGGAACTCTGTAAATATATGTTTTTGGATTTTTGGACCTTTTTGCTCACTGTATATATTTTGCACTGTTGCACTATCTTTGCACTTCGGTTTTGGCACAATAAATCCACCTGAGCACTTGAAATCTGACTTCGCCATATTTTTGAGGGAGAGCCTCGCTACATTTGGTGTCAGAAGTGGGATATGGCAAGTCGGAAGAAAGTTTCTCGCCAACCAAAGCGCACAGGTTTGCGATCACAAGGCGGTGATCGACAGCCAGAGGGGGCAGGAGCTCCAGACCCAGCATGAGAGACAGATGAGGATGAAGAGTGGGAGCAGAAGCCCGAGCCATCATCTGAACCAGGTCAGGACATGGTGACGCTGATGAGAGATTTTCTAGCGGGACAGCAACGCCGCGAAGAGGGTTTGCTGGCCGAACTCCGGGGACTGAGAGCCTCTTTTCCTACTGTTGTGGAGCGCGGGGCTCAACCTGCATCCCCTTTGCAGCCGACTCTTCGAAGACCTCGTCCAGCGCCAAACCTGCCTGCACATCATGAGTCGCCAACCCCTGGTGGCCAGAGATCGGTGTTCCATGGAAGCCGCATGGAGATCGATGATGCTGAGCCGCAGCGCCATGTACCGGAAGCTGAGGACAGGCCGAGACCAGAATGGAGACATTACAATGAGCCGAAAATACCACAGTTTCAGAGTGGTGAGGACATGGAAAATTATCTGCTACGTTTTGAGCGGATAGCTAGAACCTGGAGGTGGCCAGAGAACGAGTGGGCGTGTCGTATTGTACCCTTATTGACTGGAAAGGGACTAGAGGCCTACTCTGCTATGGATGAAGACAGAGCCCACTGTTATATGGACCTGAAAGCAGCTCTGCTTGCGAAATTTAACATTTCACCCGAAACTTACCGACAGCAGTTTCGCTCCAGCACTCTGCCGCATGATGAAAGCCCTACGGAGACCTATCATCGCCTCCGAGGACTCTATCGCCGCTGGATAAGACCGGATGAACGCTCCAAGGAGGAAATTGGTGAAGCGATCATCATGGAGCAGCTTCTGCGGGTGTTTCCCTTTGAAGTGAGGACCTGGGTGAAGGAACATGAGCCAGCCGATGGATTTACCGCTGCTAAGTTGGCCGTGCAGTATCTCAACGCTCGGAAAGGAGTATCTTCTGCCCGGTTAACCACAGCATCCCAGCGCACACCAGCTCAACCTTTTCTACCAAGGCCTGCCAGACGTGAGACCAACCAAGACGTGTCAGGTACCATGAATTCTGCCCCAAACCAACGAGGACCTGGTAAGGAGTTTATTTGTTTTTCCTGCCAACAACCTGGGCACAAAGCCTCAGTTTGCCCAGTCCGTAAAGCTAAAGTTAGCGGAGCGTACTATCCTCCAAGACCAGAGGCAGAGTGCACTCATGAGACCGAAAGTACTATTAAACGCTGTAAAAATGTGCTAATTAATGGCCAAGAGGTTTCTGCTTTACTGGACACTGGTAGTTTCACATCCCTTATCAAACGTAGCTCAGTGCCAGTTAGGAGCATAAACTATGGCAAGACAGTGGACATTTTGTGTGTGCACGGGGATAGCCACCTTTATCCTACTGTGGAGGTTACCATAACGGTTGCAGACCAGCCTTATCTGGTGACTGTGGGAGTAGTAGAAAACCTACCCGTGGATGCTATTCTCGGTTGGGACCTACCTTTTCTGATGGACCTGTTGTCTGGGAATGTTGACTCTGGGGGGAATAATGACTGTGGAAATGTGTCGTGTTCTGTTCTTACGCGGGCACAAGTGAAAGCCGGTGTCCAACCTCTGCCAGACTTGGACAGTAGTCTGTGTGAGGGAGGCACCAAAGGGCCAAGGAAATCCCGGCGTCAGCGACGCTTTGAAAAAGAAATGTGGTCTTTAAATCCTGAAAATTGTGATTCTTTTGTGTGGGATGTACCTGAAAATGTTTCTTTGTTGCAAAGCAATGATATTACTTTGAAAAGTCTTTTTGCTAAGGTGGGAAAAGAAACCAAAGGTTGTCTGGGTCAAGAGAAGTTTATTATTGACAATGGGGTGTTGTATATTGTTAGTAATGAATGTAAATGTCTTGTTGTTCCCTTTAGCTGTAGGACCCTTGTCATGCATTTAGCACACACAGTGCCATGGTCAGGTCACCTCGGTCGCCACAAAACATTCTTACGCGTCAGTTCTAGATTTTATTGGCCGTCCATGTATGCTGACATTCACAAATATTGCGCTACATGTCCGACCTGTCAGAAAACATGTCCAGTGCGCAAGTCTGACCGTGCCTTTTTGCAGCCTCTTCCAGTTATCTCCACTCCCTTCCGAAGGATTGCGATGGACATTGTGGGGCCCCTGGTGAAGAGCAGCAGTGGACATCAGTACATCCTGGTCATCTCGGATTATGCCACCAGATTTCCAGAGGCTTTTCCGCTGAGAACCATCACTGCGCCTGCTGTCCTTCGAGCGCTTGTTCAACTGTTCTCCAGAGTTGGATTACCTGATGAAATTCTCACGGACCAAGGCACCAACTTCACATCTCGGTTAATGCACCTTTTCCAGCAGCAACTGGGCATTTCATCCATCAAAACCACCCCGTACCACCCACAGACGGATGGACTGGTTGAGAGGTTTAACCAGACACTGAAGCGGATGCTCCAGAAGTTCGTGGATGATACTGGCAAAGACTGGGACTGTTGGCTACCCTTTGTTTTGTTTGCCTATCGAGAGGTCCCACAGGCGTCAACTGGATTTTCTCCATTTGAACTGTTATATGGCTGGGATGTTCAGGGGCCTTTGGACCTTCTACGCAAACAATGGGAGGGCCCACCAGCACGACAAAGTGACCGGAGCATTGTCAAGTTTGTACTTGAAATGCGAGAGAGACTGTCAAAGTACTTGGAGGAGGCAGAGAAGAACTTGCTAGGTGCTCAAAAAGCCCAGAAGACCTGGTACGACCGCCAAGCCTGCAGTCGTGAGTTCCAGCCTGGTCAGAAGGTGCTGCTTCTTCTGCCATCCTCAACCCATAAACTTTTAGCAAAATGGCAGGGCCCGTACACTGTCACCCGGAAGATGGGACCAGTCACCTACGAGGTCCTGCATCCAGAGAAAAAGAAGTCCAGGCAGACGTACCATGTCAACCTACTGAAGGAGTGGAGAGAGCGTCCAGTCCAAGCTCCAACTAAAGTCCTGTTGGTCAGGAAAGTAGACGATGACGAGGACGGGGAAGAGCCGGACATGGGACTGGAGGGACTGACCAACACTGCTACCCCTGTGCTGGTTCATCTTCCTCCTGAGCAAGCCACACAGCTACTCCAGACCTTCAAAGAAGTGTCTTCGCTGTTCCGTGCCAGTCCTGGAAGAACTACAGTGGTGGAACATGTCATCCGCCTGAAGGAGGGTCGGCCGATCCGACAGCGACCATATCGTGTACCACAGCAGCTTGTTGGGAAGCTCCAAGATGAGATCCAAGAAATGCTGAGACTGGGAGTCATCGAACCTTCCAAATCCGAATGGAGCAGTCCTGTAGTGATTGTTTTCAAGAAAGACGGATCACTCAGGATATGTATTGACTTTCGAAAGCTGAACTCTGTGTCTGAATTTGATGCATACCCAATGCCAAGGATTGATGACTTGCTGGAGAAGATTGGTTCCGCCAAGTACATAACCGCATTGGACCTTTGCAAAGGATACTGGCAAGTGCCCCTCGAGAAGTCCTCACGGCCCTACACAGCATTTCAAACACCAACTGGACTGTTTCAGTTTACTGTGATGCCATTCGGGCTGCATGGAGCACCTGCTACATTTCAACGTCTGATGGATCGAGTTCTCCAGGGGTGTGAGCTATTCAGCGCGGCTTATCTCGACGATGTCGTCATCTTCAGCGAGACCTGGGAGGACCATGTCCGACATCTCTCCCAAGTCCTGAAGCAGATCCAGCGAGCCGGTCTTACGCTGAATCCGGCAAAGTGTGAGTGGGCTCGGCAGGAGACACGCTACCTCGGCTACCAGATGGGTCGAGGGGAGGTGAGGCCTCAGGTTGACAAGGTCGAGGCTATCCTGAAATCTCCGAGGCCACGAACAAAGAAAGAGGTGCGTTCCTTTCTTGGGTTGGCCGGATGGTACCGACGGTTTGTGCCACAGTTCGCAACGATTGCCACTCCGCTTACAGCACTCACCGCCAAAGGCCAGCGAAACCCAGTCGTCTGGACCGAGGACTGTGAGAATGCCTTCAACACCCTCAAAGCTCACCTGTGTTCATCACCGGTGCTGAAGAGTCCAGACTTCACCAAGCGCTTCTTGGTACAAGTGGATGCCTCCATGGTTGGCCTCGGAGCAGTCCTGACTCAGGGGGAACCTGGAGAGGAGCGTCCAATATTGTATTTGAGTCGCAAACTCCTGCCACGCGAGACCCGCTACTCTGCTGTAGAGAAAGAGGGCCTTGCAATCAAATGGGCGTTGGAGAGCTTGCGCTACTACCTGCTCGGACGAGAATTTGATCTAGAGACTGATCATAGTGCCCTGACTTGGATCAACACTATGAAGGATCATAATAGTCGCCTGACCAGATGGTATATCGCACTACAGCCCTTCAGATTCGCCATCCGACACCGTGCCGGCAAGATGAACATTGTTGCGGATTATTTGTCCAGGTTGCCCCACAGTGTCAACCTTCCGGAAGGGAGGGATAATGTGACGGAGCCAGTCCGTCTTTAACTGGTGTCGGCGCTTATTTGCTGAGCAACCGCGCGGCCCTTCATGCCCGCGCGCACTTTCCAACACACACTCATACATTCCCCGCTCCCCGCGTTTCCCTCTGTTTCATTCATTCGCATCAGACGCTACACACGCATCTTTCCCCGCACTCCTCCGTCACTAATCCGCCAAGGGTGCACACTTGCGCGCGTTAGGTTCATTCTAAGCATACACACGTCAATTGTTACCCGTTTTGTCACGAAGCCGCGCTCCGCCGATGCGTCGCGTTGGGTCGAAACCGAGCCAGGACTTCCTGGAAGTTTAAATGCGCGTTGTTCGCGCCGTGGTGCTGACCATGTGACACCGGGTATTCTATGTGTTTTATATTGCTTTATTTTGAACATGTGTATATAATTAATGATGTATTATGTTGTAGGAAGAGGCCACAACAGTTTATTGTCAGTTTATTTGGGATTTGAATTATCTAGTTATTTTGCTCAGTGGGAGGGGCAAGTGAGGAATAAAGGCGAGCCGCTCTTGGCTGGGGGTGAGTCTGTCTCCAACAACAGAGAAGGAAACAGTGTGAGAGAGAGAGAGTAAAAGAGAGAGAGTTAAAAGAGAGAACGAGTTAAAGTTGAACTCATAGTTGGAACTCTGTAAATATATGATTTTGGATTTTTGGACCTTTTTGCTCACTGTATATATTTTGCACTGTTGCACTATCTTTGCACTTGGGTTTTGGCACAATAAATCCACCTGAGCACTTGAAATCTGACTTCGCCATATTTTTGAGGGAGAGCCCCGCTACAGACCCCGAAGTGAAAGGCCAGCTTGAAACGTGTTGAAATGTTTATCTTAAACTCCTGTGTAATTCCCTCTGCAGACAGTAGATGGGGTCAAAACTCAGCTTGTCCCATGGGTAAAAGCAATTTTTTAAAAGTTCTAAAACATGAGATGCCAAACTAAAGGCATATTTAAAGGCTGATAACTATGGAAGCGTAGAGCTGCTAATGGTGCTTAGAATTGCCCAGTATTACTATCATTTTCACGTTTTACCAGACTGTCCGTTTGGGTCATGATCGTTCATGATCTGGTCGCCATATCATTTAGCATGTAATTTGCTGGTAATTTAGTGTCACGTTTATCATGGAAAAGAAAAGAAAAAAGCGTGGTAGTAGAAAAGTGAAGAAATAAACAATTACTGTAATATGATGATTAAAAAAGTGATACTAGTCAATTTTATATAAGCACTATTGGCATCTACGTTTCCGTAAATAACAATACAAACAATACAAACAATGCATTATATTTTTCCTTTTAATTATCATGTGAAGTACTAAACTAAATAAGTTATAAAGTTCACTCTGATTTGTTCACAGATACACATATTCGAAATGAGATACTTCATCATTTTTGCAGTTAAATAACAGGTTGAGAACAAATTTTGTTCTCAACCTAGACAGTTGTGGTGCTTTGTATGTTTGTAATTATTGTGGCAATCTTAACCAAAAAACAGGTCCAATATAACTACAACAAGAATCAACAAGAAGCTTCCAGAATTTGAAACATAGCTGGTTAAAGATTCTGAAGCTAACAGACTTCCATCTGTATTTGCAGTACAGTTTGAGAACTTTAAACTGTTGTAGAACCACAACACAACCTTGTTTTAATGTTATATCTTAAATAAATGTGTTTTCCCTCTGCCTCATTCACATCACATATTCAGCCTTCAAACTTTCTAAGCTACAAGGTTCCATCAATCTTAACAAGGTGTAAATGGTGCTGCTGTCGATTCATAAGGTATTTCTGTGAAGCATTTGCCTCTAATAGTGATGTATTGCATTACATTAAATGAGATATAAAAGTATTATTGTTTAAAAATCTGGAGTCTGAACTAATATAATAGGAAGCTGTAGACAGGTAAAGGCTCTAATCAAAGATGAGAGAAGTTATAAAGTTTGCTATGAATTATTCAGAAAAATTGTTGATGAGGTCTGTAGACTTCTGCGATCAAAAAGAAGATGGAGCTGCCTAAAAACAGGTCCAAACCAGAACTAAGCCAAGGATAAACCATCCAACTAGTCAATGCAGAATCTCTTCATACAACACCAGAAGAGGCATACGTAGCCTTCCTCTGTCTGCATTTGACCCACTTTTTGAGAAGGAGACATAATATTCTTTTGTCTGTAATACAAATCTATGACAGATGAGGAGCAGTATTATAATTTGGATTTAAAAAAAAATCTCAATATTGATCAAAGACGACTCAATAGACGATACGTGTGCGCTGAGGCAGCTGTGGTCATCCTGCTGGGGTCGTGGGGCGGGGGAATCAGATATTGTCCTCTCAATGGCGCCTAGATTACAGAAGATTAAACATAACTTGATGAATGTCTCCAAATCAGAATCAGAAAGATGTGTTTTGCCATTGTCAGTGAACAAAATTCACAAACTAGGAACTTGCTTCGACGATGAATAAAATATAAAATTATGAAAATGTGAAATCTCTGATTTTATTCACAGTTTTGTAAAACCTTTTACAAATAAAGCTATTGTCAAAAACATAGACTAAAACAGTAAGGAAACCATTTGGCTCTGTATTTTGCACTGTCTCACCTGCGCTCCTTTCTTTAGTGCCCCAAAAGCACAATCTCTTAAAGTGACAGTCACAAAATACTTCAAATAAATTCCACAAATAATATGAATACAGTCAAATTAATTTGGGAATCTGTGAAACATAAAATTACACATTAATAACAAAATATTCACACCGTCCGTGCGGATTTCTATGCAAACATTAACATAAACTAAATTTGGGTAAACCCAAAATTTTGCATTTCTCTTTTACACTTCAATAATTGTTTATCCACAAAACCTTTATAACGTGTCATATTGAAAAATGTAAACACATGTTTTTTTTGTACAACCTTCAGTCTTTCTATGAACTAGACAAGGTTAAATCAACTCGAAGCATAAGCAGTATTGCATTCATGAACAGGGCCATTTTTATACCATAACGTCTACTATAATGGCTCCTGAAGCTGCAGCCTTGGTAAGCCCATTGATAAGATGTCTTAAATCATGATGTATAAATTGTGTGAAGCAATTGTTGGCATAGAAGAATACAGATTTGAATATTCCATTGCAGAGTTCAGATAATGCCAAACACAATCCCATTGTTCAGCTGTTTTTAACTCAAAGCGCAAAACATTTGCTCCAAAATCACTTTTGGAATGAATTCCCTGTTGTAGCATCTTCTTATTATATCTTAAATAACCATTTTCTCCTTTACCTCTACATATGCTACACACTTTTATTCAACCTACAAAGCACACACAAATGTAGAGAGTGATTCACCGACTTATTCTAGTGATAACAGTCATAAATCCAGTTTGCTGTGTCCTAGAAACCTGATTCCCAGCCTCCCTCCCCTTCACCTCCGCCAGCACATGCACAGTAATAAAGTAACATGTTATAATATATTCAAGTTAGAGATGTTGAGAGCAGCGAGGCGTGCGGAACAGGAGAGATAATCTCTAAAACAAGGCTGCTGTCAGTTTATCGCACAAGATTAAAAACAGGAACATGAAATCTGCTTAGTATATTTTTTACCTTCTCATCTGATCTACTTCTACCACAATGATAAGCAGAGGAGCAGAATTGTTTACACCACTGCATTTGAGTAAAAGGATTGTGAATTTTATCCCCAGGTTCATAGATATTAAGGTTCCTTGATGGGAAACTGACACGTTTCATCATCAAAAAACATACCTGGAGTTTTGCTTTCAAACATTCAGACATTTATGAGCACAAAATTATGCTCTAACCAATCCGAGGGTTGAAAATGATCAGCAATGCATGATGTCACCATGTGGTAACCCCAAAGGTTTCCTGCCTGTTTAAAACCTTGTGATTGTGGGTATTGTTTCTTTGGGATGTATCCCATTGTTGTATAAGCCCAAAGGAGCAGCTAAAACCATTATCAGAAGTTAAAACATGTATGCATTTGATCAGTTGTAGTCTTTGCACATAACTAAATGAATGAAGTAAATACATTTTATAGGCTTAAGATTTCAGTATTCTTATTTCCTCGGCCGTAGTTTAAATTGAACTCAGATCAGAACCCTGGTCTCCTATGCAGTTTTTAACCATCCCAGGACTCCTTCTGCAGAATTTTGCTCTCAAATTGCATTTACGACAATCCCATGGGTAATACCATAGTCATGTGGCTAAATTCATTTTTTGTACCGCTTGTTCCCTTTCAGGGTCACGGGTGACTGGAGCCTATCCCAGTGACTTTGGGCTTTAGGCGGGGCACATCCTGGACAGTGGCCAACTCATTGCAGGGCCAAACAGACATAGACATAGACACACAGCTTTTATTTATTCTTCATGTTCATTCCAACCCCTGCCAGCAGATGGCACGCTAAGACCCACAGACAATGAGCTTTTCCAAATGAGATGATATCAGAAAAGCATAAACACTGTTGCAAAAGACACTCAAAAACATGTGACGAGATAATAAAAATAATGTAAGCGAAGGGCCAATAGTTCCTTGATGTTATTATTGCAACATTGAGCAATACTTGAACTATAATGTGCCACATCTGAAAGTACCCCGACAGTAATAAAACATGTGTCAACGATGTCAAAAATGTCTGGGAAATGTCAGCTAGCTTGATATCCTATAAGCTGCTTTATATTAGCGTGTCTCCTGGAGGGTGGACTGACACGTGTCATTTTGAACCATTTCCTTTTGAGGACTGGAAACCATATAATCCGGGATACGAGAATGTACTGCACCCCGTTGCGCTGAAATAGCATGTGCAAGAGTCCATGACACCTGAGCTGGCTGATGTCACCCGCCAGCCAAAAAGGAGCTCCCACTGTGAGAAGTAATCTAGGCTCCCAGTAAGGTGCACCTAGCCTCTGCAGAGCTTTTAGAGAAAGGACACATCATTTTGGCGCCCCGTTGTGAGGAGCACTATAGGCGACTGGGCCTTTTGAGTCTGTTCATAGAAACACCACTCGCACACCGTGCTAATTCCTCTCAACGATTGGTGGGTAATGGGCCTGTTTTGTCAAAGGCCGGTGATGTTTTTCTTTGCAGAGAAAAAGCATGCGGTAACGTTTTAAGAAGGAGAAGGACGGCGTGATCACCTCCAGGCAACAAAAGAAGTGTCAAATGAAAGGATGGTTAGGAGGGATTTTAGCTGCTGCTGGTGGGACGTGTGTACAAATAAGAAATGATGTACAAGGAAAATCTAAGTAGACTCAAATGCATTACCGACAAAGTTACAAGCATTTTAAACTGATCTGTAGAGGAGACAAAGAGGATATTTGGCTGGCTCAGAAGAGGCAAATTGGGCTTAAAATTGGGCAAACAAATCCTATAGTGTGCATAAACCTTTAATGAACATGTGGCTCTGATGATGTAGCTGTATTTGGACTTATAGTTATTGTTCCAGATGATGAGGTATGCATGTAATAGTATTGTGTATCATTAACTTTCATGAGCTTTTAACCATGTCATAATAGTTTTTCTTCATTTTTATTTTGCTTAAGTTATATTTTGATTAATTGATTCATGTTTCTTTGAGAAATACTGTATTGTTCTGCAATTATTAAAACATAACATACATTTCTTATAAGAATAAGAAAGTAGACTCTGGGTCACACATTTGATGTTCAGAAATATGATTTTAAAGATGAAAATGTGCTGCTTGTCACAGTGAAATACAGATGTGAAGAGGCAGGATTTCTCAGTTCTGTGATATACAGTCACATGCATCATATTTTCTACTTGGCATGCGAAAAAAATTCTATTAAATTCAATTTATGATGAGGACAGTTCATTTATAAAGAGAAATCAATATTAGCTCAATATTGCTGTTTACAAGTAACCCCCAAACATTCAAATATGTCCTCTTTAACCTCTTTATCCCCTTTAACATCTTTAACCTCTTTAACCTCTTTATCCCCTTTAACATCTTTAACCTCTTTATCCCCTTTAACATCTTTAACCTCTTTAACCTCTTTAACCTCTTTATCCCCTTTAACATCTTTAACCTCTTTAACCTCTTTAACCTCTTTATCCCCTTTAACATCTTTAACCTCTTTAACCTCTTTATCCCCTTTAACATCTTTAACCTCTTTATCCCCTTTAACATCTTTAACCTCTTTAACCTCTTTAACCTCTTTATCCCCTTTAACATCTTTAACCTCTTTAACCTCTTTAACCTCTTTATCCCCTTTAACATCTTTAACCTCTTTAACCTCTTTAACCTCAGCTGTCAATGAATATCATTTTTCTTTTCAAGTTGTTGGTATTGTCACTTGTAAATATGGACAAATCAGAATTCACTACTTGAATACGGTTTGCTTTATCAATAGAAATGAATCTACGTAGATAGGTAATATATGTTTTTATCAGTGTACAGAGTATTTTTCAGTGATGGGGGGATTTTGCCAATATAAATGTTTAATGTATAATTTATTTTTTACAGGGAAAACCGTCTTTTTCACATGTACCCAGTCATTAAAAAATACAGATTAAACAAAAAAATCCAGGATCCAGATAAAATATCAATAAAACATCCAATAAATCAATAAAATTAACAAATATTAAAAAAAAAAACATGCTTACATGTAAAAAATAAAGACAAAAAAGAGCACAGCACTGTGGGTGATCTTTAACAAGTGCTTTGGATTCAATAAAAGTCATAAAATAATTGAGTTTAAGTAGTCTCTGTGTTTTGTTCCACAGGCAGAGAGCTTGACTCGATATTTCCTCGGTGCGATCGTAAAATAAACTTGTCCCCAGATCTCAGTTGGTGAATACTTGATCTGATGTTCAGCCAACTTGTAAAATAATCAAACAAAATACCAAAGAGAGCCTTAAAAACAACACCAATGCTTTCAACGACACCTGAGCACGATATGTATTTATTTAAACGGCAAAGCACAAGTCCCTGAAGTGATTCTTTTTAAATTTATCACACAGCTGCCATCAACAAACTCAAAAGTTCATTAGACTTAAGTTTGATACAGATCACTTCAAAGCACGAGACATTAACTTTACTTTTCAGCCACTTTTTAAGTCTTTTGGACAGTAATCCTTCTCTGCCTCCAAACTGTAAAAGCCCTGTTTGGAATAAGCTGCCCGTCCTCAGAGATGCAGTGATTGCTGCGCAAATTTGCATTTGAGTTTTTTTGTGTGTCTTTTTCCAGGCTGAATTTAAAACACGCGGCAGTCAGATTTCCTCGGGGGATTGTGCACGGATCAGCTACAGATGTTTCTATCATCTGCAGTAAATGACACTCATGTAATTGAAACAAGCTTTACGGCTGAGGTGAGAACGTTTTTCATCCATATTCATATTGACATACACAAACTCAGAACTAACAAATTGTGGATGAGACGGATTTGTTTGTGCAATCTTTGGCTCAGGCTATGATTGTAATTTAGCAATAACATCACTAATATAATGCAAGTAAGAGGCAATAACTTTATGATAACTTTGTGATGAAAAGAGATACTTTTGATAGTTTTCCATGTACTATCATGTTTTGAGGTTGTGTTTGGTTTTGTTTGTGCACGTTTGAATAATCCTTCATATTTAGACTTCTTCCCTCTACAGAATTCAAAACGCTTTCATCTTTTTGCTCAAATTACAATTCAGTTGAAGGCTTAAAGGCGATTTGAGAACGCAGGCGGAAGTGCGCATGCGCACTCCCCCGTGCGGACTGATACAACACACACCTGCGTTTGTTTATTAGCGCAACGGAGCGCTTTAGTAAAACTGATACACTTTTGTTGTCAGTCTACTGTTTCAAACCTTAACCTAAATAAGACTAACATAAGACTAAAATTAGTATAGTATTTTCTTGAGTTTGAAATGTTAATATTGTGACTACACTATACACTAATTGAAACAACCATGCTCACTTTAGCAAATATATATATATAAATAGGATAAAATCAGACTTTTCCTGAACATACTCTTAGATTGGTCTTGATCTACATTATATCAGAACTAGTATAAGTTTATATTATTGTAGCATTGAAATCGGTAGTATAAAAATAATATTGTCCATCCGGGTTTTGTGGATTGTTCTAATGTTTTATAACCTTATAATCAACACATGTTCTGGCTTCTGACATCATACTTCAGAATATGAAAACAACCAGAAAAATAATACACTTTATTTTAGGGTATACTTACTAATAAAGTCCAAATGACGTAAGATCCGTGAACACTGAGTACTTCCCCCTGTCAGTTAAGAACAGCATGTTCTGGCCCTGGTCATTCTAATTGTCCAATTGATTCTGATTTGATTGCCATTTTTAGTGGTGACGTTTACACCCACTTTTAACAATGAAACATCTGGTAACAAAGCAACACAGACAGAGAAGTTCAATCTGAAGTTCAAGAGGACGACTCACCCTCCTCCAAAAAAAACTTGCTGCCTTCAACCCGGAGTACCCAACTTTATTCTTGTAAGTACATTTTGGTTTTCCATAAATGATACTGAATAAGCAGTGTAAGGCAAGGCAAGTTTATTTGTAGAGCACAATTCTTACACAAGGCAATTCAAAGTGCAATGCAGCTAAATAACAGTTTTTAGCTTAGTGCATGTAATAATGAAGTATTTTATCAATCACAAGCACAGAAGAAAGAGCCGTGAGCATCACTAGGATTACTTTGACATCAGTGACAAGCTGTTCTAAATCTAAACCAAAGATTACATACACGTTAAGCAGACACGTTTTTTCATGTAATTAAGTCAAATCTACAGTATTTTGCCCCAGTTCTCATGGTGAAAATCAGTTCATTGTATGCTGTCTGCATGTAATTGTAGAGCGTTTCATTGTCTGAAATAAGTGTGCTGTTATTGCCGTTGTTAGCTTTATTGTAACGGCAAAACTCTCTGCAAGTTGTGGAAAGCGCCACGGCTGTCAGCCTTTAGCCAATTAATCGGTTTATTATAAGGATTTATATGGAACAGCAGCAGAAAGGGGAAAGTAAGTTAGCTAAAGATTTAGTCTAGCTGGTATTATGTTATAACACGGCAGATTGAATTAATTACTTTACCCTTGTGTTATGTTTTTTCTGCAGAAATTGTTGTTTTTGCATGAACTCCCACACAGTTGTAGTCTTTTAAGCGCAGTTTGGGATAGATACATAGTCAGTGGTTTAGTTGACCAAGTATTTCTCATTGCGGTGAATAATTAGGATGCTAGCAATGCATTAGGTTCATTAGTATTGGCGTCAGGGAAAATAGACGGTTCTGCGCAGAAATGAATTGGATTTCATAGCAGCTAGCTCAGATTTCTACTGTCGACACCGCATGAAACCCGCGCAGACTATGAATACTGCCAGCGTCTGCTCCGCTGCCCTCAGCACGTATCACTTTGGCGCAAAATTTACATCCGAGAAGTATAATCTAAGTTTAACGCTGGCAACGTGCCAAATATACTTACTTCCATCTTTTGCAGTTTGAACCTTGGGTAATTCAGCTTTATGTAAGTCGAAGTCGAAGTAATAAGAGTAAATTTATTCAGGCAGCTAGTTTACTGTTGTATCACTTATTATGCCAATACTAATACTACTTTTACGCACTTCTCAACCTTTTCCAGTAGAGTTGCTATTGTAATTACGGCTGCTACTACCAACCCTAGCACCAACCATTGAAATGTATTTTAAAAACACGTTGATTGTTAACACTTCTGTCTTGGAACTGGCTTTAAAATGCACTAAACATCTTGTCAAATAGTTAAACACCCAAATCATCCTGTCTATCTCTAGTCCAAATATCACAGATCTTTGTTAAAATGATGCATATTTCCTTAAACCCTTGACCTGTCTTTTCACGAGAAAGTTGCACCAAAACTTCCGATTGACAGTTTGAGCACCGCAGAATAACATTTTAATTGTTTGTGAAGGCTGGAGTCATGCCATAGGTCAAGGAAAATATTCATAAAGTTCATAAAGTAGCATGAATTATTTACTATATTTCATAAAGCTGTGACTAATTATTTACCCTGCCTTACAACTATGCAACACATTTGAACTCAACTTAACTTTTTTAGTCTGTATGTCATTCCATAACTTTATGGAGCTCACTGCACAAAAAAAAAAACAAATATATATATATATAAAAATCCAGTCCATTTTAAAGCAGCAAGCCTTGACTCATCATTAGGTATACATTTCAGACAATGATTGAGACACTGCATCTTTTTTTTTTACATTGGGAAACTACGTCAAAATATAGTGAGATATAGTATATAATCTTCGTACAAGATTAAGATATTGTCAAATTCAAGGGAGGAGAAAGTGATGGAGTAAGACTGAGCGTGGCCGGTTTTGTGAAAGGAGCTTGTTAGTTTGAGTTGAGTCCGGCGCCGACACACCAGACAGAGGCAGTTCCTCGCAGCCACAGATCGTTACATGGTGCGGATGGTGTGATATGAACTGACGCCGCTATATCTGCGCAGGGCCAAGGTTTGTCTGGCAATATGTCAGTATTTTATACACTTTTGATGCACATTTTAGCAAAACCATTGTAGTTTGTAGAAATAGATTGCATTCAGTTGAGTGATTTTAGCATGAGAGGTACTTACAGTGTCACATTTAGTTGAAGTCGCCAATCTTTTCTTTGTTGAGTGCAAAAAGTACTACTTAAAGGTGCACTATGTAACTTTTCTGGTCCCTGTCTCCATAGAGATTGATATGTAAGTTTAATGCCGTACTTTGGAATATAACAGGCAAATCAATGCCATCTTCAAGTACAATGTGCATCAAAATATAGCAGACTAAAATGCAAATGTTACTGTTTTGTAGCAGTATTTTCAAGAGTCAAGTCTGTTTTAGTGCAGTAAAAACGATATTTATCCAAGACATTGATAATATCTGAAGTTCAAACATGAAATACAAAACAAAAACTCTTAATATAGCTCCTATGTTGAGTACATGTACAATTTATCCTTCTCTAAATGCATAACAAATGGTGCAACAAACATACGGGCATTTTAAATCCTATGTGGCGTTTTCGTATTAAAACATAAAGCAACTAAAAGTATTCCAAGTATTCAGAACACAGTACATTTTGATGCAGGTATTCAGCATGCTGTAACTAAACAAAGTACTGGTTGTTTATTTCCAGCCCATTCTGTCTGTTGTGATCAATACTACATCATATTTACATGATACAGCCAATATTTACTTCAGTCATTTTATTTTGGAGTAGTCGTAAGTGAAATAGCTGTTAATGTGAGTTACAAGAGGCTCCTCAAACCAAAACTGTCAAATCCCAAAGTGCAGGACGTCATTTGGACAATCATCCTTCTCCTTTAAGAGCTGCAAACTCTGGAATGCATTACCCCCTGAAATAAAGTGCATCTCAGAAGTAAATATGCTCACCTCCAGACTGAAGGGCTGGCTGAAAGAACATTAAAACTGTACCCACCTGTGAGTGTTATGAACGTGTATGAGTGACGTGTATGAGTGAAGAAGAATGAGTTGTGTAGATGTGTATATTTATCACTGATTTATTCACAATAATGGAAATGTGTTTTAATGTGTTTTATATCTGTGGGGGGATTAGAAAAGCCCAACCAGGAGTTGAAAATTAGCACTGGCTATAAATGTATATATTGTATGCATCACATTGTTTTGTAGCTATGTATGATTGCATTGTCCCTGTCAAATAAATAAATACATACATACATACATACATACATAAATGCCAAAAAAGATGAGCATAAACTGACAACTCTGACCATAAAATGTGAAACTTTTTAGAAACTCTCCTGAAGTGAGCCGTATTCTTCACTTAAAGGTGGTATGGCCGATTTTTTTCAGCAATTTTTTTTAATCATATTTCCTCGTGGCGTGGATAAATCATTTGTCCTGCCACGTATCAATCATAAAACGCACCTATCGCTCACCTGCAGCCGCGTCAGGCTCGTCCCCACGTTTCCGCGTGCCTAAGCGCATGGATCTATCATAATATAGTTCCCTCAGTGTACGGGGCAAAATGAAGACGGAGAAAGACAGTTCGAGCTGACGCAGAAGTGGACAGAAATCTACGGGAGACGAGCGATGTGATGCGCTCCGTTGCGCTAATAAACAAACGCACGTGTGTGTTGTATCAGTCCACACGGGGGAGTGGCATGCGCACTTCCGCCTGCGTTCTCAAATCGCCGAAAAATCGTCCATACCGCCTTTCAGTTCTAGACTCTTCTCTCTGCTCGGGGTTTTCTTTCTCATGAAACATGGCTGGGCTTGAGGGTGGTTTCCATCTGTAAACATGGGCTTTTCTCTTCCCAGAGTAGCTGAGTAGAAGTGGTGTTGTTTTTTCTTTTGTAGAGCTTTCCATTCAATCGTAAAGAGAAAGAGATCTGGAGATCAGGGGGAAGCTCAGCACTGCAGTCTGCCAGCATTCAAAAAATAAAAAATAAAACATCTCGAGTAGACTTTAAAGGCTCTTCTCCTGTCTGGTGAATATCCCTATATCCTTCTCAAGTACAAGAGAGGAACCATGTAAGGAATCACAGGCAATAGCGGCCAAAAAAATGTGGCAAAAGAAGACTGCCTCCTTCAGGGAAAAGAATAGACTCATCCTCTGTCTACTGTGAGAACAAAATCTGAAACCACTGGAGATTTCACTGATGCCGCAATCATAGTTCCCAGAGCAATCAGTCATAAAAAGTTATATTGAAAAAAGATTCTTCCAGATATTCTTCAAAGAGGAAAAGGAAGATTACAAAGAACAGTAGGTTGAGCCTGTAGGGATCGACTCTGGAGAAAGTAACAATATTAAAAGGCAAGATCAAAATGTGTTATTAGCATCTCATTACTCATTAGCTTCAAGGTTGTGTTTTATTGATTCGTGCACGTTTGTGTAGCCTTGTATTGTCCGGCATTCTGAGTCAGAGACAATACAAGACCAGAGAGAACAAAATAATACAAAATTCAAATAAAGGAGAAACGACATCAAAAGAAAAGAAGGCACACAAAGTCCAAAATCATTTTTCAATCTTGATTTCATGAACATAAATGAGAAAGACAGTAAAACGTATTCCTCTAAATTCTGAACTCGAATTGCCCATAGACCTCCAACATTAAACCATTTGAAACATCAGAATCTCAATTCAAATTTGAATAATTGCTCACAGGAAAGCCTAGTAAAGACTAAATTAGGATATTAGTCATATTTATACTTACATACATCCAAACTCATGAGACAAGGAGGACACGCCACAACAGTTTGGTCACATGAATGCTCCCACACTCCAATCATGACCCTTACTACTCACACCCAAGCACCTCAAACTCTTTCTACAACTGCCAACATGCATTGTCAACACTAGTCTGGTTCTTTCAGCCCTGTCGGACAGTGTTTGCGAAAAAAAGGGACACATCTTGATTTCACTCATTATTTTTGACCATTAACAGTACATGCTCACACAGCCGGCAGACTCCAGCTTGTTACGGCTGTGTAACTATTGTAGAGCGAATAGCCTCAATCCAATCCGACACATTAAAACACGGCAAGCTCAGCGTTTGCGTGAGAAAATCTATTGTCCACGTCTCGCATGACGGACCAAAGCCGTGTTTTCTTTTGCGTCTCCTTCCCATCCCGCTGTAGCATCTTGTCTCATTATTTTCTTTGAAAGTGGAAGCTTTGAGGTCAACTGAACGTGACACAGCAATGACCGCACACTTTGGTTGATATTACGACAACGCTCCAATGCTTTGAGCTCTTTATCGCCAATGACGTTCCCTTCGATTCTTCCATCTATTTTCCCATCACGGTTTATGGTTGTACGTTGCCTTCACAAATGTCAAATAGTTGGGAAAATCCAAGGAAACGATCCTATTACTGGCCCCGGTCGTTAAAACAATGAAATCGTCCGAGTCAAAACCGCCCGAGCGAATCAGCGTCAAAACGGCAGAGATAGGCGCTGAGCTGTAATAGAAGTGTTGTTTTTTACACAAATGTCCAGATCACAGTTCAAATCTCAGAGGAAACGGTGAGATCTCTGCTCTCTGCAGGTGGCGAGTCTTAACAACACCTCAAATAGTTCTTGAGATGCGCCGTACTGAAGGCCTGGAGCGTGGAGCAGTCGACTGATAATTCAATTCAAATTAATAATGCTGTTGTTGTTGTTGTTGTTGAGAAAAATGAATCCACAAATAGAAGTGTAATTTCTGTAAAAGTATTAAAGGAGTACGTGTCTGTCTGGTTTCTCAGTCGGGTTGCCATGTGCATATGGCAGGAGTGATAATACGAACCGTTGTGAATATTTATTGTAGTTTTGTGTCAGTGGGATCGAGCGAGAGCGACTCAATCAAGCCAATTCAGTCCAAAGTTCAGGCATAATACACAACAGACCCTTCAAACATTACAGACTAAAGTTGTTTTCATATATATTTTTTTTTTTTATCATTAGACCAGGTTTAAAAAATATTATTATTATTTTTTATATTTGAGCAAAAACTTGAATACAGTTATCTTACCGATGTTTTATGAAAAAGGGTTTCCAACTTGTCATTGGCACATTGAATGATTGATTGATTTATTTATTAGTCTCTGCCAGGAGAACGTTACAACATAATTAACATATATATTAAACCACAGAAAAGCACATTTCTCTAAAAGGAGTGGGCAGAAGAAAAACATTATTTTAACCCACCTCTGTTCATTACAAACATATAGCTTTTTCGTGGTTGCGGTTTCCTGAATATTATGTTCATATCCAAACACACTAACATGTGACAACATGATCATCTTCATAAATAATGATACATATAATAGTAAGTTATGAATGAAATCATATTTTTTGCAAATACATAATCAAAAAAGACACTTTTATTCATCTATTCTTTAGACTAAGCTCATCTCAGTGCTGACACTCCTTCTTTTACTGTGAAAGCAGTAAAGTGCCAGTGGTAATGTGCCTCATGTGTACAGAACCATTTTTGGATGCTGCGTGGTAGTGCATTTTTGCTAGCTTTGTACAAAAGTACTGCTGTATATAACACTTTGCTCTTGCTTGTTTTTTAAACAATGCTGACCTAGAATACAGGCTATAACGGGAACATATTATTTTAGTGAATATTTTCTTGTGTTGTTGTATTAATTGTGATACCTTATTAATTACAATAGCTATAATACCTAGTCTTATCTAGCGCCACTGCATAGACTGACAGAGGCAAGTTTGCCAATCTACGCCACGCCCCCTGTGGCCACACACCAGTATCACACGGCACGCCTGTTCAAAACCATGGATCATAGCAAGTTACATTAAAATAATCAAATTACAGCAGCAATTTTCATTAGTTTACTTTTATCACAAGAAATCAGACCCACTTAAATTGAAAAATAAAAAAAAATCCTGTTGTTCATGAGATGTATAGTAGTTATATGTGAGAGTCCTGCTTTGGCCATGGTCCAGTGGAACAAGCCGTTCCATCCTAAAAGAACTACATTTCTTTTTTACTTTGGCTTGGTGAGTGGATGTGTCTCTGGCGCCGTTCGTTTTGCCCTGATAAGGGGTTGCGTCTTTTAACTCCGCCGCATTATTGTTAGCTAGCGAACCTGCAAGGTGCGTATGGGCAGGGCTCTTATGCACTATCAATGCTCTGATTGGCTGTGTAGCGTCCCCCGCGGTCGTCCGCGCGGACCGGCTCACCCGTGGTCCGTTGCGCTGCGGGACTAATTAGACTAATATCTGTCTGATTGTAATAAAACACACGCGTTTTGAAGCTAAAAATATAGAGAACACAAGTTACACGACGTGTTCCCTGGACAGTGCTTCTACTGTCCACTAGAGTCTTCTACAGTGTGTCAAACGCTTGCACTTCATTCTAGATTGCCCCCGGTTGCCGTTTGGTAATTAGATTAGATTAGGTCTAATATTAGATATTAATTAATAGGTTTATGGTGAATAACATTTTCTGCGCGCCATAGATTTTCTTCTGCGCGCACTATGTGCACTATGTGTACTATGTGCGAGCAGTGCGCAATTGCGCAGGCGCGCAGCTTAGAGGGAACAATGGTCACAACTGAGATTGAACCTCTTTGTGTTTGTGAATGTACGTCTGAGCCACTGCCGTTATTTTACATGGAATTCACTTTACATTTGTCATTATTCAGGTGATTCTCTTGCCACAGTTTTGAGGTCTCCAATTTCTTATTACATGCACTTGAAAGTTTCTCTTTATAAAACTTTCCAATCTCGTCAAATTATTTAAAACACATTTTCATAATATTAGTCTATTACGTTCAGATTTCTTTTCACATTCAAATTTTAAATGTAATGGAACATCGCGTTGAGCGGTAAATACCACTTATGTCATTTAAACACCAGAAGTGCGCTTGTGGTGGAAAAATAAGACTCAAAAGTGTTTATTTCAAATTGCTTGGGATGAAATTTGTTTACACAGCTGATGAATAATTCTTATTTTCATTTTGGCATATTCATATTTTTGAAAGCAGCTTCTTTAATGATTGAATTTTTTACATTGGACCTCACTTAGCATTTCACTCTGCTTTTGTGGTTCTCTACATTTCTGTTTTCCTGACATGTTGTAAAGAATTCTTTCCTGCGAGAATCTTGTAGCGTTGACAGTTATTATGATTGTTTTAAGATTGGTCTGCCCATCTCCTCTTCTGTTCTTTTATCTATTACTTAATTTACATATTCTTCTCTCTTTTTCCACGTAATTGTTCCAGTGCATCTCATTTTCAAACTCGATCTCTCTGTCAGACTTCTGCAAAGTGACAGGACTGTTTGTGTTCAACAGAAGTGAGGATGGAGACGTTTAATTTTCACCGCTGTCTGCCTAAGGTCTTAAATTTCCATCACTATTTTCCATTTAGCCAAGTAGAAGCTTTGTTATATATATTTGTTCAAAACAGCAAGAACAGTGGTGAGTCATGCCGACAATCTCTCATTAGATGTGGTATAGACGGCCAATAATACTTTGTCTGTCTATCATGGTACAGCATGTTTCAAATGTGTTTTTATCAGGAAATGTATATATATATATATATATATATATATATATATATATATATATATATATATATATATATAATCTTCCCTGATAATGTCTCTATTACTTTCTTTGAAGAATCAGATACAGAAGGAAATGAATTCAGGCTCTAGATGTTCATTTAAGGAGACATAAAGAAGACACTTTTTTCAGGTAAAATGTATTGAACTATTCCACTATAATAAGTTGCTCATCATTTAAAATTGTGTTAATTATAAACCGCAATATTGATCTAAAATGGCTTGATGATGGAAAATTGTTTCACCGTAACAAGCAATGTATTTTTATTTACATGGTTTCAATTTTGAAAAGTGGCTGCGTGACATTTTAGAACTTACACATTACACACACTCAGAGTCAGAATTTTTCAAATAATTACGACTAAATATAGAGATGTGGGCGGAGAAAGGGGGTAGGTGAAAACTTGGGCCTCAGTTGCAGTGCTACTCAAACATGCAAGAAAGAAAATACAACTGAGTGAACAATTGATCTTGTTGTAACACGGTTAAAAGCTCATTAAAGTTTATATGTCTCCTTTAATACAAGCTGTTCCATTCAAATAAAATAAAATAAACATGGAACACCCTCTTTTAATGACATATATTTATATACCTGCCCAACTAATACATGTACCTGCGTTGCACCAATGAAATTTCCCCATGTGGGACAATAAAGGAATATCTTATCTTATCTTATCTTATCTTAAATTATAAAACAAAATAACTACAGCTAACTATCTAATATCCATATATATATATATATATATATATATATATATATATATATATATATATATATATATATATATGAATAAATAAATGCATTTCATAAAGCTACTTGAACAGTAGAGGAAAAACAAACAAACAAACAAACAAACAAATAGACAAAAAAACACACATTTCCAGCCTCATCCTTAAAACATCAGTGATATTTATATATTATTTTGATCGAGATCGGGAAGAGGCCCCGGGGAAGACCCAGGACAACGCCTCGGGATCCCCCCGGAGGAGTTGGAGGAAGTGTCTGGGGAGAGGGAGTCTGGGAGTCCCTGCTCAGACTCCTGCCCCCGCGACCCGGCCCCGGATAAAGCGGAAGAAGATGGATGGATGGATTTGGACTCTTTGTGTATGATACTTAAACATTGACCGTTTCATTAACATGTACATTTTGTTTTAGATTTTAGATATTGTCTAAACATTGTCACAGTGATAGTCCAAAAAAAGTTGTTTGGGTCAACTGGGTTATTATTATCATTATCATAAGCACAAATTCCATGTAGAATGTATCAGATCATGCCTTTTATTTGTTTATATTCTTAACTTACATGTAATTCTCATAATGGTTCGAAAGATAACCAATTGACTTACGTTGTTCATCAGCGGAGGAAGGCTGAGGGCAGAAAGAGGCAATTTCAAAAGTGTTCAAGTCATTTAGATTACAACCGCTTAATGTGAGCGACAATAAATCATAATCCCACTAAAGTGTGCACCTTGAATCTACAAGCAGCTACAACATATACTGCAGTCAAGGCCAAATGTATTCATAACCTGCTCCTGCATCACAACACAGCTAAAGGGAGAAGGAATATGTTTACAGAAAATACAATCAATTATTGAGGTGGATAAGAAGGGATTCTCACTCAGGAACGGGATCAATTCAAAATACTTGAATAATGTAATGTGTAATGTTTCAGATCTACCCCACTGTTACATTCAAGCAGCCAAAAAGGTTTAGTTAAATGAATATGAGTAAAATTACAGTTGTTAGAATTCATATTTGTGTTGTTTTTGTTAGTTCTATGGGGCTTAATTCAAAGGACTGTTGAAAACTTTTATGAATGGAGCAGTCCTGCCCACTTCGAGGTACATTTCCCATAGAACATCTCAAATATTAAAACTTTAAAGACATAACAGCGTTTAACTTGCTATCTAAGGACACATATCTTTAAAGGGACATATTTTAACCATAATATGTGTGTGGATGATTACCTTGATGAGCATGAAGACTTTGTAAAGGCCTGTTTAATTTCCAATGTCTGGAATGTGACGCATGTAAACCGATAACACTGTTCCGTCATCAGTTCACCTTCATTCATCAACCCTGAACACCCAGTTTCAAATTCCTCAGAATTCCAATCCAACTTTATTTCACCCTGGAGAGACAAAGAGACCACGAGAATGGACTGTTTAGCAAGCTTTATTCGCAAGTTATTTGGCGCTCAGACCCCGGCGGAAGACGTTGCAATCATGGGCACTCGATGATCTATTTGTATTAGATGTCTCCCCCGGAGCCTGGAGACTGGTGGTGGTAGATGTTAAGAGGAGGTAGAGGATGAGGGGAATGTAGAGGAGGAGCTGGGGAGGTGGTGGGTCGCAGTACGGTTTGAGCGGCCGAGCCATCTGCCTGAGGGCTTAAATGCGACCACCTGGTGCTGATTGGGAGCGGGGAGGAGTCACTGAGAACGTTGATTGGGGATGAGGAGCAGGTGCGAGGGCCATGGTACAGACGCCCCCTGACCTTTCACCCTACTTCTTGGCCGGGAAAAACTGCATAACCTCTTTGGGATAAGCGCAGAAACCTGGGAGAGTCCATGGTGAAGTGAGGGATCTGACTCTCACAGACGGACAGGCGGGCGCCTGCTTGAGTGCGATGATGGCGCTGGGGAGAGGGGTCCTTCCATGGTGGCCTTGACGTAGATGGATGGAGTTAGGTCTTCCAGGCTGAATTTACGCAGGCTTCATTTGTACAGCACATTTTACCAAACAAAGTCACCACAGTTAAAAACAAGCACAAGTCAAATATATATAGGATTGATAATATGATAATGATTTGACATTTTGTATTCAAGCAAAGTATATGTATTTTGCTCATTATGTCCATTCCAGGCAGAACAGATGGAGAATGTATTAGATATAGTAAGTACAATCTCGGGTGTTTTTGTCCGTTTCATACACAGCCTTATATACAAATAGTCTATATAATATGTTGAGACAAAGTTGCCTTTGTCCTGGTTTGCTCCTTCTTGTTCTGTCTCTCCTGGGCCAAAGACACAGTAGATTCCTCCACAGGGTGAATCTGACATAGAGAAAGTGAGTTAAGGGCATGAATGTTTAAATTAACGCGTAAAGTACATAGTTCTGTATTATTTATAACTGTGTGAATGTTGCGCATGTGGGAGGATACTTCTGAGACTCTGGTCGGTGCAAACTGGACCGTGGACGAACCCACTGAGCCGTGAAAGTCTCTTAAACAAGGAGTTTTGTTTTTTCAGTTGTAAAACTTTATGAATTTGACTTTGTTAAACTGTATATACTTTAAAAACAATGGAGTTTTTTTTTTTTTGGCAAACTGGAGACATTTTGTGATTTCTTAGTTTTACACATTTACCACTGAAGATGCTCTGTCATCTACATTATAAGCTGTATTTGAAGTAAGCTGATTTAGGGCTCACCACATTAAAATATGGACTAAATTATTGACTAGAACAGCACTAAACCAAGTCAACATTTGTCCAATTTATTATGTCTTAATTTTAAACACAGTGTAAATGAACAAACAAAAATAAAAAGTCCAAATTTGCACTAAAACTGGGCCAAAAAAAAGCATGTGTAGGGTTATACTGCATAGATTCATACCATTTTTACCATCCAAAAAGCACAAAACCCACAAAAATACCACTTTATCATATAACTATAAGCCAGGGAAAGTGCTTTATAGGGAGTTGTACAAGACAAATCATTTATAACACGTACTTTTGGATCTCAATTGCAGTTAAGACGTTATTCGGCCGACAGTATTTACAAGCGAGAGCCGCAGTAATATACTATTATTAGATCCCAGCATTGTGGCACAGGCAACACATGTTTTTATGTTGTTGAGAAAACGTTGTAGATTTTCTTTACACTCACCGAAAGTGCCATAATAGTGAAGAAAATCATCAAAGAGATATTTACTTAACTTGCACAATAAATTAGTCCTTTTTGTATAACCTTTAAATATTGTCATCTTTACAAACCTTAACCCTCTGCCCTTAAGATATAGAAATATAGAAATTAACTACTTTTAGTTTTAATTATTCCACATGTGTGGGTTTATACATGCAAGTTAGACTTCTGTTAAAAGTACAGAAAAGCCTTAATAGACATTGTTCTGTTACTTTTTCCATAATGAGAGCCTTTTGACCTGTCCACACTGAAATAGACCGCTGGCTAGTTTGGAGCTGGTGTTCAACTCTGACTTTTACAGTGTGGAAAACCAATGGACATAAATATAGATCTATTAAATATGCATAAAACAATACATTTATGTGTACACAATATGTTCATCTACTTGGCGAATACTCAAGTGGAATACACAATGCCCAGGGTCATCTTATCATAAACAACCCACACTGCCCAACTGAGCTAAATGAAAATAGTTGAATTGGCTGAAAGAAACAAAACAATTAAATCATTGCATACAGTGTCTTGTTTTGTCGTTTGCTTTAAGCTGCTCACTTTTTTGACAACCTGAAAGATAACTTTTTTCCCTCCTGGCTAAAACAATTATTATGATTGCCAAAACTGTGGATGATTCACTGAAAAGTTACACTAAGCATTTCAACTGGAGCCAAAACACATATTAAAATAATCATTTGAATGTCTAAGACTCCAGCACTAATGAACAAAAATACAGTATTTGGCAGAGAAAACTATTTAGCCGTAACTCGTGGTCACAATTGGTCCTAAGAATAAGAGTGTGAAAGACTCCCCGGTATTTGAATGCGTCTAATAGAGATAGGATAAAATAATTAATTGTCCCCACTCTCACTTTGATGTTAAACCAAGCAACTGTCTGAGGTCTAGTTAACAAGGTTTTCACAAGTCTGCAATGTTTTGATATCGGATTGGCCTCTGTTTTACACGACGACGCAGGACAGTATGTGCAGCCACACGCCGCTGAAACGGTGGAAGATGTAGTTTCTTTGGGGACGGGAAGCTGTAAAGAGCACTTTTAGGTCCCATACAATTAAATCTACTCAAGAATTAGGCAAAAACATGTGTACAACTATTTTCTTTTACTTGTGGGTGCACAGAGAATCAAAAGTTGTGAACAAGATGTGAGACTGCTTCCGTGCGTCGATAGAGAGCACAGCTGGTGGACAAATGCGTGTACTGCAGCTTGTACCAGTTTCTGTTCGCACCTCATTAAGTATGTGGGGGTCTTTTTGTCTTTACTTTTTCATTGTCGTGTGTTCATTATTTTGCACTTTGGTGAGCTGTTGCAGAATAATGAACTTTGACTGTAGAAAAGTGCTTGTTGAGGAACAGGTATTCATTATTTGTAGCTGGTTTCTTGGTTTCTTTTTTTGCAGCTCCAGTGACAACCAGCAGCACACTGTAGTTCTCACCAGCCACGTGTTGATAATGTGCAGAGCTTGGTTTTGTTTTGCAGAAGGCGACACTTATTAGGCAGAGTATCCAGAGTATATTTGCATCCACAACAGGTTTAAGAAGATGAGTCAACAAGACACACTTTATACGGGGTTTGCTCCTTGTCAAGTACAGGTACAGGTAACAAATAAAGGTTCAAATAAATTACATACAATAATAAACACTCAAAAGCTCAAAAAACACTGCTTTTAGTTGACTTTATAAATAAAACGTCAAATTAAAACAATTAAACAAAAAGCTTACCACTTACAGCAAATATCATTCCACCGTCACTTTCAAATAAATACAAACATTTTTTCAATTATTACAGTGCAGTTAAACACTATGTAAGATTTAAATAACATCAACACTGTCTTTTCTTTTTCATCAAAATTTACTTTATTTTGCACTAATTACGATACTATTCATTGTCATTGTTGATGACCTGACGCCGGACACAGACAAAGCTCTGACGCTCTAATCGCAAACACTAAAACAAAAAAGTACATACATTTTTGTTGAATAAAACAATGAGAAAAAGTACTTACTTGTTTCTCAGCTATAAACGAAACCAACAAAACCTATATCAATAAAAAAAAAGAATGCGTAGAAACTAAAATCTAAGCTCCACTTTTAAACCCTCAACGTCAAATGTCCATTGAAGAAACGTAATTAATATAATTCACCATAGTAAAATTAAAACCAATATATCTTCTGGTTTCCTACTATTGTATAATATATATAATAGTTTATAATATATACAATTGGTCTATGACATTTATGACTAAAACTAGACTAAAACTAAAATTAATGTATGTCAAAACTGGAGCATGACTTCAACTAAATAACATTTTCTTACAAAATGATCTGATAGGTCCAAGCCCTAGTTTATGTTTTAACTCTTTCCTTTTATCCTCTATTATCACCTACATTATAGCTGCCACCTCCTGCTCTTGCTGCTAACGAGTTACACCTAATGAGAGGGCTAATTGCCATATTGGGACTGCTGCTTTATGATATTATTCCGGGTTAATGAGCGTGCCATTGCACAGGGGGGATTGTGGCTCCCTTGCTAATACCATGTGGCGCTGTTCCATCGTGTCAGCACACACTTCAGTCTTGTGCCGGAAAGTTTAACTAACACTCGTGAAACTGTCCGTACCGTGAGCGTACAGTTTCATTCAGGATTTGGTCGTCCCGCTAATCACCAGATAATCCCCCTTGTTAGAGGTCCATAGATTTGCATATAAAGCGTAGCACTGAACTTTCACAGCGTTTTATTTTGTGACCTTTGAAAGTGAGTCAAATTGGATTAAAGATGGCCGTGAAGAAGCTAACACCTCCCAGAAGGGCCACTCTACAGCGGTGGTATTTTATAGTGTGTTGTACCTGCCCGTGCAAAATTTATAGGCTTTTTTCTATATGTATTACAATCTTAATGAGCATAAAGCATTCTTATAATGACATACAGTAACTGCTATATTTATGGTTGATCCCTGTGTTAATTGTATTCTATAGCGAGCGATGTATGTAGTTTCTAGTTGGATTTTATTTACATGGTTTGCTATTCATATTGCATTTGTTATTGTTAATTCAGCATCCTCATTGTTCAAATACAAATAAAGTTCAAGGTGAATGGGTGAAAGTAAATATGGTCATACATATTCAACGCACAAGTACAGTTTAGTTTCCTTTCCATTATGTTCTTTAGAGTTTCTTTAAACTTGTTTTTGTCCTTGTGTGAAGTTTTCTTGCATCCAAAAGCAGATCCCCTTTTCCATACCGTCTTTGCATTTTTCTGCACTCGAAAATGTAATGTGTTTTCAGAGGACTGTCACTTCTTTGTCACACCACTGGTCAGCAGTCTCTAGACATTGTACTTTTATATTGCCTCGACTTGCTCCAGAGCAGGAGGAAGTGGGTACAGTATAGTGTTAAAGGACACAAATATTTAGAAAAAAACAAACGCTCTAGCCCAGGGGTAAAACTCCCAGTGCTCCAGATGGCCAATCCAGGCCTGCTCATCAGAATCCTAAGTCTTAAGAAATACCCGGTTTAAAATGTTCTAGAATTGTGACGTCAAACGTACAAATCGGGACGTCTACTGCGTCCATAGTAAAAATCATCCATAGACTCCCTGACCCCGAGCGTTCATCACATGCATGCTTGCCTTGGCATGTCAGGGCAGGTTGCTTATAGCTAGCTTGTTTTAATTATGATAATTCCCTCTGTTTCTCAGTAGATGGCATGCTAACACCCAATCCTAATGAGGGAACGCCTGAGTGATTGACAGAAATGTGTTTTTTTCAATTGCTACATTGATTCAAAGCAGCGGTTCTCAAGTGCATGTTTAAATGCCAATAGCAATACAAATAAAGCAAAATATGTGCCTTTTAAAAAAGACCAGACCATAATGGAAAAGACTTACCAACTCAAGCCAAGTACGGTCAAGAGGTAGTAGTGAAAATGCTGCAAATGTTTTACGAATAATCCCTCTTTCTTAAAGGTTGAATGGACGATTTTTTAAATTCTTAAATTCTCTAAGTCTTGTTTCCTCGTGGCGTGGACGGCCGATTAGTCCTGCCACGTATCAATCATAAAACGCACCTACCGCTCACCTGCAGCCGCGTGTGGCTCGTCCCCATGAGCAGCACGTTTCCGCGTGTCTAAGCGCATTGATCTATCATAATATAGTTCCCTCAGTGTACGGGACAAAATGAAGACGGAGAAAGACAGTTCGAGCTGACGCAGAAGAGACGGAAATCTACGGGAGACGAGAGATGCGATGGGATCCGTCGCACTAATAAACAAACGCACGTGTGTGTTGTATCAGTCCGCACGGGGAGTGCGCATGCGCACTTCCACCTGCGTTCTCAAATCGCCGAAAAATCGGCCATAACGCCTTTAAGGCATTATTCCAGTTCTATAGACCAGAAAGAGCAGAATGGACAATAAAGGTTGGGAGTCTGAATGTCTTGAGTTTCAAAATATTGTCCATAACACACACCCAAATGAATGTTTAGCCTGGTTCTGTCTCACTGTGAATAAATGCACTGTAAATGTCCGTATATAGAACATTAACGTGTGCAGCTGTGTTATTCAATCAGCCGTGAGACATGTGCTGCATCAATGATCAGACCCATCAAACAGGTTAATCACAAGGTGAATGGATTAATCCACACTACTGATGTTCACACCACTGACAGGGTTCAGGAACAGCCTCAGTGTGAACCGGGAGAAAAGGTTGTCAGGCATTTTAGGGAGAATCAGCTGGAATTATAAGGGGTTCTCTGTCAGAAGAACTGAAGAAGAATGTATTTTCCTCAAACGCCCCTAGAGACTCAAGTGACAAAGCATGTTTTTAGATTTGCAATGAAATGTGTCCAATTCCCCCATTTTGAGGTGCATAACTATTTTCATACTCAATTAAAACACGGCATATGGATACACTGATGAGAGATTTCATGCATTGCTTGCTTAATCTACCAAATGTAATTATGCTTGCGAAAAAATAATATTAAGGTCCAATTGAACTTTTCAGCTGATTTGCTCTAAATGTGCTACTGTTCTCTCTATAATTACTATTTTATCATTGTGTTTCTAGAGTTAACTATCGCTTTATTGCCTTTTTTTCATGGAAAAACACCAGAAGAAGTTCTCATCTTAAAAATAATGCATTAGTCTTATATTGTATAGTGCAGAATGTTGCTTTATTTTGCCCTGGGGTGGACTGAGAGAAGCGAGCTGTCAATCTGAACCCATCATTCACTCACACATTATTTCAGGTGGGTGAAGGACACAACCACACAACCACACACAGGGGCAGAGCTTCATTTATTTTGCTACACATTGAGAGAAAATAGAGGATACATGCTTGACCTTTGTTTCCTTCAAGTGTTTATGACAGGTTAGATTAATTCACCAAAACATCATAATTACATTTAAGATTTTACAAAAAAATCTTGCCTAGTTTTTCCTAGTTTGACAATATATGTGAAGTTTATAATTTTACTTCCTGGTTGGATATGGGCAGCAGCAGTGTTTCTAAACAAGGATCAAAGTTTGTCTCATTTGCACAATTTCATGATTCATTATTTTCTTAAATTAATGTACAAACCACCAGTTCCCTGTGAATAAATTGGTTCTGTATTTTGTATGGAATTTTTTATGTTTTTTAAGATAGAGGGAGTCCTTTTTAGGATATTTTTGGAGCGCTATTTTCTGTAATTTTGTCAATTTTTTACAATACTTTCTAATTGTCACGACTCCAGGAGGAAGCGGGGGAGTTTGGTGGGCGACTTTAAAGCTGGTGCTCACGGCACACGTCGTCTCTCAGCTCGTGACACCAGCACCTGAGTGCACCATCCCATTGTTTCCTTTCCTGTCCACTACACGTCACCTTACAACACTCCCACATACACGGATCATGCATTTCCACAAACACCCTGCCTTCGCCTGATGTTCCCGTTTGATGGTTTCTTGAGTTTGGTTAGCCAGTTATTGTTGCAGCCTCAGAGTGCAAATTGGGGGCTCGTCCAAAGCTTTTGGGCGCTGTTTTTGGGACAAATTGCCACTTCACAGATGTAAAACATGCATGATACATATTTACCACATGTATCATCCCACCAAACAGAGTAAAAATGTGAAAAACCCGTATAACCGGCTCATCCGCTTTAGATGTAACTCTGTATATTAGCCAAAATGAGCCGTAACAAATTAACAGTTTTCCAGTTGGATTTGATTAGCTCAATGATTGATTAAAATTAGTTTGACAAGAATCTAAATATTTACAGATAAAGAAAACACATCAAAGAATAACTAAAACTATTTTATTGCATACAAAGCAATGATTAGTAAAAAATAATAATGTTTGTCTGGACCCCAAATGAATGTGTCTTACCTCGACTTAAAGTGCACAGTTCTAAGTGCACGTTGCTAGGCGATGCCACAACACCCCCCAGCAACACTGGTACATGATTAAACAATTACAACAGAACTGATTTGGTAGAATTAAATATATTATGATTGGCAAAATATTGATTAATATTAACCTGGTACACATTAGATATGCACTTTTATCAACACAATGTAAGACATACAGTAGCTTCTCTAATCCATGGCTGCCTGTTGTAGCTGGAGCACATCTTGTGCTCGTACATTGTCTGCAGGCCTACAGCCATGTGCCAGTCTTCTGATGCGGCCACAATCTGATATCCAGCTACAAGAAGGAACATGCCTTTCAACTCAAATGTACTCCACACTGGAAAGAAAGTCATCAGATATGGCACAAGCCTAAAAAATTTGCCCGATAACCTTCACACCGCCATGCCCCTGAATAAATGTCACATGCTATCTGCTGTTTGCTCTGCACAACCATTGCATCCAATCTGCTCAAATGGAAGGAAGAACTGCAAAAAACACATCCGCAAATCAGAATGTGTTGAAAAAGCAATACACAGGCATAATTGTTTGTCTTTGTTTTCTCCTCACACTAAGCAGGAAAATGTTATCATTATGTTTTAGAACAGATAGTGAAGGCTGTGTACATGTTGATACTAATGTTTTTTTTTTGAGAATTAAAGGTGGTATGGACGATTTTTTTCAGCAAATTTTTTATCATATTTCCTCGTGGCGTGGATAAATCATTTGTCCTGCCACGTATCAATCATAAAACGCACCTATTGCTCACCTGCAGCCGCGTCAGGCTCGTCCCCACGTTTCCGCGTGCCTAAGCGCATGGATCTATCATAATATAGTTCCCTCAGTGTACGGGGCAAAATGAAGACGGAGAAAGACAGTTCAAGCTGACGCAGAAGAGACGGAAATCTACGGGAGACGAGAGATGTGATGCGCTCCGTTGCGCTAATAAACAAACGCACGTGTGTGTTGTATCAGTCCACACGGGGAGTGCGCATGCGCACTTCCACCTGCGTTCTCAAATCGCCGAAAAATCATCCATACCGCCTTTAATGTCCGTGAATTTTTTATTTTACACACAACCGCTGTTCTTTTAACTCATGTTAAAATGTTCACACTGCAGGTCAATTACGTTTTTTCCCATTTGTGACCTGCATCCGATTTGTTCAGAATTTGTTCAATTCCGACCCAGACAACTTTCGAATGAAGAAATAAATCCAATATGTGTCCGATCTTTTAGAATGCGACTTTAGTCTTAATGCTCACGTCCCCATATCCGACATAAATGTCCTCAATAGGCAACATTTCCGGGAAAAACTTCACAATTCGAGGTAGAAGTGGAGAGAAATGGCAGATGAAGGAGCTGAAAACTGTTGAGAAGTAGTTGGTCGAGCGAGGGATTAAGCGCTCCTGGCTGCAAAGGAAACTTAGGATATCAGTAAACGCAGCACACAGGCGGGCGGGAAACGGGCCTTTTTTACTTCCACAGTGCTCGACGTGTGACCATGTGTGGTATGTTGTGTTCTTTTGTGCGCATGCAGGCCACATCGAGCAGCATTCCGTTCACACACAATGGCAGTCGCATTTTTTTGGTAATGTGAAAGACAACATAAAAAAACCTGATGTGAACAAAAAATATGAATCGGGCCTCATACCCTGCAATGTGAGCGTAGCCTTTGTGAGCACAAATCCACAGAACAATGTATTACCCTTTATTTGACCCCTCACCCCACACTTTTGTCGCCTGCCCTGGGCAAACTGGCAGCAGCGATACCATGCCAATGGCCTCATTTATAGTATAGAGCCATATAAATCTGATATATACTGTGCATAGATAGATCTATCATTAGGAGAAGACAGACGTCCAGTAACACAAACATGCCAAACCCCATGCACACGTAAAAATCTGAAATGCAAGAAGTGCTCAGGTTCAATTCAGTTCAAACAGGTGTTGGGCGGTCATAGCAGACGGGACAAACAGTCTCTCTTAAACCGTCCTGTTAGGCAACACAGTGAAAAGAGCCTGTTGAGGCGGTTAATCATTGGCAAGATTACATTATTTTAGTGTTTACTGCGTGGCAGCATAAAAACCTCTTTGGCAAAGAAAGCACAGAAACAATAAACCTAATTATTTTAAAATATACAATGTAGAATATCCTATTGTTAAGCATTTTTCTAAATGATGACAATGATACAAACATGTGGTTTCAAAAATAAGGGTTTTAAATGTTTTGAGTTCTGGGGACGACCAGCAGGGCCCACGCTCCAAAGCGGAGGGTTCTGGAGGGAGTATGAACAGTGGGGAGGTTGGATAAAAAGCATTTTGTTTTGTTTTGTTTTTGGCCCGTAGGCTTTATTAGACAGAACAGCTTAGTGTGAAATGGGGATGAGAGAAGGGAGGACATGCAGTAAATAGTCAGAGCCAGGATTCAAACTCACAACACTGCAGTCGGCTACACCTGGAGCCTGGCATGTGTGCTGCCACCTTAACCACTCGACCTCTGGGCAGTACCAGTTACATATTTTAATCAATTTAAAAATGTGCCAGGAGCAAGGGACAATAAGACAGTAGTGACATAGCACAAAGAACAATCAACATGATGGCACACTGCAGTTTTAAAAGACAGTATTTAAACTTTAGCTTTACCTGTACCTGTGTCTGCCATATCTTAAATATATGTCTATTTTAAAAGGTAATTCTTTCTCTTGACCTCCAGCAAATGCAAGCTTGGGTGCACCAATTTATCTCCCACTATACCAATACCATAAATGTGTATAGTATAATCTATATAGGCACTGCGAGAGTCTGTTGAAGAGGGAAAATGGCAACAGCATTCATTTTATTAAATGCATGGGGATGTGAAAGGCAGGAGATTACTTGCCCAAGGACAAATAGTGTGCATTGACTGGAGATCCATGAATATTCCACAAGGCAAACTGCACTTGCCCCTGTCCCTGGTCCCAGTGGAGAGCCTCTGCAGCGCTAATGAATGTGGAGCAAAGGGAAAGCAGACTCACTGATGCTACGCTTCATCTTTTACAAATATATTATATGAAAGCTTGACCTGTGCACATGTTAAAACAGTGAGGTGTTGTGTGCTATTGTTAAGCTTAGTCAAACAGTGTTAAACCACAGGTAGAAGTACACAGAATTAGAATCAGTCACAATGGGGAGTGCTCAGGCCTTTTCTGCCCTGCAAATTGTGTCAATAACAGAATAAGACAACTTGTTATTTTTCTAGCATAGGCATATATAATTCATCATCACCTTGGGAATAACCAATCTCGTCTAATCTTGGGCGCTAAGCCGGGTTTGAGCTGGTTACAGTGTTGGGAAATAACTGAAAATATGTTCAGAATACACATTTTGAGTAAGTCATTATTTACTTCCGGGGCAGTCATAATACAATGCATTTTCTAAAATGAGAGGAAAACTCATGAAATGTATGCCTAAAACTGCACTGAATTACTGAGAAAAATAAATAGATACAGCTCTTAAAGTATGTGCAACTTTTCCTTCTCTAAGATGTGATGAACTTTCTTTAATATAAATGCCTAATAAATAGTCAAACAAAAAGAAAAAGCTGTTTTAATCTGTAATAATGCAATCCAAAGTGAAAGTGTTTTAAGTATTCAAACTACAGTTTTCTGATTAGACCAAATAACAGAACACATTACAAAACACATTTAAATGCAGGTATTCTACATTCTGTAATTAAATATACATTTTTGATATGCTTCCAAAAACTAACCACCACCCTTACAACTGGATGAGAAACCACATGCTTGTGTAGGTGACGTGTACGGTGTACATTTTAGGACTTATTGTTGTTGTGTCCTTGGGCAAGGAATTTCCCCCACCTTTCCTCCAGTCTCCACGGGTGCTGGTGTGTGAATGAGAGCATGTTTGAGAGCGTAAATGTGGGGCGAGAGATGGAAAACAGTTCATTCACACTGTCCAGACCAAATAATTAACAAATGGCACTGTAGAACAAATCATTATATTTGCCAACACCGTTCTGTCAATGGGACACACTAGTAAAAGAGTCACACTAAAAACATTTGAGCTAATATTTGAAAACCAGAAATTGTAACAATATTCAATCAACTATCAACATTAAGGTCAACTTTAAAACTGCCATTTATTACGATACAAAAATGTACCTATAATATCAAGTAGCCAACTATAGCCGCCGAAAGGGCTCAGTATAAATAACAACATGGAGCTAATTGTATTACAGAAGACACATTTACTCTTGATATAAAGTCAGGGTCTACATTTAACCTCACTCATTATTATAATTAGTATATTTTTTCTATTTTACTGTGCGATAGGGACACGCGCTGGAATAGTTTTTTAATTCAACTGTTTTTTACTTTTTACGGCTGGATTTGAGCGTTTTTCGTTGCGTTCGTTGTGTTGTTGTGACGTGAGCTAGCTCCGAGCGAGCCCACCAGCCCCTCCCCGCGCCCTCCGGCCGCGCTAAAGTACGGCGTGTCGTCGGTACACGTTTATATACACGTTTATATGAAAGAGGAACTTCACGAATGATCGGGACACGCACTGGAATCGCTTTAAATTAACTTGTTTTGACTTTATTCGGCTGGATTGAGTGTTTTCGTCGTGTCGTTGCGATGTGTCTTGGCTCTGAGTCCCCCGGCTCCGGCCCCGCCCCCCGCCCGGCGCCGTACCGCGTTTACACAAAAGAGGAACTCATGAAACTGCGGAGAACAGTCGTCTTACCCGGAGATCGTCACGTTATCCCGGCGGACATCCTAAGGAAAACGCAACGAAGCAGACGGGCTGGACGTAAACTCCGAGAGAAGAGAGGGACAAACAGGAAGTCGGTTCCCGCCGTAGTCATGGGTAACGTGAGGTCCCTTCAAAATAAAATGACGGAAATAGCGAGCCTCTCCTCCTTGAACCGACACCTTAACGTGGTGGAGGGGTTTGAGTGCCCGAATGATCCCGGGAGCTATGTTGTCGGGGGCTTCATGCCCCTGGTAGGGTCTCCCAAGGCAAACAGGTCCTAGGTGACGGGTCAGACAAAGATCGGTTCAGAAGCCTCTTATGACGACGACACAATCAAGGCAGTTCACGTCGCCCGGATCGGCGTCACCGGGGCCCCATCCTGGAGCCAGGCCTGGGATGGGTGCTCCATGGCGAGCGCCTGGTGGCCGGGTCTTACCCCACGGGGCCCGGCCGGGCACAGCCCGAAAGAGCGACGTGGGGCCGCCCTCCCGTGGGCCCACCACCCGCAGGAGGATCCATAAGGGGCCGGTGCAGAGAGATCTGGGCGGCAGTCGACGGCAGGGGCCTCGGCGACCAGATCTCCGGACACAGAGACTAACTCTGGGGACATGGAATGTCACCTCGCTGGGGGGGAAAGAGCCTGAGCTTGTGCGGGAGGTTGAGCGATACCGACTAGATATAGTCGGCCTCACCTCCACGCACAGTTTGGGCTCTGGAACCCATCTCCTCGAGAGGGGCTGGACGCTCCACTTCTCTGGTGTTGCCCGCGGGGAGAGGCGGCGGGCTGGTGTGGGCTTGCTGATAGCCCCTCAGCTCAGCCGCCACGTGTTGGAGTTTACCCCGGTGAACGAGAGGGTCGCGTCCCTCCGCCTTCGGGTGGGGGACAGGTCTCTCACTGTTGTGGCGGCCTACGGGCCGAACAGCAGTGCAGAGTACCCGGCCTTCTTGGAGTCCTTGGGAGGGGTACTGGACAGTGCACCGACCGGGGACTCCGTTGTTCTACTGGGGGACTTCAACGCCCACGTGGGCAATGACAGTGACACCTGGAGAGGGGTGATCGGGAAGAACGGCTTCCCCGATCTGAACCCGAGCGGTGTTCAGTTATTGGACTTCTGTGCTAGCCACGGATTGTCCATAACGAACACCATGTTCAAGCACAAGGGTGTCCATCAGTGCACGTGGCACCAGGACACCCTAGGCCGGAGGTCAATGATCGACTTAGTTGTCGTGTCATCAGACCTCCGGCCGCGTGTCTTGGACACTCGGGTGAAGAGAGGGGCAGAGTTGTCAACCGATCACCACCTGGTGGTGAGTTGGATCCGCTGGCGGAGGAGGAAGCCGGACAGACTTGGCAGACCCAAGCGCATTGTGAGGGTCTGTTGGGAACGTCTAGTGGAGCCCTCTGTCAGTAGGGTATTCAACTCGCACCTCCGGGAGAGCTTCTCCCATGTCCCGGGGGAGGCTGGGGACATTGAGTCCGAGTGGACCATGTTCTCCGCCTCCATTGTTGATGCGGCTGCTCGGAGCTGTGGTCGCAAGGTCTCCGGTGCCTGTCGTGGCGGCAACCCCCGAACCCGGTGGTGGACACCGGAAGTAAGGGATGCCGTCAGACTAAAGAAGGAGGCCTATCAGGCCACTCTGGCTTGTAGGTCTCCGGAGGTCATCGACGGGTATCGGCAGGCCAAGCGAGCCGCGGCTCGTGCTGTCGCAGAGGCAAAAACCCGGGCCTGGGAGGAGTTCGGGGAGGCCATGGAGGAGGACTATCGGTCGGCACCAAAGAAATTCTGGCAAACCGTCCGGCGCCTCAGGAAGGGGAAGCAGTGTCTCACAAACACCGTTTACGGTGCGGGTGGAGGCCTGCTGACCTCGACTGGGGATGTCGTCGGACGGTGGAAGGAATACTTTGAGGATCTCCTTAATCCCTCAGTCACGTCTTCTGAAGAGGAAGTAGAGACCGGGGACTCGGAGGCTGGCTCATCCATCACCCAAGCTGAAGTCACTGAGGTTGTCCGCAAACTCCTCGGTGGCAGGGCTCCGGGGGTGGATGAGATCCGCCCTGAGTACCTAAAGTATCTGGATGTTGTAGGACTGTCTTGGTTGACACGTCTCTGCAACATCGCGTGGCGTTCGGGGACCGTGCCCCTGGACTGGCAGACCGGGGTGGTGGTCCCTCTGTTCAAGAAGGGGGACCGGAGGGTGTGTTCCAACTACAGAGGGATCACACTCCTCAGCCTCCCGGGTAAGGTCTATTCCAAGGTACTGGAGAGGAGAATCCGACCGATAGTCGAACCTCGGATTCAGGAGGAGCAGAGTGGTTTTCGTCCCGGTCGTGGAACACTGGACCAGCTCTATACCCTCCATCGGGTGCTCGAGGGTTCATGGGAGTTTGCCCAACCAGTCCACATGTGCTTTGTGGATCTGGAGAAGGCTTTTGACCGTGTCCCTCGGGGTGTCCTTTGGGGGGTGCTCCGGGAGTACGGGGTCCGGGGCCCTTTGCTCAGGGCTGTCCGGTCCCTGTATGACCGGAGCAGGAGCTGTGTTCGCATTGCCGGCAGTAAGTCAGACCTGTTCCCAGTGCATGTTGGACTCCGCCAGGGCTGCCCTGTGTCACCGGTTCTGTTCATAATTTTTATGGACAGAATTTCTAGGCGCAGTCAGGGGTCGGAGGGGGTCCGGTTTGGGGACCACAGGATCTCATCTCTGCTGTTTGCAGACGATGTTGTCCTGATGGCTCCATCAAACCCGGACCTGCAACATGCACTGGGACGGTTTGCAGCCGAGTGTGAAGCGGCTGGGATGAGAATCAGCACCTCCAAATCCGAGGCCATGGTTCTCGACCGGAAAAAGGTGGCTTGCCCTCTCCAGGTGGGTGGGGTGTCCTTGCCCCAAGTGGAGGAGTTCAAGTATCTCGGGGTCTTGTTCACGAGTGAGGGAAGGATGGAGCGTGAGATCGACAGGCGGATCGGTGCAGCGGCTGCAGTGATGCAGTCGCTGCATCGGACCGTTGTGGTAAAGAGGGAGCTGAGCCGAAAGGCAAAGCTCTCTATTTACCGGTCGGTCTACGTTCCTACCCTCACCTATGGTCATGAGCTTTGGGTAGTGACCGAAAGAACAAGATCGCGGATACAAGCGGTCGAAATGAGTTTCCTCCGCCGTGTGGCTGGGCGCTCCCTTAGAGATAAGGTGAGGAGCTCGGCCACACGGGGGGAGCTCGGAGTAGAGCCGCTGCTCCTCCACGTCGAGAGGAGCCAGCTGAGGTGGCTCGGGCATCTGTTCCGGATGCCTCCTGGGCGCCTCCCTCGGGAGGTGTTTCAGGCATGTCCCACCGGGAAGAGGCCCCGGGGAAGACCCAGGACACGCTGGAGAGACTATGTCTCTCGGCTGGCCTGGGAACGCCTCGGGATCCCCCCGGAGGAGTTAGAGGAAGTGTCTGGGGAGAGGGAAGTCTGGGAGTCCCTGCTCAGACTGCTGCCCCCGCGACCCGGCCCCGGATAAAGCGGCAGAAGATGGATGGATGGATGGATAGCGAGCCTCATGCGGTCCCAGAGGATTTATAGGGACAGCAGCGTCTTGATTTTCACAGAGACCTGGTTAACAGCAGAAATGCCAGACTCTATTGTAGGTTTGGACAATTTTCATCTGCTGCGGGCGGACAGAACGAAAGAATGCTTGAAGAAAAGAGGTGGAGGTCTGGCGGTGTATGTGAACACGAGCTGGTCCAAACCCGAACACTGCACAGTGAAGGAGCAGCTATGTAACAAGGATATTGAACTATTGGCTATTGGCATGAGGCCATATTATCTGCCCCAGGAGTTCTCACATGTGATTTTGATCGCAGTCTATGTGGCACCGTCTGCCAATGCTGAAAATGCTTGCGAAGCACTGCTCTCCTGCACTTGTAGGCTGCAAACACAGCATCCACAGGCTCTCTTCCTCATCTCTGGTGACTTTAACCACGCTTCTCCCTCTTCTGTTCTACCAACATACACCCAGTATGTTACCTGCCCCACCAGAGAGAATAGAACATTGGACTTGTTTTTTGCCAACACCAAGGAGGCTTATTCTTCTTCCCCCCTCCCTCCCCTGGGCAGCTCGGACCACAACCTTGTACATCTGAGGCCTGTGTATGAACCCATCGTGCGCAGGCAGCCTGTGGTGTCCCGTGAGGTGAGGATGTGGTCTGCTGAGAGCGAGGAGGCTCTGAGGGACTGCTTCAGCACCACTGTCTGGACTGAGCTTTATGACCCACATGGGGAGGACATCAACACCATCACAGAGTGCATCACGGACTACATCAACTTCTGTTTTGAGAACATTGTTCCCTCCCGGACGGTGCAGTGTTTTCCAAACAACAAGCCATGGATTAACCGTGAACTGAAGGCTCTGCTGAAGGAGAAGAAGAGAGCCTTCAGGTCAGGGAACAAGGAGGAGCTGAGGACTGTGCAGAAGGAGCTGAGGAGGAAGATCAGGCAGGCTGAGGCCGGCTACAAGAGGAGGATGGAGGAGCAGCTGCAGCAAAAAAACATTCAGGGAGTGTGGAGGAGCCTGAAAACCATCTCGGGCTTCAAAATCCCCCCTGCCCAGACAGAGGGGGATCTACAGTGGGTGAATGATTGTGGGTGATGCTCACTTCTTGAGGTTTGATCGGTCACCCGCCCCTCCCCCTGCACAGCTGCATGCTCCCTCTTCCACAGCTGGACAATGCCCTGCATCTGTTCCTCTTCGCTTATCTGCCCCGGACCATCAGCTCCCCACTTCGCCTGGACTCACCCATCCCCCCAGCAGACGGTCCCCCTGCCAACCACTGACTGTCACAGCAGCACAGGTGAGGAGTGAGCTGAAGAGGATTAAAGTGAGGAAGGCAGCAGGACCTGATGGCATCAGCCCCAGGCTCCTTAAGTCCTGCGCAGATGAACTGTGTGGAGTTATGGAGCATGTCTTCAACATGAGCCTGAAGCTGAGGGTGGTACCACAGGTCTGGAAGACCTCCTGTCTGGTACCTGTGCCTAAGACACCGCGCCCCAAAGACCTCAACAGCTTCAGGCCGGTGGCTCTCACGTCCCACCTGATGAAGACACTGGAGCGGCTAGTCCTGGACCACCTCCGCTCCACCGTGAGCTCAGTCATGGACCTGCTGCAGTTTGCATATCGGCCTGGGATCGGAGTGGAGGACGCCGTCATCTCCCTGCTGCACCGCTCTCCCTCTCACCTGGAAAAGCCTGGCAGCTCTGTGAGGATTCTGTTCTTCGATCTTTCCAGCGCCTTCAACACCATCCAGCCGCTGCTCCTGAGGGACAAGCTGGAGACGGCTGGTGTGGAGTATGACCTGGCAGAGTGGATCCTGGACTACCTCACAGACCGACCCCAGTTTGTGAGAGCCCGGAACTGTGTGTCTGACACTCGGACCTGCAGTGTGGGGGCGCCCCAGGGCACTGTCCTCGCGCCCTTTCTCTTCACCCTTTACACTGCAGACTTCAGACATGACACGGACAGCTGTGTCCTGCAGAAGTTCTCTGACGACTCTGCCATCATCGGACTCATCACGGACGACGATGACGCGGAGTACAGAGGACTGGCGCAGGACTTTGTGGACTGGTGTCAGCGGAACCACCTCCTCATCAACGCGGGGAAGACCAAGGAGATGGTGGTGGATTTCCGCAGACGCCACCCCACTGCCCCCTCACCAGTGAACATCCAGGGACGGGACATTGAGAGAGTGGACTCATACAAGTACCTGGGTGTTCATCTGAACCACAAACTGGACTGGACTCATAACACAGACGCACTGTACAGGAAGAGCCAGAGTCGGCTCTACCTCCTGAGGAGACTCAGGTCTTTTGGAGTGACAGGGCCACTCCTGAAGACCTTCTACGACTCTGTGGTGGCATCAGCCCTCCTGTATGGTGTGGCCTGCTGGAGCAGCAGCATCACAGAGAGGGAGAGGAGGAAGCTGGACAGAGTCATCAAGAAGTCCAGCTCCGTCCTGGGCTGTGCTCTGGACTCGGTGCAGGAGGTGGGGGACAGGAGGATCCTGACTAGATTCACATCTATGCTGGACCATGAGTGTCACCCCCTGCAGGACACTCTCTCCGCTCTGGAGAGCAGCTTCAGTGAGAGACTAATCCACCCTCGATGTGTGAAGGAAAGGTTCCGTAGGTCTTTCCTTCCTGCTGCTGTCAGACTTTATAACAAAAACTGTTAGTACTGAACACTCGCAATACTGACCTAACCATGTGCAATTCTGTCATATGTGCAATTACTGTTGGAATTCATGTGCAATTCATGTGCAATTCATGTGCAATTACTGTGAAATTCATGTGCAATCTATGTGCTGTCGTGACACATATTCATGTGCAATTACTGTCGTGATCACATGCAATGGTATTTATGTATTTATTTATTTATTTGTCTATGGGAGTTTTTATTTATTTATAGGAGATCTTCTACTGAAAGTGTTTTTCAGACTTCCTATAAGTGATCTGTTCTTCTGTATCTACCTCTGTATCTACCTGCGTTGCACCAATGAAATTTCCCCATGTGGGACAATAAAGGAATATCTTATCTTATCTTATCTTATTACATGCATTATACTAATAAGGTCGGACTCGTGCTTTGATCAATTCTGGTGGGGCAACGTGTGAAATTGGCGTTCAGTTTTCTTGTACATTGAGGAGCCTGTCAAGTTTTAAACCCCTGCAAACTGATCTCTATTTTCATATTTATTTATATATATATTTATATTTCAACATAAATCATGCCTCTTTTATTCCAGGCTCCATTAAGGACCAACTACTGTGATGCTGCTCAGCCTTATTAGGACTAGTGTACTGTAATAGCCACTCGATGCCTAAGCGAGCCGCAGTGGCATACCGTATATGCTTAAGCTCTGTGGTTTCTCTCAAGGACCCCCTAAGGTTTAAACACCTACTGTTTTTAGAATGGAAGATTGAGCGAGGTGTTTTACTTTCAATGTATTTGCTATTTGAGTTGCAATACAGAGAGTTTGTGCAAACAGTTAATGATAATCATTTGAATCGTTTCAATTTCCTTGTAACAACCTTGGTTTATAATTGAGCTTGGGGGTCGGCGACAATCTAATGGTAGATTTCGCAAACTAAAAATATGTTTGGCTAATTTTCACATTTGTTATTAGTTAACATATTTTAGTTCTTAGCTAGCCTCGAGCCTATCCATGAAAAACTGACCCAAAGTTCAATATATTCTCTTTCAGCATCACTATATGACGGTAATATATATATTTTCACAATATACTATATACGGTGCCATTATTCAGTGTACTAGTCGGCAGTTGAATGGACCTAAGACATAAGATTTATATAATTTCACTTGCCAGGGCCACAACCTCAGACTACAGTGTAAATATGAATTTATTCGTATGGAGATGATGATCAAGGTTGACAAAGTAATATTCGAAGGTCAGTTTGGGGCTTGGGGGAAGGGACTGGGTGGTATAAATAACGTAGGGAAAGGAAGGAGTATGCGAGAGATGTGTTTCAGCACCCAAACGTGTGCAAAAATTACTGTTAACCCTTTTTTTAACAATGTTCCCTCATAAAACATACCTGTAGTTGTATTTAGTTTCATTTACGCTTGTTGCATTAATCAGGTTTACAAGCTCCTCTCCCTCTGAGCCTCAGTAAACACTTTTCAAATTCCATCGCTTTGTGACATGAAAGTGTAACCGGGCGAGGGTACTATTAGAATTCATTATTCATTTGGATAATGACCTGCAACACCATCCTCACATGCACGCAGGGAAATTACATCATGTTTTCAATTTTACTTAAGGCAACAAAGATTTTTAAATTAAAATGACACAAGACATTAATCAGCTTACTCATTAATAAACGTCTAACTTTGATGTAAGTTAAAGGAATGATAGAGAATTTTTGTGCGCGCAATCTGAGTCTCATTTCATTAGTTCTCCCACATGTCAATCATTCCCTGCGTCCTACTGCACACTTGCAGCCTCGTTCCAGGATAGCAGCATGTGTCCCTGGCTGCGCATGCGTGGTTGATATGCCGGTGTGTGTTTAGCGAGTTCCTTCATTGTAAAGTACAAAAATGACCACAGAGAAAGACTGTGTTCGAGCTGCTCAGAAGAGACGGAAATATGCGAAGACGAGAGATGCGATGCGATCCGTCATGCTAATAAACAAACGCACGTGTATCAGCTGAGCTGATGGGCGGCAGCGTCTTGGAAACAGCAGGAGGGTGGGGGGTTAGTGCGCGCATACGCATTTTAAAATAGGGACAAACAGTCGTTTGAGTCCTCAAATTGGTGAAAAATCCTCTATTATTTCTTTAAGGCAATGAAACATAGTACACGAACAAAAAGTCACTACAAACATTCATGAGATTTGTTAAAAGTCCAAGATATTTCACATTGACAACAGCAGGTTAGACGTACTCAAACCATGCCGGTCCTTTCGCATCGCGGCTGTGACCAGCTCCTATGGCGTCTGACGTCCAGGTGGGAGGAGTGGTGAGGGGCGAACACATCGCCGTAACGCCTCTTGGCTGAGCGTGCATTTGGCCAGGTGCACAGACCCCTCTCTACTAGAAATGGTAGAGAGTCTTCTCTGCTGTTTCCAAGACTTGTTTTGTTCTTGTTCTTTCAAGAACAGAATGTGAGAGTGAAGTGAGAGTAAATGGTTATCTGTTTGTCTATGTCTGTTGGCCCTCCGACGAGTTGGCCACTGTCCAGGGTGTACCCCGCCTAAGGCCCAAAGTCACTGGGATAGGCTCCAGTCACCCGCGACCCCGAACGGGAATAAGTAGAAAATGAATGAATGAACAATTGTGCACCCCTATTTGCATGTTGATAACGATATGGCATGGGACAAGCAAGCTTTTGTTTATTCCCCCATGGTAATTCCCTCTGCTGCCCGTAGATCGAATTCTAACACAATTCCTGAAGGAAGAACGCCTCTCAGATGTATGTATGTAGTAATGTGTGCTTTCAGTAGATTCAATAGATTATTTGAAATGATAAAATATGAGATGCCATCACAAACATCATGTTTAAAGGTCATTAACAATACAAATATTTATGGATTAAATCGCTGGTATGCTGTGGAAAATGTAAAATGGAAGTGTAGTTAGCAATCCTGTTTCTCCCCCTATCATCCAAACACAACCAGCCACACACAGGGATTGGAGCGGAAATGTGGGTGAGGTGTCTTGACCAATGACACATCAATCGTGCACTGTGTCATTATATTCCATTAAAATTATCTCATGGATATCACAAATTTAATATTTCTACCCATAATATAATATTTTGCTCAATGGGGTCATCATTTGGATTAGTCTGAGAGAATAAGTGTGTTGACATCAATCATATTTGCAACAGTCAGTTTGTTTTGTGCTGGCGAGCTCGTAAAATCAAGAAATGGGAACAGACGTAGGAAAAATCTTGCTTTCGTTGAAATTGCTATATCCCCAGTGCAAGGTCACTATGATTTGCACCCGTGTCAGAATGGGCCCTCGACAGTTTTTTGGCAGAAGTGTTTTCATCCCAATTTCACCCAAAAAGCTTTGAGATGCCATTCCAATTGAATTTCATCTACTTTGCTTTAGAGGTGACCTTCCAGTGTTCAGACCACTATTCAGACACTTGTGCATGATTGTGTGGGTACAAAGTGGGATGTTGTTTCAGACAGTCATTTTAAAATGGGTTCTCGGTTCCATTTCAGTTAACACATTTATATTTATTTAATTCCTCTTTTTTAATAATAGTATGTAACCTTCCTTTTCTGGAGAGAGTACGTCACCTGTTTGTTTCCTTGAGGATGTTAATGCTTTGCCTGTAATATTCCCAGAGGGCATTCGTATTGTCTGTTGCGTTGATTGTGTTACAGGTGATTTTATTGCAAAAGGCCTGTAAATGTAAACAATCTTCATCTCCACAGATCTGACCTTTAACGTGGCCATACTGTGGAATATTCTAGGAAAATCGATATATATTCATGCAGGACCCGAAATGTGAGTGGAACCGTTCAAATCTCTGTTATTCAAAACAAATATTAGGCCTGCAAGATTAAAGAATATTGTGCACTATTATTGATTAATTCACAATTTCAAATAAAGATATTTGAAATATTATTTACGTTTTATTTGTTTTAGTTTTGGGTCCTTTTCAATCTGAATGAGCTGCTCACTTTGGGTTGCCAGATCATACGACTATAATCCTAAAAAAGCTCTCATCCAGTCTCCAGTGTAAGAAAACTATACTGACGTTTTCTTATAAGATAAGATAAGATATTCCTTTATTGTCCACACATGGGTAAATTTCATTTCAAATCATTGATACAGAGGAAAAGGACAGATAACAGATTATAGGAAGTTTAAAAAACACTCTTAATAGAAGAACTCTCATAAACAAAAACTCCTATAGACAGTTTTTGTTTTGTTATGCTTGTGATGCTATTTCTTTTTTAAAGGTAACTGGTTTCTGATTGACTTTTGACCCTCCAATAACAAACATTCTGCAGGAAAGTTTCACTGGCAAATACTCTCTAACTCTGTAGGTAAAAATGACCTGTAGTTCTTCATGTGATCTGACCCTGTCATCAGATCATAATGCATCCATTGTCCTCCAGTATTTGCTCATTTCAGCTTTCATCCTTTCTCTGACCGGCGCTAAATCGTCCAAACTGAAGGCGTATTTTTGTGACACAATACCCTGGCTAAATTAACAAATATTAGCTTTTTGGTCCATTTGGGTATTCTTTCTACTCTCGTTGCTGGCTCTAAATGAAAGAAAAGCACCTCGCACACATGAAGGCCCCTTTATTTGCACAGCTCCTGTCAACACTGGGTTGTTACCTCCTGGAGCAGCCACCTGGACGGGCCCCGCCGGCTAACAGACATGTCAGCTCGCTCCTTGGCTGCAGTTGACTTCCTTTCAACTGCTCTGTGTGTGTAGCCAAGTGATCTTTGGCTGGAGGTAAAGCAGGGGGCCCAGCCGCTGAAAGCCTGGTGGAGTGGATAGCGGAAACTGGCCAGATCTGGAGGAGCTCGTCCCAGGCAGAGCGGCAGAAGCAGTGGGTCCCTGATGGAGAGGTGGTCAGGTGGCTCGGAGCCCTGGGACCAAACCTTGATCCGCCTCGTCCCACCTGTAGCGCTGTCTGTCTGGTAGCGGGGGTAAAGCCATCTGCCGCACCCCGCACTACAGTGTTGCCATGGGGATGCTCAGATTTGGCCAAAAGATACAGAGCAGTGCCCAGCCGACGGACAGCCCGCAGCAGCAGCGTCCTCCCTCCACCCGTGTGTCTCCCCTGAGCTGATTAATTTGTTGATTTTACAAATTAATGTGCTCTGCCTATTGCTAATGTGTCAGTGGATCTCTGAAGGGGACTAAAGAGCAGTTAAGGACGGCATGTTAATGTTTGGACTCGGTTTAAAAATGACAGAGGGAGCAGAGTCAAGGGATGAACCCGAGAGCACATTAATAATGTATTACACGGTGGTGACTGATTGAATTGAGCGTTCCTATGCGACCGTGGTCAACGTTTTTAAATAAATAAGCATAGCGTTATAATTAATACATGGGACAGATTGATAGAACAAATAGCGAAACAAAAAGGATATTCTCAAAAGGCTCAGAAAGAACATAAAACTACTATTACTGGATGATTGACTAGTAGAAAATATATTTAGTATATTTATATTTAAAATAGTAGAAAAATATATCATTGAATAACAATTGAAGATAAATATTTCCCATGTTAAATCCTAGACTAGTAAATGCCTAATATATTATTATACAAACAAACTATGGAAATGGAACACTGCCCTTTGGCATTACACTCCATGAGATTACCTTGTGCGTCTTGTGTTGGAACTGTAAAGAACCATACAAAAATCAAATAATTTAATCTTTGCCATGCCACACATATAATACTTAAAAGTGGAATGGACAATTTTTTTCTAGCAAAGTTTTTATCATACTTCCTCGTGGCGTGGATAAATCATTTGTCCTGCCACGTATCAATCATAAAACGCACCTACCGCTCACCTGCAGCCGCGTCAGGCTCGTCCCCACGTTTCCGCGTGCCTAAGCGCATGGATCTATCATAATATAGTTCCCTCAGTGTACGGGGCAAAATGAAGACGGAGAAAGACAGTTCGAGCTGACGCAGAAGTGGACAGAAATCTACGGGAGACGAGAGATGTGATGCGCTCCGTTGCGCTAATAAACAAACGCACGTGTGTGTTGTATCAGTCCACACGGGGAGTGCGCATGCGCACTTCCGCCTGTGTTCTCAAATCGCCGAAAAATCGTCCATTGCGCCTTTAATATATTACAGTATGTTTATCTTAACTTAGTAACCCTGACAAAGCTTGGAGCAGTCTTTAAAGTATACAAAGCAATGCTGTAATGATGTTCTGTTTTGCCACTGAAATAAAAGGAAAAGCACAAATTGTAAAACATGTGTAATAGTTGAATAATGTACCATAGACAAACGATTGAATATACATTTCCCACCCAAGTCAATATCAAACCGCTTTACACTTAGAGTACATTTTCTGTTTATTGATCTTTTTAAAGAAAGTACAATACTTTCTACTATAAACTCTAATGTGCAAAAGTCAAACTAGTAAAACCAAGACCTTTAAAGAACGGTGACAGTGCAAATCTTAAGTTTTAAAACGATGATGCTCACAAAGTCTATACCACTTATCAAAGTGTCTAAATGTCTTTATGCTAGACATATAATAAGCCCTCACATGAAGGAAGAAGCCACTTAAGTATTCATGGTCAATATTAATGATTTACCGCATATACCAAGGAGTATGTGTCCGCCATGTTACTGCACCTATCCAGCTCACCAGAAAATGACGGCGCCATTAGCCATTATCAATATTTCAGCCTGTTCTGGCCCAGAGGGGTTTCAAGATGCTCGGGTAAAACTGCACTACTTGCGATAGAACGGTTCAAAACTACTGAAGCATGTGTGAATACGAGGCAAGATGGTGGTCCCTGTAATGGTGTGGCATGCGTCAAGTCATGGATATGTGGCGTTTAAAGCAATTACGACTAAATATACCTCCGCAGCCAAAATTGTGTCAAGTAAAAAGATGTGGCAGGTGATATATCTCCTCGCACACGCAGGGAAAGGAGGCAGTGACATATTATGCAAAATAAACTTTAATTATCTTTGTTACAACCGTGTTCAGATTGATTACTGCATGTTCGAGTAATCCTGTCTTGTGCCTGGAAGTGCTTAGGGAATGTCTGCTTTCACCTACCACCCTATCCCCGCCCACATGTACCTTTAGTTGTGATTATTTGAAAATAAATTAAGACTCTCTTCTAAACTCAAAAAGGTCATGTTGCCACTTTTCAAATATAGAAACATGTACAAACACAATTATAATCAGCTAGGATGAAATGTTACTATGAAGGGGCGGGGCATAACAGTAGTTTTAAATAGGAAGTAAATGGACCAGTTTATAATACTAAGCTGTTTTTTAGAACAATATTGCAGTTTGAGCTGTTTTTTAGATCAGTATTGCTGTTTATAATGATGCAAAGTTATGATCTACATATGTACCGAGCATTTGTATCTTTTTTTGACGTAATAAAGTACCATAATCTGATTTTCTGCCTGTACAGATATATTGTAAAAGCAGTCTAAAAATGGTTTAGCTGTGCTTTGATTGAAGGATTTGTATCTGCAGCCTACTATTTAAATACATTTTGAGTAATTATTTATGCTTATATTTTTGTCCTGTGATCTATAGTGTATTGTGATTGAAATGTTTTTTTTAATGATTGTTAAGCACTTTGAGTTACTTTTGTATGAAAGTGTTGTTCTACAAATACATTTAGCAAAACTCTGCTCCGGCCCCTGAAAGTGGTGAAAGTCTGGAACACTCCAACCTGTTTCAAATTCAAATGTTCTGTTTTTTAAGACAGTGAAAATCAGTTGCAGCGCATATTGACCTTAAACGGGAAGTCATTGCACATTTTGTTATTACTAACCCGACCCATTTGTATTTGGTTCGAACAGTTTGAACAATATGGATACTGTAAATTGTCTGTATAGGAGACAGAGTGTAGCTGCCCAGCCCTCATGCCGAGCTGTAACCTTACTTATAGTCCTCATTAGACGTTTCACCTCCTCACCATATGTGTATGATTAAATGCATGTTAGACAATTGTGGTTCAAATAAATGACCCATTTGTTCAGACATTATTGGCGTTGTAGCAGCTGGCCTGGGTCCAAGGACACATTGTTTTGTCTGGGTCTTTTCATATATGTTTCAACAGGTGCTCCAACCTGGATGCCATAAATAGTGTTTTTGTTGTGACCCATTCAGCTGTTGATAAATTAGTGCCAGAACATACCCAAAATGCCCCAGATAAACAGGAACAAAATTATGAGTCCAATATGCTACAGTTAAAAATTCCCCATAAAACTGTATTGTAGAGAGAAGGTCATTAATCATAATAAGCGCTAATAAGCATAACTATTATTACCAACATGGTCAAAAACCAACATAATACATAAATGTATTCTCTGGTTTTGAAACAGATGCAGTTTGTATTATACGGCAATAACAATATCCCAGCTATGTACTAAGACTTTCAAACAGTTTTCTCTTTAAATAAACGCTGACATAAATTCAAAAGTGCATATTATACATCCAGATGTTTAATTCAAAAGCTGGAATAAGTTTAGATTTGACAAACAAAATGGCAAGTTATTGCAGTCCCTGAATCAATCTATTTTCACATGCTCAGGCTGGGACGCCCACGCCAAAACTACTTTGGGAAATGGGCTTGGCAAGTTTTTTGCATATTAGATTCAGTATTGAAGAAATCTAGAAACTATAAAAGCAGGGCAATACTTTCATACTTTACATACTTTCAAGCATATCTAGTTTGCTAAATACTAAATGGGCTATCAAAAATCTAAAATGCCAATTAAATAAACCAATATCTTTATACCTTTATATATTATTCCAGTCAATGTAACCAAAATATATGCAATTCTTTGTAATTTTTACACATTAAATGCATTTCTTTTTATACATACAATTGCAAGAACATGCATTGCAATTGTATGTATAAAAAACATACAATTACAATGCATGTTGTTCTTTTATTTATCTATGTTACCTACAAAACTAACCTTTATTCCTGCCACATTGCGTATGTTATAGATTTACAATTGCTGCACCCCACTATGTTTTCTTGTACAGAATTTGACATAAAATCCACCGCCGTTTTAGAGGAATCCGTACTGTATGTGGCAGCAGTAATAAAAGAAAGTGCAGTGTTTGTGTGGTTTGTTTTGTCTAAATCACATTATGGGACGTGACTGAAGTGCTACAGGCAGAGCTCTGCAGAAGAACTGTGTCGTGCTATTTTGGCCCCTGTCCCGCCAACACAAAGGCGCGCTATGATCAAAATAAATGGGTAATAGGGGAGGGCCACCCAGCTGTAGTATCTACAGGGGAGCTATATATCTCCCTCCAAATCAAGTGAATCTTCTTTACCAGCTGACAATATATTGGCTGAGAGAGCACTTAACCAAGCATTTATCCAAAGGGAACTCAAAAGATGTCTCTGCAGGTAAAGGGAGGAATGAGACGGATGAGGCCAAAGTGTATTATTACTGAAACACTAACAAACATTCATATTTGACAGCAGTAATGTCGATTTTTTTAAGCAAGTGTCGACCAATTCGTTACGTGTACAAACTATCCCAGTCGTTACATTAGTGAGCACATAAATCAACAAAACGTTTATGAAGTAACATTGGTAATTACTTTTGGAGTGATGTCATATGAACCAGTAGTTACAGAAATAGGACTGGATCCATACATTTATTTTCGTTATACAAAATGCAACCGACTAGCAGAGACATGGAGGCACAAAAATAAAGAAACTAAAATGAAATATCAGTGAGATTAAAATGTTTATCAGCTAAACTTCTCTGGAAAAAAACAGAACAAATGAACTGAATATTGCACAAATTAATTACCGTATTTTCCGGACTATAAGTCGTACCTTTTTTCATAGTGTTGGCCGGGGTGCGACTTATACTTATATTTATAGTTATTTACTTATACTCCAAAGCGACTTATATGTGAAATTATTTGTTATTTTCACACTTGCAACTGCATTTCATACTGCAGTTTTTTCCTTCTCTATTATGCATTTTCCTGTGCAATTTAGACATAGTCCGGAAAATACGGTAGAATTTAACTTAATCAGAACCTTTTCCTTTTTTTGTGTTGAGGTTGACTCTATATGCAGCATTTAATACTAAACATTTTACCCATCTTGTACAACACTAGTGATCACGTCTCCATATGTTGAGAAAATCATTTTAGGATTAGCCAATCAAAATGCATGTTTTGTTTTGATGGGGAAACCTGAAAATCCCAAACACATGCAAATCTGTGACTTTTATGCTACAAGGCTAGTTTGTGTGCTTACTGCTAGCCCCAAAAGCATAAAGGGTCAATGAAAGATACATTTTTCTGTTCTCCATGCTATTTTCTGACAAATAGATTTTTAAGACTAATACAAAACTTATTTTTAACTCTAAGCGAAATCCTTTCAAATGCTCAAAAATTCTTTCAAATGCTCAAATGGACATTTTTAAAAGCAGATGACGCACTCTCTTCATACGAAACATTAATCACACCACTTACGCGCGAGTAACAGCCGGTTGAGGGAGACATGCGCTGTTGCAGGCGAAATCATGCAGAGCCCGTTCACAGGAAATACTATCCGTAAATGACTTGGAGAGTTATTTACGGACTGCATTGTCATATTTTTCAGTTACCTTTTATAATGGCTCTAACTCACTGATGAATACATACTGTACCTCCTTTTTCTCTAAGCTATTACTTTCTATGTGGCTCTAACAGCACTGACGGAGCAATACCAGCTCTAACATAGTGAACAATGGGGAAACTGGCCTAATGCACTGCACAGAGGTGGAAATTAAGTGCTATCGCAAGATCTGATGGCCAGGTTTTTGAGGCTATTTTAAACTACATGGTTCCCTGTGTCTATTGTTGGAACTTAATAGTGTGTACTGAGTTCCAAATATACATAATATGGGCACAAAAATGCAAAATCAACAGGTCTTACATATAAAGTATATAAGCTGCATAATAACTTGAATGTATGCTATATTTTGCCACTCATTTTGACACTCAACATCACTAAAGCCAAATGGATGTGTTCTGAAGGTGAGTGAAATATTACTAAGTGCATGTTACTTACAGACTGCAGTTTCTGCTGTGTCTAATGTATGTTCTACATTTTCCTGCTAAGCCAGACTCGACAATAAGTTTAAAGACTTTATTATGCAAAATCAACCTTTGAGAGCAATTTTAATCATCTTACAATTGTCTTCTCATCACATTTACCCAATGGAAGCTGCATTTAGAGTGACTGATTCATGTTTGAGTAATCTTTATTCCTCTGCATTCAAGACGTCTTCAACTTCGATGTACCGCAAATTTCAACTGAAAGCTGGTGGACCGGTTTCTCGTTTAAAATATGTTAAAATATAAGGTAATGATCCACAGTTGTAATCATGGGTTTCAGAATCATGAACAATTAGAACCATTGCCCGATTTGATTAGGATTATTAAACAAAATAGTCATTACCGATAATAAACACTACAGTGAAAAAGTCCTTAAAAATCTACTGAAACCCGTGTTAAACAGAAAAATAAAAAAATGACAACCTAGCAAAAAAAAAAAACATCTGAATGACCAGAATGTTGCAGGCAATGTCTAAAAGTGAGCTTCAATAAACACAAAGACCAAAACCTGTACATTCACAATCTGGACCAGACCAAACCAGGACTAGAACCAAACCAATCATCGGGACGAAACTGGGGTGAAGCCAGGTCCGCGTCAGAGCGAACCCACCCCGACAAGAAGACATGCCAAGTCTTACCAACACAGCCCTTCATCCTGTCAATCTCTAATATACCTTCTCTTGACTTTTCCGGATATTCTCTTTTCGTTGCCTTCGTACATTTGATATGCGTCTGCCCGACTCCCCTAAATCTCAGCCGTGAGTCCCTTTAGGCCCCTGCTTTATTTCTTCCTCCTTCACCTTTCCTTTATCTTTATTTTCAAAGTCTCTCTTGTTTCTCCCCATGCTGTTCCACTCTATATTTGATTTATCAGGGCTATTTTTTTGTCAGGTTCTGTCTGTCTCTGTCTCGCTGCCTCTGTCTTCATGAAAGCTTTATGGAGTAGCAGACAGGAGCGGCAGTTGATGGAAGCCTACAGCAGGACATTAGCCAGGTGGTGTCAGGGTGATTTTTCTCACGCTTGATGACTGGGAACAGTGCATCACCTCGGCTTCAATCTCCACCTTTTTTTCATTCATCCTTGAAGACATTTCTCCCTGGTTTCTGTCACGCTCTTCTTTATTGTGTAGCCTGTCGTTTCCGCTCTAAATATTTAAAAAAAGACACCTTCTTTATTGTTGCTGTATGGTTTTGTGTTCTTGACTCGAGAGGAGTGTATCACATTTTCTACCAAAGCAATTCATTCATTTCAGTTGTATTTGGGGGGAAAAAGAGAATGGGGGGAGGGAATTTTGATTTGATGAATGGAGCAGGCAAAACTTTATCCAGTATTGTAGTGATCATATGACAATTTACTGTTATAAGTAATACTGACTTGGGTGAAAACAAATCAAAATCAAAACACATAATTTGCAGTAAACTATATATTTTATGTAACAAAGACACTCAAGAGAACATCTCAACACTTATCCATAGTGTTTGATTTAAATGATTAACAGTTATTTTATGCCAAACTGTATGGTCATAGTAATCTAATCTGACACAAAATGTATCAAATGATTATTCCATACAACAGAAACAATTGAATTGAAATCTCTCTATGATGAATTGGCCAGCCTGAAAAAGTAATTACCAGTACTGCTTTGCTTATTATGCTCTCCAAAAGAGTTTGGCAAATGAAAGCTTTGTTTGTATCCAAGCCATATCCTCTTCTTGTTTTCCATGTTCTTTCCATGGTAGAAAAAGATTCAAGTGTTGTCATCCAGACACTGTTTTTGAAAGAGAACAACACATTTTGACTTTATTTCAAAGTCATCCCAGATTCAGATACAACTCCTGGACGAACGTGGGATTAAACCGACTTGTTTCTATCCACCGGTTTAATGATAAAACATAAAGACCGTTGCCATAGCAATTAACAATTTAAAACATATTATGCTATCTTTTTAATAGTGAAAAATCCTCAAAACATTGTCTAAAACAGGAACCTGAAACCTATGAATAAGGCTTTTCACACAAAACAGGGAGAAGAGGTGGTAACAGGCTCATGAACCACAGATGTGTATTTTTTTGTGCCCGAAGTATTTATTAGACAGGAAAGGTGAGCGTGAAATGTGGAATGAGAGCGAAGGGAGGACATGCAGTACATTGTCGGTGTCAGGATTCAAACTCACCACACTCAGAGCCCGGCACACGTGTGCTGATGCCTTAAACGCTCGACCACTGAGCAGCACGTGCGCAGTATTTTACTTATCTTACTAGGGAAGTGGATATTGTATACATGGGTTTGTATTATGTATCTAGAGTTCTGTCTTACACGCAGCTGTAACTCAAGTGACACTGAAACCCACATCACATTTCCTCTCGTGGACAATAACATTTACCTAACCTTAAGTAAGTCTCTGCGACAGAAAGGGCTGAAACGCATTGGCATTTTAACCCACTTGCCTTATGGTAATGAAAGCTTTTAACTAAGAAGACCTTTTTGAGTGCATCTCTTTTCTACTTTTCTGATTTCCACATTCCAATTTAGTCAGAGGAAGCACCAATCGCCTCACACAGTAGCTGAAAGGGGGAGCTCTGTACAACTGGCTTTGAAACATGTATTGTGTGGTACTACATTAGAAAAAGCAATTGATATTTCCAAGTGCTATCTGTTGGAAAGTAAAAGTTTTTTTCCTTCATACATCTGCTTTTGTGCTGTAAACCATATAACTGTGCTGTGCAAAACCCTCAAACTATCAGAATGAACAATAAAACCCTCTACAATTTACATTCTGTGTGGTATTTGTAGTCGATAATTGTTTTTGTATTGTTTTGTGTCATTTTTGTATCCACCATGTCCAAGTAATTTCCTTGGGGATCAATAAAGTTTGTATAAGTTGCAAAATGAATTCAAAACATTTCACAATAAAAGACAGTGTTGTTGTTGATAATGTTGATAATATTTTGTTTAACTTTCTATACCATTACTCAAATGCTTAAAAGCCAATCTCAACTGTTTTTGATATAGACAGCCGGCTTTATAGGTCTCGAACTATCATCGCATTATAATAGCTCTTGAAGTACATATTGAATTTACAATAGACCAAATTACACTCACAGAATCAATCTTAACCATTCTCTAATTGAAGAAAAGTCACAAACATAAAAAGTTCATTGTGTACCTCAGGAGTGAATGCGTGTATAATGGTCAGCTATTACCGCTCAGGGTGCTAACAGCCTTTACAAGACGGCTCCTCATTCATCTTTCCATTACTAAAACATTTTGGTCTTTTCTTTTCGGTGCACTGAAGTGAAAGCTGTCAGACGCACATTTATTACCACAGGAAAAGATTTCAAGAGAAAATGGGGGTAAAATGCAAAGAAGATTTCAAACGAAGCCTCTATGAACTAGTTTCTGTCCTCTGCGTGCACTGAAAGACTGTATGTGCGTCTATAGATTAAAGGAGGATGCGTGTTGCTCTCTGTGATATATCGCACACATATAAATATTTCTTCTGGCTCATGTGAAGGTCATGGGGGTAACATGAATCCATAATGAAATCATCATGCATATTAGGAGGTGCATTCCTCTCTGCATCTTCAATGTCTTTGCGGCTTGGGCCCTGGGAGCCAGCATAAATAGATACAAAGCACAGCAGTCTCCAAGCATGTTTAACAATTTCATGGATAGAAAATGGATTAAACAAGAGGTTTGAACCACTTTAGGCCTGGATGTACTTTAACTGCTGTAAAAGCTGTGTGATGGTGCAGATGTTGGGATGAAATCAGAAATGGAAGACCAGTTGTTTCAGACGTTTTGTGGGAAAGCAGTAAGTGTTCGCTAGCCACTCTGAAGGTTTCACACTGGAGTTGTGTCTTTGTGCATTACATGACAGGCACGTTTCCACTGGTTCGCTTTGGAGCAGACGGGACGGTCCGAAAGCGTTTCCACTGCCATAAGTGATCGTACCGCCATGTTTGGGGGGTCTGAACGGGACTGTGGGAGTGTGCTGGCTTGCATTCGGTCCCAGGAGTGTTTTAGATGATTAGTCAAAAGAGAATGTAGACCCCGAAAAAACAGAAAAGAGAAAATGTAATTAAAATCTTAATCATTTGAGACGAAATGCTGACTTGATCTTGTGATAAACCAATCGTGACAGTTTTCAGTGATGATAACTTTAATTTTTGTGCCAACAAATTTAGCAAAACAAGGCTAGAGCTTATTAGCATCAGCTGTGTATATGCATAACACATCCAACACTATCCAACCTCAAGACATTTCATGAAGAGCTTTAGCCACGTCTCACAGCACCACAAAGGTGGAATTACAAAGCGACTGTTTGTGAATCGCTGAGCATGGAAAGCAAAGGTAGAATTCAGGTACAGTTTAGATTTAATCTGAGATTGTTATGTTTGAGGCTGCTTTTGTAATAGACCCCTGCAAGCCAAGCCCGTGCCATGGAAACGCAGAGTGCCATAGAAGTGGTCCAAGAGTGGTGAACCGGTCATACCACATTGTATAATACCACATTGTATTGCACATGCAGCATGCTAACTGAAATATACCATAATAGACATGTGGCAAAGAAAATGAAACACACCCATTTGTTTAATCTGCGTGATTCTTTGAATTTACCTTCACTCAGAGCAGTTCAGGAAGGAGAAAATAGGAAGAAAATTAGACTTCAAGAATTTTCAAGTGTGACAAAATAAAACAGTGGTAGAAGTGCTTTGTTATACTACTTCATGGACTACGAGTCAAATTGTAAGTTGCTAAAATGAAGGTGTGATGAGTGACATATTACAGGAGGTAAAACAGGAAACTTTGTAATGCATGTGTTTTTCTGCTCTGCTCCTTGACACACATTAGTTTCACAGTTGTACAAATGTGCATCACATAGTTGCTTTGCTGTGTTTTTAACCTGTACATTTGCAAGTGTTTAGCAAATCCTCCTTCACAAAATCTGCCTGGGTGAAGTGGGTGAACACTAGAGTTTGAGTGTTTATTCAAAATAGATCTGACTAAGAATGACAAACTCTTGAGATCTTTACACATGTCAACAGCAAAAGTTCTACAAAACCGGTGGTTTGTAAAACTACCAGAGGACGTTTTTTTCTAATGTGTTTAAGTGTAATTGGCTCCTTCCTTCAGACAGATATGTGACTCGCCACGAATTGTCGGACCATGTCGGCCTCGGTGAAACTGAGAAAAACAGCATTTTACTTTTTTTTCCCCAAATTTGTGATTTTCGTTTTTTTGCAGAATGTGCTAGTTGAAGTTATGAATAAGCCCCTGTGTGCAGGGGCTTATTCATTCCATTTCCAGATCCCTGTAGGAACTAAAGAAGCTTTACAATAGTAAAAACATATTCAAATCCCAACACAATATAAATCACAAGACAAAAATAAAAGCATAAATAATTAGGTTAAAGTGTAATTAAAATGAATTAATTTGAGATAAAATGCCTTCACTAAACAGAGCCGTTTTACCCTACATTTAAACACTGCCAGTGTAGGGGCCCTCACAACATCAGGGAGACTGTTCCAGATTTTAGCTGCATAAAACTGAAACGCACATTCCCCATGTTTAGTCCTGACTCTGGCACCAGAAGGAGGCCGGTCCATGTTTAGTCCTGACTCTGGCACCAGAAGGAGGCCGGTCCATGTTTAGTCCTGACTCTGGCACCAGTAGGAGGCCGGTCCATGTTTAGTCCTGACTATGGGCACCAGCAGGAGGCCGGTCCATGTTTAGTCCTGACTCTGGCACCAGCAGGAGGCCGGTCCATGTTTAGTCCTGACTCTGGGCACCAGCAGGAGGCCGGTCCATGTTTAGTCCTGACTCTGGCACCAGCAGGAGGCCGGTCCATGTTTAGTCCTGACTCTGGCACCAGCAGGAGGCCGGTCCATGTTTAGTCCTGACTATGGGCACCAGCAGGAGGCCGGTCCATGTTTAGTCCTGACTCTGGGCACCAGCAGGAGGCCGGTCCATGTTTAGTCCTGACTCTGGCACCAGCAGGAGGCCGGTCCATGTTTAGTCCTGACTCTGGGCACCAGCAGGAGGCAGGTCCATGTTTAGTCCTGACTCTGGGCACCAGCAGGAGGCAGGTCCATGTTTAGTCCTGACTCTGGCACCAGCAGGAGGCCGGTCCATATTTAGTCCTGACTCTGGCACCAGCAGGAGGCAGGTCCATGTTTAGTCCTGACTCTGGGCACCAGCAGGAGGCCGGTCCCTGAGGTACTCAGAGTCTGAGATGGTTCATATGGCACAAACATGTCCGAGATGTACTTTGGTGCTAGGCCATGGAGAGACTTGTATGCAAGCAGATTTATTAGATGATTTCATGTTCTGAATGTTATCATTAAAGAAGTCTACAAACTACAAACTCATTGCACTTGAAAGTGGAATTCAGAAATGTCAGCTGAGCTGGAGGGTTTGTCAGTCTGTTTACGGCTGCAAACAGAACACATGAGTTATTACTGCAATTTCCAATAACTTGTTCTACATAAAATTTGCAAAACAAAACCTATTCACCCACAATCACTTTTGTCCAGATGACAATCAAGTATTTCTAATCACATTTTGGAATTATTCTGACATTTATTTTATTTTGGGTTGTTTTATTGCTCAAAATTACCCAAAAATGTGTTCTTAATGTTTGCAGAGTCGCCTCTTGCAGTGTGCCCAAACCAAATCCACGTCCCGCGTTGTAGAAATAACACATTTAATATTGTATGAATTTCATGGTCATGACAATATTTCTCAAAATTTCATCATGATCATTCTTTGATATGTCAATTTTTATTTTCTGCACAAAAGAGATTGTTGCACAGTTTGCTGCAACACAGTTTACCTTTGTCCTTCAGAAGCTCTTATCTGAAAAGAAAACAAATGTAATATTGTATCCAACAAATAACACTAATGTAGTAATTACACGCTGATATTTATTTTGAATTGGCTTTTTACAACATTAAAACCAGGATAAGCCTCTGTTATACAATGGCAGTATATGCAATTAGATAGAGGAGGAAAAAGAAAACTCACAAGATGTGCTACCCAACTGAATACCATTTTAATAAACGCAATATTGGTACAAGAGGAAGATAAAATGGTAAAATCCTTTGAGGCATTTCAAACCATAGTGCTTTCTATTGACAAACTCCACATGAATTCTTTGTGTGGATTCATTCAATACTGATTACGTAACAATGAGCCATGTTGAAACTATAGGCTGCAGGAGCTAATCCTTTTTTATGGTAAACACGCAATTGGAATTGAAAGAAAAATGTGCTGATTTAAATGGTAAACCTAAATTATCTATTTATTAGCAGTTCTATTGTTCACACAAACCTAAAAGTCATGAGTACAATAATTATGAACATTGTTTTGGACAATATAAAGCACACAGAACATTCAAATCCAAAACTAAAAATATCAAGGTACGTTATGAGCAAAAAGGTAAAGCAAGTTTATTATACTTTATAGTGCATTAAAATCACAATACAAACAGATAAAACATAACAAGTTATTATAAAATGTACTCTAAAAGACGATGTCTGAGATGTACTTTGGTGCTGGGCCATGGAGAGACTTGTCTACAAGCAGAGCGGCTTTAAAGTCTCTTTTCTGAGCCTGAAGCCAGTGCAGAGACCTGAGAACAGGACTAATGTGATGGTACTTCCTCTTTATAACAAACCTTTTCGTATTATGTCCACAACACAAATTTAACACTGCCTCTTTTCCAAATTTATATAAGAAATAAAAAATAAAAAAATCACACTTTCCAATTCCTGATAATTCCAACAGTGCTCAAATCTCATAACATCAACCATATCCAGTAATACTAGGCAACTGTCTTCCTGCATAATGATATTTATTTATTTTATTGTATTTAAACTGTATTTAATCAGAAGAGTCTCTGTTTTCCAAGTTAATTATTGAAGAAGTCTCTAATTTGTATTTAATTGAAGCAGGCTTTTATTAACATGTACACTCATGAAACACATCTGTTTTCTTCTTGAGATGTATGTTTGGAGTGACAGGGCCACTCCTGAAGACCTTCTACGACTCTGTGGTGGCATCAGCCCTCCTGTACGGTGTGGTCTGCTGGAGCAGCAGCATCACAGAGAGGGAGAGGAAGAGGCTGGACAGAGTCATCAAGAAGTCCAGCTCAGTCCTGAGCTGTGCTCTGGACTCGGTGCAGGAGGTGGGGGACAGGAGGGTCCTGGCTAGATTCACATCTATGCTGGACCATGAGTGTCGCCCCCTGCAGGACACTCTCTCCGCTCTGGAGAGCAGCTTCAGTGAGAGACTGATCCACCCTCAATGTGTGAAGGAAAGGTTCCGTAGGTCTTTCCTTCCTGCTGCTGTCAGACTTTATAACAAAAACTGTTAGTACTGAACACTCACAATACTGACCTAACCTAATACTGATGTGCAATTCTGTCATATGTGCAATTGCTGTTGGAATTCATGTGCAATTCATGTGCAATTACTATGAAATTCATGTGCAATCTATGTGCTGTCGTGACACATATTCATGTGCAATTACTGTCGTGATCACATTCAATGGTATTTATGTATTTATTTATTCATTTGTCTATGGGAGTTTTTATTTATTTATAGGAGATCTTCTACTGAAAGGGTTTTTCAGACTTCCTATAAGTGATCTGTTCTGTTCTTCTGTATCTACCTCTGTATCTACCTGCGTTGCACCAATGAAATTTCCCCATGTGGGACAATAAAGGAATATCTTATCTTATCTTATCTTATCTAATGTCAAACCATTAGAAACCTTTATCTGAAGGACAAATAATCATCTAATGAGTGTAAAAAAGACAACAAAAAATATTCTGAAAGCACCAAAGAATAGCTCATAGTAATTGTTTCTGAACCATTCAGTAATAACAAATTGTAACTCGTGCCTGCTTCTGCCCATGGCTTTCTAACAGAACTGTGATGTCTGGAAAGTTAACTTCAACTGCTCTGTTTCAAAGTTTGAGTGGACAATATTATGTCCAAGTGCTGGAGAACCAGCTCCATGCAGCATATTAGGATAAAACCAGACCTACGCTTACTGTCTCACTTCAAAGCAACTCGCCCTGATATTATAAGTACTGTCAAGACTAGCCTTAACGCTGCTTGCACCTCCAGAAGCTCATGTCATCAGTCAAAAGTGGGACTTAATTGTACCATGATTTAGCTCAGTGTAAAATGTCAAAAGCTGAAAGGTTTTTTGCTTAAATCTTAGAACTCCAAGTCTTTTATGTAAATTAAATTAGCTCAGCTAAGCTAAGGAACTTCTATGGACATGGTTTATTGGAAATGTTCTTAATTATTTGAATTGTTATTACATGTTTTTGGGAAACCTATGCATTGGTGTTTCTTATTTCCTGAACTTAAAATAATGCCTATATGTTTGGAAAACACATGCTATTTGCATCAGCAGGGCAGCAGTGGCAATCAACCGTGGAAAAGAAGACAGAAGGCAGACATTTAGCAACATGACCAGCATGCTAATAAAGCAGTTGTAGTGAAAACATTTTGTGAGCAAGAAAAGCTCAATGAATCTGATGATGGTTTATGGACTTGTGGGTTTCCGATTTGGGTTGCTTAGAGCAAGAGGATCTTTTGAGTTACTTTTATATTTGTGATGAAACAAATTGATTATTGCTTATTTGGTTTATTACCGTAATTTGCTGACTTTAAGCCGTTACTTTTTCCCCACACTTTGAACCCTGCAGCCCATCAAACAGCGCATCTAATTTATAGATTAAAATTAGGACCACCAGGGGGCTCTCTAGCAGGAAGCGCAAGCGTTTGACACACTGTAGAAGAAGATGTCTTCAGATGTGTTCTGTGTATCTTAAGCTTCAAAATGTAATGTGTTTTATTACAATCAGACTCATATTCACAGAGAAATTAGTCCAAAGAGGAAGTGAATCTAGACAACACAAAGACACACGTGGAGCTCGGGCATGCAATATATACGGCGGTCTGTAGTTTAGAACCTGTCGCAATGAAATTAGACTTTCTTGTTTCGACCTGACCCTCGGGTCAAAAGACAACCCTGCATAACAACCCTGGAACATATTTCTGTGTAAATATCTTATGCTACAACGTAACACTCACTCGCTAAGCACAAGCTCAGGAGCAGATGATCCAGATGTGAAGACACAGGTAAATCAGCTCACACAGAATAATCAAGGACAGAGGGGACAGCTGTGATGTGTTCTCTGTTTGTTAAGCTTCAAAATGCTGTGTGTTTTATTAAATAAGATAAGATAACCTCTTATACTCTTAATACAAATGATATGATAGAATAGAATCCAACACATATTCACTGAGCAAATAGACTTATGAGGAGCTGATTTTATAACCCGTCCTGCACTGAAATGAGAATTCACTCTATGTGTAAATATCTCATGTTACAACGTGGGCACCTGCGGCTTTTTGACAAGTGTGGAAGTTGTACATATACGGGATATGTACAAATTCGTGTGGCGCGATCCATAGCCCGAAGTTTACTGTTAGAGATTTATAAAAGTATTAACAATCACAGAGCTGGGGCAGCTTTCAAAGCCATACTATACTGATGAGTCCACATTTGACCAGACAACCTTCACAACTGTGAGATTTGAATTGTCACTTGGTGGAGGTCTTTGCTTTGCCTCTGAATCGCAGCCATGTGAAGCCTCAACTCTGCAACTTCGATATGCAATAAAAAAAAAAGCACATGCCAAATTCATAGACAATATAGACTTTATATTAACTATAAAGCATGTCATTTTCTTTTATGGCCGACCTGTATTGGCTCATTAGTCTCCGCTTCTTTATGTTGACTTAACCGATCTCTGCAGCCAGTCTGAACATAACTCCCCTCACATCCAAATGTATCAGGTCGTCTTCTGCTTTCACCTGCTTCCAGATGAGATTCCTTTATTACTGCATCCTATATTGCGAATAGGTGATTTAGTTTTATTGGCAGTGTATATTGCCAGCACAGCCCAGCAGCAATCATATTATATGAAAAGGGTGATGAGGTTAGGTAGGTGCATGGGGAAATGCTCACTTCACAAATCAGCTCCAAACAAAAGATGCTCATTTATCACCAAGAGTTAAGTGATAAACTCTGGCTGAGGTTACAAGTCTGTTTAGTATACAAAAGGAGTTGACTAGTTACCAATTTTAAAGAGTACAAGGCTATAGTACCATAGAATTCTGAAGAAGAATAGTTCTCAAGTTGTGTTGGGCTATAACTGCTTATAAATAGTCAAAAATCTCAAAAGTTTAATTTTAGCACCATTGCTTCATGTTGAATACTTAGAGCAATGACCATTACATTCTGAAGAAAAAAAAACAAAACATGGAACAACAAACCAATAAACATGCTTGTTAGTCATGATTCTCGACAAAAATATAGTGCAAAAGACAACAATATTTACTTGACCTCGAAACAAATCTAGTGGTTCTTTGTCATCATTAGCTGCATTGTATTTTGATTGATGGGCATAGACAAAAAAAAAGAAATATATATATATATATATATTTCTTTCTTAGCTGTCCCTACTGTACTTGATGACTTTGTGTGAGCTGATTCACATCTGGTTCATCTGATCCTGAGCTCGTTCTTCGCGGGTGAGTTTTACGTTTTAAAATTTGTGATATGACATTTACACGGAAAGATGGTCAGGTCTGGCCAGAAAGTTTTATTTAATTGCGGCAGGTTCTAAACTGCAGACCGCTGTATATCTCATGTCTGCGCTCCGCGTGTGCATTTTGCCGCTTTTTGATTCACTTCCTCGTTAAACTAATTCCTCTGTGAATATGAGACTGATTGTAATAAAACAGACAGCGTTTTGAAGCTTAAAATACACAATACAGCGGCCACTGTCCACTGACGTCTTCTTCTACAGTGTGTCAAACAATTTCACCTAGAGTGCCCCTAGGTGGTTGTTAGCCTGTAAAAATCTAGAAATTAGCCGCCGAAAAGTACAGTATATATATATATATATATAGTAATAAATAGTATCACGCAAAAGCTTAGTTTGATTCAACTTCAGTTAAAGTATATAGTTTAGACTTTTGTATCCTTATACCTTGTTGTTTGTTGTTATTTTTAGTTTGCAACATCTTAGACTTCATCCATTTACAAAACACAGCGATCATATTGTTGGAACAAAAGCATGGTTCTGAGTACGAGCAGGATCTCTACAAACACAGCCATTATAACAAGAGCATTCAATATACCAATCAAAGGCAACGTTTGTTACTTGGAACTCACTGATAAAGGGCATTTCTGTACAAAAGTTATAAGACTTTTGAAAGAAGTTTTATGTGTACTTTAAAGGCCATGGATCTGTTGTCAGAATAACCCTCAGTATGTTGTTTAGGAAGGCTATGGTTTTACGATAGAAGAAGAAAAGAAGAGAAAATGTATTTGAACCTGCAAAAAACTTTATTAAGAGGTACTATGAGCAGTAAGTTATTAAGTGGCGGGTCCTTAACCTTTTTCCTTCATGGAGATAAAGTTAAGGTTAACAATACTACGTTAATCCCTCGTGAGGGAAATTCATTCTCTACATTTGATCCATCCTTCAGAGCTGTTGGGGCAGAGAGCAGCTGCCGTATAGCGTTCAGGAACCCACTTCCAGACCTCGAGCTCAGCTTGGTCAGAACTGCGGAAGCTGGAGGATTTTATCTATGGTGCATGTTTTGGGTTGATTGGCCCCACCAAAAGGCCCTGTCACGAGTTTGTGCGTCCATCCATATCCATGACCTTCTTGCTGTGAGGCGTGAGTGCTTGCCCTTCAGCCACTCTGCCGCAACAGATGTTGCTGTGTTGATGTTTTCCATGGAGAAAAGCAGGTAAGTCCACCACATAAGTTTCAAATCAAATCACTAAAAAACAACAACAAATGGATTAAAATAATATTTTGCTATATCTGGACACAGCAAACGCTTTAGAAAGTACTTTAGAAATGCCATTCTGTTGTCATATTTTGGATTTTGGTCTTGGCTGTTGTAAGAAACAACACTAAATGTGTTGTTTGCTCGCTGACTGCGTCTGCATGGGCCTCCACTGGTGCTGCTGTGGTTTTCTGTAACAATGAAAAACATGTACAATGCTTTTCTACAGGGAACACAAATCCCATGGCAGAGTCACCTGACCAGTCTCAATGGGCTTTCACTGAGCAACAGTAAATAAACAGTACGCGCTAATTGGCAATGAATAACAAGCAATGTTTCACCTTACTAATTGTCCTCTGCATACAATGGGATAGCAGCTAATGTATATCTGTATTACTTAGTATATTGTTAATAATGCTACATTTCGTTAGATTAGAAGTAACAGTATTGTAACCATAAGTTGCCCTTTAAAGCGTTGCATGCACTCAAAAATGAATGCATGTGAATAATAATTATGTGGGTTTGTAAGAGCTGAGAAAGAGTTTAGATTTAGAGGAATGCAGCTTTAATCTCAGGAACTAATTCAGCATCTACAACCCAAAGTTACAACAATCTATCACGGCTGCGCCTAGAAGAAAGTGACAACAGCACTATGAAATGATTGCAAATGATTATCCAGGCTGCCAATCCTCTCTTTTTTTAGCTCTGTTTCAGCTTGTACAATCTTGTAAGATCAAAAACAGCTAAGCCAGTTGAACCACACATTTGATATCATCACAATTATTTACTTGTCATTTTGTGACACCATATTCCACAAAGTTCCTAACAGCTGATTGTCCAACAGCAAAACAAACTAGAAAATCTTGCTGGAGTGTCTGCGTCTCTCTCTCCCCCTCTCCCCCCCTCTCTCTCCCTCTCCCCCCCTCTCTCTCTCTCCCCCCCTCTCTCTCTCTCTCTCTCTCCCCCCCTCTCTCTCTCCCCCCCTCTCTCTCTCTCTCTCCCCCTCTCCCCCTCTCTCTCCCTCTCTCCCCCCCTCTCTCTCTCCCCCCCTCTCTCTCTCTCTCCCCCTCTCTCTCCCTCTCTCCCCCCCTCTCTCTCTCTCGCTCCCCCCCTCTCTCTCTCTCCCCCCCTCTCTCTCTCTCTCTCCCCCTCTCCCCCTCTCTCTCCCTCTCTCCCCCCCTCTCTCTCTCTCTCTCTCTCCCCCCCTCTCTCTCTCTCTCCCCCTCTCTCACCCCACCCACTCTAACCCTAACCCTAAACTTTACCCAAAATTCTATTTTGCCGTCCCGATCACAAAAGCCAATCACAAAAATGCCTAAATTTTTACGGCGTAGTCGTAGCGATGACATAAACCTCCCATGTTATCCCTATGGGAAAACCACAAAATCTCTCAAATTACCACATTTTTATGTTTCACACTTTAACGAACTCCTCCTAGTGCGTTTTGCCCACCAACCTCAAAATCGGTGTACGTCCTCTAGACAATCATCTAAAGTTATCCAAATTTTAAGGATAGCTTTTACGGTCTCTGTGCGACGGAGCCGCAAACGTTTCCCTGAATTCTGACTATTTGGCCTTCAGAGTGGCCTATAAACAATAGAGTTTTTCCAAATGACATGACATTTTGCACAAAATTCTAATTTGCCATCCTGATCATAAAAGTATGAGAGCCAAAGTCATATTTTGTACGGCGTAACCGTAGCGATGACAGAAACATCCCATGTTATCCTTATGGGAAAATCGCAACATCGCTCAAATCACCACATTTTTACGCTTCACACTTTAACGAACTCCTCCTAGGGCGATAGCCCGATCAAACTCATATTTGGGGAAAATCATCTACACAAAGGGGGCATCAAAAATTAGTCATATTTTGATATTAAGTGGTACGGTCTCTGTGCCGTGGAGCTGCAAATATGCTGTCACAAATGGGAAAACGCCAAATCTCTGAAATGTTCACATTTATGCTTCACACTTTAACAAACTCTTCCGTGGGCGATAGCTCGATCAAGCTTTACTTTGGGAAATATCATCCACACAAGCGGGGCATCAAAAGTTATCCATATTTATAATAATAATAATAATAATAATAACTTTTATTTATATAGCGCTTTTCAGTGACCCAAAGACGCTGAACATAATAAAAAAGGGGGGGTATTTACAGACAGGGGGGACAATACGTACAGAACACATTAATATACAGATAAAATGAACAAGACAGAAGAAGTAGAGAGAAAAAGATGGGGATGTAACAGGGGGTAGAAGTGTAGGCAATGGGGTAGAGGAGGCTAGGGGTAGGGGAGGTCATAGGCTTGGGTGAAGAGGTATGTTTTTAGGCGGGATTTGAATGTTGTGAGTGATTCTGAGTGCTACGGTCTCTGTGCGGCGGAGCAGCACATTTGACTGACATTTGTGTTCATTTGCACTGGATTGGCCATGTCCAATGTGTCGCCGTCTGTCAAGTTCTTTTTTAATTCAACACACAATAAGGGCGCCATCTTTATCAAGTCGAAAGCGCAGAGTCGGAAGGCCGGCGGCCCGCGAGGGCCGTTGGATGCCGCTTGCGGCTTTAATTATTATTATTCTTCTTGTTCTTCATCGCTTTGAACTCTAATTTGACCCCCTGAACATGCTCAAAAACTCACCAAACTTTGTCCAAAATTCAGAATCGGCGAAAAATTCAGTTTTTTCTGGGCCATTTTTTTTTTCCTAAAAAAATGGCGCGACAGCGCCACCGACAAAAGTCAAAATACATTGCACCTATGGGAGACGCCCCGAGGTCAACTTTGTCGTAAAGCTACGAAATTCGGAACACGCATTCCTCTTGTGAGGACAAAAAACAAATATTATTTTGGCCACGCCCCCAGACTTACCCTATGGCCGCCATCTTCCTTTGAAAATGAAAACACGCTGTGTTAGCCATTTTGTTCACGTCAAACTTTGACGAACTCCTCCTAGGGCGTTTTGCCCACCGACTTCAAAATCGGCGGACGTCCTCTGGACAAGTGGGGCATCTAAAGTTATCCAATTTTTTGAGATACCTTTTAAGGTCTGTGTGCGGCGCAGCCGCAAAGTTGGACAACTTATTTTGGGATATTGCAGATCTAAAAATTGTTCCCATTTGATCAAAACAAGTCCGATTATGACCAAATTTGAATCAGTTGTTCAACTTTCTAGTTTGGACCAGTTTATGATGCCAAAATTGAAATGGGCGCGATAGCGCCCCCTACATAGTGACCTTTAAATTAACATTGAAGGTCAAAAATTAGTTTTACCAAAATTTTCTAAACTTTACCCAAAATTCTATTTTGGCGTCCCGATCAAAAAAGCCAATCAGACAAATGCCTTAATTTTCATGGCGTAGTCGTAGCGATGACACAAACCTCCCATGTTATCCCTATGGGAAAACCGCTAAATCTCTCGAATATCCACATTTTTCTGTTTCACACTTTAACGAACTCCTTCTAGTGCGTTTTGCCCACCGACCTCAAAATCGGTGTACGTCCTCTAGACAAGTGGGGCATCTAAAGTTATCCAAATTTTAAGGATAGCTTTTACGGTCTCTGTGCGACGGAGCCGCAAACGTTTCCCAGAATTCTGACTATTTGGCCTTCAGAGTGGCCTATAAACAATAGAGTTTTTCCAAATGACATGATATTTTGAACAAAATTCTAATTTGCCATCCTGATCATAAAAGTATGAGAGCCAAAGTCATATTTTGTACGGCGTAACCGTAGCGTTGACAGAAACATCCCATGTTATCCTTATGGGAAAATCGTAGAATCGCTCAAATCACCACATTTTTACGCTTCACACTTTAACGAACTCCTCCTAGTGCGATTGCCCGATCAAGCTCATATTTGGGGAAAATCATCTACACAAGCGGGGCATCAAAAGTTTGTCATATTTTGATTTTAAGTGGTACGGTCTCTGTGCAGTGGAGCTGCAAATATACTGTCACAAATGGGAAAACACCAAATCTTTGAAATGTTCAAATTTATGCTTCACACTTTAACAAACTCCTCCATGGGCAATAGCTCGATCAAGCTTTACTTTGGGAAAAATCATCTACACAAGCGGGGCATCAAAAGTTATCCATATTTTTATTCCAAGTGCTACGGTCTCTGTGCGGCGGCGCAGCAAATTTGACTGACACTTGTGTTCATTTGCACTGGATTGGCCATGTCCAATGTGTCGCCGTCTGTCAAGTTCTTTTTTTATTCAACACACAATAAGGGCGCCATCTTTATCAAGTCAAAAGCGCAGAGTCGGAAGGCCGGCGGCCCGCGAGGGCCGTTGGATGCCGCTTGCGGCTTTAATTAGGCCCGAGCCCCAGCAGGGGGAGGGCCTATTGCTCCCGCAACGCTGCCGAAGGCAGCGTTGCAACTGTCTGACCAAACATGCGGGCGCAGCCCGCATGTTTGGTACCCCGTCGCCCCTGGCAAGTACAGTGAACTAGCCCATGCCGAAGGCATGGATCATGCATACTTACTCCTGCTATGACAGAAATAGTCAACAATTAGTGAATGGGCGTAGCCCATTCACTAATTGTTGACAACAGCAGCGCGAAGCGCTGCATTCCTCCAAAAACCCTCCTGGCATCGTCCCGTATGCGAGAATCCATGCCGCAGGCATGGGCCATGCTTGTATCTGCTCAAATCAATGGAAGTCTATGGGGAGTGGGCGGGGCATCCCGACGGAATAGGGAGTGACGAGCGCGTAAGCGCTCGTAATGATGATTCCACCCCATGGCGGCATCGGGAAGGCTTAGAGCTTTCAAACGATGTATCATTTGTTGTTATAGTAAAAACGGCTATATTGTTTTTGCTAAAAATATTATTATTATTATTTTTCTTGTTCTTCTTCAGCGCTTTGATCTCTAATTTGACCCCCTGAACATGCTCAAAAACTCACCAAACTTTGCCCAAAATTCAGAATCGGCGAAAAATTTTATTTTTTCTGGGCCATTTTTTTTTCCGTTAAAAAATGGCGCGACAGCGGCACCGACAAAAGTCAAAATACATTGCGCCTATGGGAGACGCCCCGAGGTCAACTTTGGCGTAAAACTACGAAATTCGGGACACGCATTCCTCTCGTGAGGATAAACAAAAAAAATCATTGTGGCCACGCCCCCAAACTTACCCTATGGCCGCCATCTTCCTTTGAAAATGAAAACAAGCTGAGTTAGCCATTTTGTTTACGTCAAACTTTGACGAACTCCTCCTAGGGCGTTTTGCCCACCGACTTCAAAATCGGCGTACGTCCTCTGGACAAGTGGGGCATCTAAAGTTATTCAATTTTTTTAGATACCTTTTACGGTCTGTGTGCGGCGCAGCCGCAAAGTTGGACAACTTATTTTGGAATATTGCAGGTCTAAAAATTGCTCCCATTTGATCAAAACCAGTCCGATTAGGACCAAATTTGAATCAGTTGTTAAACTTTCTAGTTTGGACCAGTTTAGGCTGACAAAATTGACATGGCAGTGATAGCGCCCCCTACAGAGTGACCTTTAAATTAACATTGAAGGTCAAAAATTAGTTTTACCAAAATTGTCTAAACTTTACCCAAAATTCTATTTTGCCGTCCTGATCACAAAAGCCAATCACCAAAATGCCTAAATTTTTACGGCGTAGTCGTAGCGATGACAGAAACCTCCCATGTTATCCCTATGGGAAAACAACAAAATCTCTCAAATTACCACATTTTTATGTTTTACACTTTAACGAAGTCCTCCTAGTGCGTTTTGCCCACCAACCTCAAAATCGGTGTACGTCCTCTAGACAAGTGGTGTATCTAAAGTTATCCAAATTTTAAGGATAACTTTTACGGTCTTTGTGCGACGGAGCCGCAAACGTTTCCCAGAATTCTGACTATTTGGCCTTCAGAGTGGCCTATAAACAATAGAGTTTTTCCAAATGACATGATATTTTGAACAAAATTCTAATTTGCCATCCTGATCATAAAAGTATGAGAGCCAAAGTCATATTTTGTACGGCGTAACCGTAGCGTTGACAGAAACATCCCATGTTATCCTTATGGGAAAATCGCAGAATCGCTCAAATCACCACATTTTTACGCTTCACACTTTAACAAACTCCTCCTAGGCCGATTGCCCGATCAAGCTCATATTTGGGGAAAATCATCTACACAAACGGGGCATCAAAAGTTATCCATATTTTGATTTTAAGTGGTACGGTCTCTGTGCCGTGGAGCTGCAAATATACTGTCACAAATGGGAAAAACGCCAAATCCTTGAAATGTTCACATTTACGCTTCACACTTTAACAAACTCCTCCGTGGGCAATAGCTCGATCAAGCTTTACTTTGGGAAAAATCATCTACACAAGCGGGGCATCAAAAGTTATCCATATTTTTATTCCAAGTGCTACGGTCTCTGTGCGGCGGCGCAGCAAATTTGACTGACACTTGTGTTCATTTGCACTGGATTGGCCATGTCCAATGTGTCGCCGTCTGTCAAGTTCTTTTTTTATTCAACACACAATAAGGGCGCCATCTTTATCAAGTCAAAAGCGCAGAGTCGTAAGGCCGGCGGCCCGCGAGGGCCGTTGGATGCCGCTTGCGGCTTTAATTTTTCTTGTTCTTCTTCAGCGCTTTGATCTCTAATTTGACCCCCTGAACATGCTCAAAAACTCACCAAACTTTGCCCAAAATTCAGAATCGGCGAAAAATTTTATTTTTTCTGGGCCATTTTTTTTTTCGTTAAAAAATGGCGCGACAGCGCCACCGACAAAAGTCAAAATACATTGCGCCTATGGGAGACGCCCCGAGGTCAACTTTGGCGTAAAGCTACGAAATTCGGGACACGCATTCCTCTCGTGAGGACGAACAAAAAAAATCATTGTGGCCACGCCCCCAGACTTACCCTATGGCCGCCATCTTCCTTTGAAAATGAAAATACGCTGTGTTAGTCATTTTGTTCACGTCAAACTTTGACGAACTCCTCCTAGGGCGTTTTGCCCACCGACTTCAAAATCGGCGGACGTCCTCTGGACAAGTGGGGCATCTAAAGTTATTCAATTTTTTGAGATACCTTTAACGGTCTGTGTGCGGCGCAGCCGCAAAGTTGGACAACTTATTTTGGAATATTGCAGGTCTAAAAATTGCTCCCATTTGATCAAAACCAGTCCGATTAGGACCAAATTTGAATCATTTGTTAAACTTTCTAGTTTGGACCAGTTTAGGCTGACAAAATTGAAATGGCCGCGATAGCGCCCCCTACAGAGTGACCTTTAAATTAACATTGAAGGTCAAAAATTAGTTTTACCAAAATTGTCTAAACTTTACCCAAAATTCTATTTTGCCGTCCCGATCACATAAGCCAATCACAAAAATGCCTAAATTTTTACGGCGTAGTCGTAGCGATGACAGAAACCTCCCATGTTATCCCTATGGGAAAACCACCAAATCTCTCAAATTACCACATTTTTATGTTTTACACTTCAACGAACTCCTCCTAGTGCGTTTTGCCCACCAACCTCAAAATCGGTGTACGTCCTCTAGACAAGTGGGGCATCTAAAGTTATCCAAATTTTAAGGATAACTTTTACGGTCTCTGTGCGACGGAGCCGCAAACGTTTCCCAGAATTCTGACTATTTGGCCTTCAGAGTGGCCTATAAACAATAGAGTTTTTCCAAATGACATGACATTTTGCACTAAATTCTAATTTGCCATCCTGATCATACAAGTATGAGAGCCAAAGTCATATTTTGTACGGCGTAACCGTAGCGTTGACAGAAACATCCCATGTTATCCTTATGGGAAAATCGTAGAATCGCTCAAATCACCACATTTTTACGCTTCACACTTTAACAAACTCCTCCTAGGGCGATTGTCCGATCAAGCTCATATTTGGGGAAAATCATCTACACAAGCGGGCCATCAAAACTTACCCATATTTTGATTCTAAGTGCTACGGTCTCTGTGTGGCGGACCCGCAAATATATGTCAGAAATGGGAAAACAGCGAAATCTCTAAAATGACCACATTTTCACGCTTCACACTTTCACCAACTCCTCCTAGGCCGATTGCCCGATCAAGCTCATATTTGGGGAAATCATCTACACAAATGGGGCATCAAAAGTTATCCATATTTTGATTTTAAGTGCTACGGTCTCTGTGCCGTGGAGCTGCAAATATACTGTCACAAATGGGAAAAACGCCAAATCCTTGAAATGTTCACATTTATGCTTCACACTTTAATGAACTCCTCTGTGGGCAATAGCTCGATCAAGCTCATATTTGGGAAAAATAATCTACACAAGCGGAGCATCAAAAGTTATCCATATTTTTATTCCAAGTGTCACGGTCTCTGTGCGCTGGAGCTGCATATTTGACCGACATTTGTGTTCATTTGCACTGGTTGTCCACATGTCCAATGTGTCGCTGTCTTAGTTCTTAGATAATTGCGTTAGCGCCATCTCTGTAAAATGCAGAGAGCAGAGTCGGAAGGCCGGCGGCCCGCGAGGGCCGTTGGATGCCGCTTGCGGCTTTAATTTTTCTTGTTCTTCTTCAGCGCTTTGATCTCTAATTTGACCCCCTGAACATGCTCAAAAACTCACCAAACTTTGCCCAAAATTCAGAATCGGCGAAAAATTTTATTTTTTCTGGGCCATTTTTTTTTCCGTTAAAAAATGGCGCGACAGCGCCACCGACAAAAGTCAAAATACATTGCGCCTATGGGAGACGCCCCGAGGTCAACTTTGGCGTAAAGCTACGAAATTCGGGACACGCATTCCTCTCGTGAGGATAAACAAAAAAAATCATTGTGGCCACGCCCCCAAACTTACCCTATGGCCGCCATCTTCCTTTGAAAATGAAAACAAGCTGAGTTAGCCATTTTGTTTACGTCAAACTTTGACGAACTCCTCCTAGGGCGTTTTGCCCACCGACTTCAAAATCGGCGTACGTCCTCTGGACAAGTGGGGCATCTAAAGTTATTCAATTTTTTGAGATACCTTTTACGGTCTGTGTGCGGCGCAGCCGCAAAGTTGGACAACTTATTTTGGAATATTGCAGGTCTAAAAATTGCTCCCATTTGATCAAAACCAGTCCGATTAGGACCAAATTTGAATCAGTTGTTAAACTTTCTAGTTTGGACCAGTTTAGGCTGACAAAATTGAAATGGCAGTGATAGCGCCCCCTACAGAGTGACCTTTAAATTAACATTGAAGGTCAAAAATTAGTTTTACCAAAATTGTCTAAACTTTACCCAAAATTCTATTTTGCCGTCCCGATCACAAAAGCCAATCACAAAAATGCCTAAATTTTTACGCCGTAGTCGTAGCGATGACAGAAACCTCCCATGTTATCCCTATGGGAAAACCACAAAATCTCTCAAATTACCACATTTTTATGTTTTACACTTTAACAAAGTCCTCCAAGTGCGTTTTGCCCACCAACCTCAAAATCGGTGTACGTCCTCTAGACAAGTGGTGTATCTAAAGTTATCCAAATTTTAAGGATAACTTTTACGGTCTTTGTGCGACGGAGCCGCAAACGTTTCCCAGAATTCTGACTATTTGGCCTTCAGAGTGGCCTATAAACAATAGAGTTTTTCCAAATGACATGATATTTTGAACAAAATTCTAATTTGCCATCCTGATCATAAAAGTATGAGAGCCAAAGTCATATTTTGTACGGCGTAACCGTAGCGATGACAGAAACATCCCATGTTATCCTTATGGGAAAATCGTAGAATCGCTCAAATCACCACATTTTTACGCTTCACACTTTAACAAACTCCTCCTAGGGCGATTGTCCGATCAAGTTCATATTTGGAGAATATCATCTACACAAGCGGGGCATCAAAACTTACCCATATTTTGATTCTAAGTGCTACGGTCTCTGTGTGGCGGACCCGCAAATATATGTCAGAAATGGGAAAACAGCGAAATCTCTAAAATCACCACATTTTTACGCTTCACACTTTAACGAACTCCTCCTAGGCCGATTGCCCGATCAAGCTCATATTTGGGGAAAATCATCTAAACAAACGGGGCATCAAAAGTTATCCATATTTTGATTTTAAGTGGTACGGTCTCTGTGCCGTGGAGCTGCAAATATACTGTCACAAATGGGAAAAACGCCAAATCCTTGAAATGTTCACATTTACGCTTCACACTTTAACAAACTCCTCCGTGGGCAATAGCTCGATCAAGCTTTACTTTGGGAAAAATCATCTACACAAGCGGCATCAAAAGTTATCCATATTTTTATTCCAAGTGCTACGGTCTCTGTGCGGCGGCGCAGCAAATTTGACTGACACTTGTGTTCATTTGCACTGGATTGGCCATGTCCAATGTGTCCCGTCTGTCAAGTTCTTTTTTTATTCAACACACAATAAGGGCGCCATCTTTATCAAGTCAAAAGCGCAGAGTCGGAAGGCCGGCGGCCCGCGAGGGCCGTTGGATGCCGCTTGCGGCTTTAATTCTTTCTTCTTCTTTCTTTTCGGGACCAACCCCCCTATTTTTCACCCAGTGAACATTGACGAAAAGTCACAAAAATTTGCACACCTCTAAAAATCGTGCCTCTCTACATTCTGGCTATTTCCCTTTTCTGAAATAAAAAAAATTGGCGCGTCAGCGCCCCCAAATGTACCAAAAATGCATTGAGAGATGGGAAATGACCCAAAAAAAATCTGATCGTAGAATCATGAAATTTGGCGCAGAGGTAGATGGTGACAAGAGAAGTAAAAAATATTATTACGGCAACGCCGTCCGCCCAACCAAATGTCGGCCATATTGCTTCAAAAATGGCTAAACATGACTTCGGAGTTTTTCCAAACGTCGTACTTTTACGAACTCCACCCAGGGCGTTGGCCCTAAAAAGCTGAAATTTGGTGAAAATGCTACTGAGGAGTGGGACATCAAAAGTTATCCAAATTACATTGATACCTGTCACGGTCTCTGTGCGGCGAAGCCGCAAACTGTAGCAAGAATTTCAGAAATCTCCCAAATTTAACATTTCTGCCGTTTGCGCAGATAAAGTCCGAATTGCGTCAAATTAGAATAAGTTGTTAAACTCTTTGCCCTAAACCTACTTGAAGTGAAATAAATTAATTTGGCACCACAGCGCCCCCTACAGATTTTATATGGAGGTTAAATATTTAGTTTTGCGAAATTATATGAAATTTGACACACAACTCAATTTTGGCATCCCCATCAAAAAAGTCAATGAGACCCATGTCATAATTGTTATGGCTTTGCCGTAACGATGACCAAAACCTCCCATGTTATTCCAATGGGGAAATCGCCAGAACATGTTTACACTTTAGACTTTCACAAACTCCTCTTAGGGCGTCAGCCCTATTAACCTGAAATTTGGTGAGACTCATCTTCAGGGGTGGACCATCAAAAGTTATCCACATTTTTATTCAAAGAGTCACGGTGTCTGTGCGGCAAAGCCGCACATTTTGCCAAGAATTCTAAATAAAATTGCTTTTTGATGGTAAAACAAAGGGGAGAAGATGTGACAGCGTCACAGATTCAGCAGTAGGCGTAATAAAAGGACAATTGGGGCGCGTTAGCGCCCCCTCCTCTTGCGGCGTGGCGAGGGCCGATCATTGCCGCTTGCGGCTATATTTTTTCTTGTTCTTCTTCAGCGCTTTGAACTCTAATTTGACCCCCTGAACATTCTCAAAAACTCACCAAACTTTGCCCAAAATTCAGAATCGGCGAAAAATTTTATTTTTTCTGGGCCATTTTTTTTTTCGTTAAAAAATGGCGCGACAGCGCCACCGACAAAAGTCAAAATACATTGCGCCTATGGGAGACGCCCCGAGGTCAACTTTGGCGTAAAGCTACGAAATTCGGGACACGCATTCCTCTCGTGAGGACAAAAAAAAAATATTATTGCTGCCACGCCCCCAGACTTACCCTATGGCCGCCATCTTCCTTTGAAAATGAAAACAAGCTGAGTTAGCCATTTTGTTTACGTCAAACTTTGACGAACTCCTCCTAGGGCGTTTTGCCCACCGACTTCAAAATCAGCAGACGTCCTCTGGACAAGTGGGGCATCTAAAGTTATCCAATTTTTTGAGATACCTTTTACGGTCTGTGTGCGGCGCAGCCGCAAAGTTGGACAACTTATTTTGGAATATTGCAGATCTAAAAATTTATCCCATTTGATCAAAACCAGTCCGATTAGGACCAAATTTGAATCAGTTGTTAAACTTTCTAGTTTGGACCAGTTTAGGCTGACAAAATTGGAATGGCCGCGATAGCGCCCCCTACAGAGTGACCTTTAAATTAACATTGAAGCTCAAAAATTAGTTTTACCAAAATTGTCTAAACTTTACCCAAAATTCTATTTTGCCGTCCCAATCACAAAAGCCAATCACAAAAATGCCTAATTTTTTACGGCGTAGTCGTAGCGATGACAGAAACCTCCCATGTTATCCCTATGGGAAAACCACAAAATCTCTCAAATTACCACATTTTTATGTTTTACACTTTAACGAAGTCCTCCTAGTGCGTTTTGCCCACCAACCTCAAAATCGGTGTACGTCCTCTAGACATGTGGGGCATCTAAAGTTATCCAAATTTTAAGGATAACTTTTACGGTCTCTGTGCGACGGAGCCGCAAACGTTTCCCAGAATTCTGACTATTTGGCCTTCAGAGTGGCCTATAAACAATAGAGTTTTTCCAAATGACATGATATTTCGAACAAAATTCTAATTTGCCATCCTGATCATAAAAGTATGAGAGCCAAAGTCATATTTTGTACGGCGTAACCGTAGCGTTGACAGAAACATCCCATGTTATCCTTATGGGAAAATCGTAGAATCGCTCAAATCACCACATTTTTACGCTTCACACTTTAACGAACTCCTCCTAGGGCGATAGCCCGATCAAGTTCATATTTGGAGAATATCATCTACACAAGCGGGGCATCAAAACGTACCCATATTTTGATTCTAAGTGCTACGGTCTCTGTGTGGCGGACCCGCAAATATATGTCAGAAATGGGAAAACAGCGAAATCTCTAAAATGACCACATTTTTACGCTTCACACTTTAACGAACTCCTCCTAGGCCGATTGCCCGATCAAGCTCATATTTGGGGAAAATCATCTACACAAACGGGGCATCAAAAGTTAGTCATATTTTGATTTTAAGTGGTACGGTCTCTGTGCCGTGGAGCTGCAAATATACTGTCACAAATGGGAAAACCGCCAAATCCTTGAAATGTTCACATTTACGCTTCACACTTTAACAAACTCCTCCGTGGGCAATAGCTCGATCAAGCTTTACTTTGGGAAAAATCATCTACACAAGCGCGGCATCAAAAGTTATCCATATTTTTATTCCAAGTGCTACGGTCTCTGTGCGGCGGCGCAGCAAATTTGACTGACACTTGTGTTGATTTGCACTGGATTGGCCATGTCAATTGTGTCGCCGTCTGTCAAGTTCTTTTTTTTTATTCAACACACAATAAGGGCGCCATCTTTATCAAGTCGAAAGCGCAGAGTCGGAAGGCCGGCGGCCCGCGAGGGCCGTTGGATGCCGCTTGCGGCTTTAATTAACCATAATTTTTCTTAACCACTCTAAGTTGTGATATTACGAAAATACTGGCAATTATTCCTAACTGCGAGTTGTCTAATAGCTGCAGTGGTTAACCATGATGCATATTTACGGTCACAGAGGCTTGCTTGTGGGACGTGTCTCATAATACGCCAAGAGAGAGGTTTTAATTATGATCTCACCATTATGCTGCACGTGTGTCTCATGTTGCCTTCGATTAGTGCTCAGGGAATCAACCCAGTAATTGTTTGTGCGAGGCAAAGTGCGTATGTGTAGTTCCGTGTGTGCGTACCTTTGGGGCTTATATTTCCACTGAGGAGAAGCTGTGATTTATTTGCTCCAGGGCTCCAGTGTGCGGCCAATCGGCATCAAGCACCCCGAGGTGACACCATCTTGGTCATCGCTGCGGTAGGAAATGATGCAAGCTATACTGGATTACATAAGCTGTTAGACCAATGAAAGATAAAGATAAGGAGGAGCGTACAATGGATCGGGTACTGAAGGCCGCGCTGCTTGACCGAGGGATTGGGGAATGATCATCTGTGAAACTGCAAGCCGCGGGCACAATAACACAACATGTTCGCCTGACTTTGTCCGCGGCGCATCGGAAGACAGCGTGGAGGATATAAAGAGGCGAGATGAGATTCGAGACGCGCAAACGAAGAAAGAAAATAAGAGGTTAATGAGGGAGAGCGTCAGACGTTCTGCTAAATTACCTCCATTTTATGTTCAGATGTTGACCATGTAATGAAAGAACATGTATGATTAAAGGAGAAAAAAATTAACATTACTGAATTGTTAACCGTGTTTCAGTGGTTTTGATTTAAGATGCATTTTCATTGATTCATACAGTTTGAGTGTTAATGATTTGTCCATTTTAGGCTCGACTGCACAGTAATTCTTTGTTTTCTAAAATGTTCCATTGCCCTTTTAAGGTGCACTGTTTTTTTTTTTCTTTGTTTTTTTTACACAAAAGCGCCACACATAAGGTGGAGGTGTCGACGAGAAAGTCGGCGTAAAAGATACATACGCTCAGCACAGTCATGTGCAGATGCAGATAGAGCGCAGATATGGGAAAGAGACAATCTAAAAGTGATGTGTCCATCCCGGAGATCATTTGAGACTGTCAAATAATATGGAAAAGAGTGTCTGGAATGCTATGTGTGTGGTCTGTAATTTCTTTGTGATTTGAATGCATTTTTTCCTGTTGTGTGAAGCACTTGGAATTGCCTTGTGTATGACATGTATAAATAAACTTGCCTTTTGTTTTTTTTAACCACTGTGCCAGGAAAGAGAGTGTGCCTTGAAGGATTGCTAGGTGTGCCTTAAAAGCGGATCTGTGTAAACTAATTTGCACAATATTTACAGTAGTTAATTGACATTTTGAAGCGCCCTACGTTTTGAACCAGAAAATGCACAAAATAATTACCATTGACATAAAATTCTGAGTACGTATTGAATTGAATGGAATTGAAAATTGAATTGAATGTTTCAGTGGATGGTGTGCCACAGCTTCTTTTCAACTAAAATCTGTGTTTGGTGAGGAATTTGTCTCCCGACTGGCACATCTATCTTACATTTATTCTATTACAGAAAAAAATGCAATGAAAAACACATACTCTTATTGCCTCACACAGATCTAACCTGAAACCTGGTTGAGTTGGTCACTGAAAAACTATTGTACTGTGGTCCTTGTTTGTTTTTTGAAAGAGGAGAAAAAGCTCATAATAACAGTGAGTCTGAGGCCGTTTGCCAGTTTCTCCTAATGATATGATGAGTGCACCTGCTGGCAGCTAAATGGCATTTCCCTGAATGTCTTATGAGAATTGTCAAATCCACTGCTTTCAAAACCTGAAACTGTCCAAATAACAAAGGGAAACGGCTAAATTTGTATTTACTACTAATTCATTAAATTGTCTGTGTCGAGCTTTAACAACCATGTTGCGAAAATACAAGTTTTTGTTTTTCATGTAGACAATTTACGCTGTGGAAACCTTTCTGCAATTTGTTTAAAAAAAAACATATTTCTCAAATGTCTATCTATATTTTGAATGCTATCTATATAGAATCTATAGCACGTAAATGATCTTGTGTTAGAGATAAAATGATCCGCATGAAACGCTGTGTGATCAGATGAGACTAAAAAACTGCTCTTGGACCATTCATCGTCTTAACTGCTGCATGTATCAATATGATCTCATCTCCCATTAGGGCTGTGGGCTCCGGAGGAAGAGAAAGGGGAGAGAGAGGGGATAAGGGAAGGGTTAGAGGAATGAGGGAGGAGTAAAGGAGGGGGAGAGAAGTGAGAGAGGAGTAAGGGAAGGTGAGAGAAAGAAGTAAGTGAGGTTCGAATAGAGAGAGGGGAAGTCAGAGAGTGGGGGGGAGGAAGTGTAAGGGAGGAGTGAGAAAGGGGTGAGAGAGGAGTGACAAAAGGGGTGAGAGGGGCGTAAGGGAGGGGTGAGCGAGAGGAGCGCAGGTAGGGTAAGAAAGTATTAAGTGAAGGGCGAGGGAGCTGTGAGAAAGGGGAAAGAGAGGTTCAGGGGTCAGTTCTTCATTGGTTTTCCTCATATTTATCCGGTCGGAGCTTTAGTGTTGCTGCAAACCAAATAATGTCCAACTCAGCTGATCTGTTGTGTGGAGTTCCTCAGGGCTCCGTCTTGGGCCCCGTCCTATTTCTGCTTTATATAATTCCCCTGGGAATGATCATTAAAGAGTTTAGTGATGTGTCCTATCACCTGTTCGCTGACGATATTCAGCTCTATTGCTCTTTTAAACCTTCTGAGATCCAGAAGCTGAACTCCTTGGTCAGTTGTTTAGTGCAAATAAAACAATGGCTGAGTAAAAACTCTGCAGCTAAATGCTGACAAAACAGAAACTCTGATTATTGCCCCTGATGATCCCATTCCAGGGATAAACCAGTACTTGGGTGTTTTAGGTCAGACTGCTAAACCAAGTCTTAGAAACTTGGGTGTTGTCTTTGACAAAGACATGTCTTTAGAGCACCACTCCAAGCTGTTGACGAGGAACTGTTTCTTTCAGTTGAGGAAAATCTCTAAGCTCAGGAAAATGGTGTCTCAAAATGACCTGGAACTTATAATTCATGCATTTGTGTCTTCACGTTTAGATTATTGTAATAGCTTGTTTTCCTGTCTTAACAAGAAGGAGCTTTCTCGTCTGCAGCTGGTCCAGAACTCTGCAGCGAGGATCTTAACCCGCACAAATAGAAGGGCCCACATTTCACCCATTCTTAAAGCCCTTCACTGGCTGCCGGTCTCCTACCGGATACAGTTTAAAATTCTTGTTTTAACTTTTAGAGCTTTAAATGGTCAGGTCCCATCGTACATCAGCGATCTGATTAAACCGTACGCTCCCTCTCGCTCACTAAGGTCCTTGGATCAGAAACTGTTGTTGGTTCCTCGCACCCGTTTTCGGACCAGAGGAGACAGATCCTTCCAGACTGTTGCCCCCAGACTCTGGAACGATCTTCCGCTCTCCCTACGGTCACTGGACTCAGTTACTGCTTTTAAGGGTCAGCTTAAAACCTTTTTATTTAGTCAAGCCTTTTAAATGCACTTGTTTTACGGACTGATTTTACTGTATGTATTGTTCACTGTAAGTTTTTTGTGTTTTTATTGTTTTATTCTGTTTTTTGTGAAGCACTTTGTGACCTCTGTCTGTGAAAGGTGCTATATAAATAAAATGTACTTACTTACTTACTTACTAGAGGTTGAGTGCGGGGCGACAATGGAGTGAGAGAGGGGTGAGATGGGTGAAGTCTAGGATGGGGCTGTTGGGTGGAGGTGAGACAGGGGAGAGACAGGATTGAGGGAAGTATAAGAGAGGTAGGGGTGAGAAAGGGCCAAAAAATAGGGAGAGGGAGGGTCAGGAAAGAGGTGAGCGAGAGGTTGAGAGACGTGGGGATGAGAGGGAGGCAGTGAGAATTGAGAGAAGTAATGGAGGGTGTAAGAGGTAAGGGGAAGAGGGGGGAAAGAAAGGAGCGAGTGATGAGTGAGGTGTATGTTAAAGATCACATTTATACAGCGCCTTTCTTCCTCCAGTGTGCACTTTCCATCAATGAACCGCTCACACATTGATACATCAGGGCACACACGCACGCACGCACACACACAGACGCACGCACGCACGCACTCACTCACGCACACACACACACACACACACGAGAGAGAGAAAGAGGGGAGAAAGATCGGAGAGAGCGAAGGGTCCCCAGGCCAATGCAGTTTTTAGACTTAATTATTGATCCTGTAGGAAAGGTGTTGTCACGTTTAATGAATGACAGAGAAACGGTGATGTAAGATTGTATTTTTTATCGACCTACAAAAGCACGAGGAGAAGCGAGCACATGATCAGGTGACGGTTGATCTCCGTGTCATTCTCCACAGCAGGTGTAATGGGCAGTGTTAGCGGTAAAGACTGGCATTAACACTTTAGGGAAGAGGATTGGATGCACCGCAGCGTGTAGTGTTTTGAAACAGAAACTTTTATTGTGCTGTTTGTGTACATTCAAATAAAGAATTGCGTTTGAATATCAGGTTTTTACTAAACAGATAAAACTGTTTTTGGATCAAAAATGCTAAACATACACAAGTCCTGTGTCATTTTGATGTAATTCCTGCTTCGTTCGAGTCATAAAACGTCTCTCACACTCGGTTTATAGTCCAGATAACGATTCAATGACTAAATAAATCATGTAAATAATCGATTATTTGTAATTAATCGATTTAACTTGTTGCAGCCGTAATTGCGTTAATTGCAAATCCAATTCTGATTATTAGTGTAAAGATATTTGACAGTACATTTTTACCTCTTCCAGCAAAATGTAAAGTGCGCAGGACAGGTTTTTATGCTGTTTCTATTGAGAACCGTGTTTGGTGGTAATATATTTATTTATCATAGTTTTACATCAGTCATGTGGAAGTTAAAAACAAAAAGTAAAATACAAGACGAGTTCTAAACATGAATTTCTTGTGCGTCATTACACACAAAATCTCATTCAAAATGCAGGGACAATAAATGGAACAAGGAACACGATTTACAGTTTAGACATTTATTTTTACAAGATAACGGCGTTGCCAAGTAGCAGCTGTCAAATCAGCACTTTTTCTATGAATTATACAAGTTTTGGCCCAGAAGCAAAATATAAAATTAATTATAAAAATGTCTCTTTTTGAATGACAAAAAGTCCTCAAAATTATGTACGTTTAAAACAGGAAGCTGAAACTCAACAGTTGAATAAATCTGTCCAAAAAGTCACCAAAAGTGTCAAAGCAGTAACACAAAAAAAACAATCTTACTCATTATAATAAAGACCAATTAATCCATCAAAGAAGACTAAACATGCACCATCTTTTAAAAAAACACGTCATTTTCCCCTTTCATTTTCCACAGAATTTACTTCTTCACTTTACAATGAACATTTGCTCTTTGTTCCTCGATGTGTACAAGTAACAAAGTACAGCCGCTTTTGTCTGGTGTTAACTCAAATACGGTCTAGAGCAGGGCTGTGTTTAAGCTTTGGTGAACGTTTGCCTCTTCTGTGTTTCTTGGAATAACTCGGGTTTTGGAGGCTGCCTGTTGTCGGAGCGAGTGTCTATGGGTTTGACAGGCCGATGCGCGACAAGTGGGGCTGATGGCATTTATGTGTACATTTTCAGGATGTGTTAGGGCAACGGCGCAGAAAGACGCGCGACTGCAGACGCAAATGGGGCTCTCTCAAGATGGATAAATGATTGGACAGGAGAAGAGGTTCAACAACCACAGCAAAATGCCTCTTAAGAATACATGTTTTGTTGCAGAATAAAAGGCTGGCTGTCACAGTGAGGAAAAAGGGGATGTTTTTGTTAGCAACGTCCCTATTGTATTCCACCGGTCGAGCCCTGGTTGACACAACACAAGGAGGCTTCGCTGTAGCTCGTGTGCTGGCAGAGGAAAGAGGAACTATCAGCGACTGTATATTTATCATTTAATGTTGTTAAACCAGCCACTACACTTTTACTTGTAACTGTAGGCTAATTCGGGGTGGACACTGGAAAGGACAATTTATTCATGAGGGGATAAGCAGAGCAAGGTATCTAACATTTTGTTGATCGCGTACTTAGAAGAAAGACACCGATGCGTTTTGTGATGAGAACATGTTGAGTGTGTATAAAAAAGCACCTCCTTTAAACTGTTTATTGAACTAATGTCTGTCCTTTTATCATGTTGTAGATAAAAAGTCCCATATCATGCTAAATCGTTTTTCAGAGCTTTTAACCTTCTTGCTGTGCTATTGGTCATGCCCAAAAGTGCCCAAAGTGTTTTTTTTGATTGATTCCTGCAGTCTTTAGCTAGAGAACAGTCTCTATCCTTCCCCTCGGATGAGCAGACAGACGGGGCCTATTCACTAGGATGAGTTAGCGCTTCCCTGTTTCAGCCAATCTGTGTCATGCACTGTGTACCGGCGCACGCCTCGGCCTCTGTTTACACCATGGATCTATTATAGTATCGGTTTACACCCCACTATCTCCTCTCTATGTCACGAGTTGGGCGGGGGAGGCAGAGCGCTCTTCACGAGGCGAATCTCAAACTAAGCCGTCTGCATTTCCGGATTTGTGAGCGAGGTCCAAGATATGGGTTATATTTTATCACTATTATGTTATGGGTGTTGCACAAAACTTATTATGATTAAATATGCCCTTAGGGTAGACTATGAAACAGGAAAAATAACATGATATGGGATCTTTAAAGTGCCTCTGACAGGTTGGACGACTCATAAATATATATATTTGAATTTTGCAAAAAAATCTAAAACTGTTATCCCAGAATAGCTCATTTATATTATAAATATATATAAATGTATATATTTCATCCCATCACACTAGTAAATTACCCAGCAACCACCGGGCAAAAACGGGCATATATATTACATGTCACAACTGTTTTTATTTGACAAATAAAAATATATCAAAGCAACTTTATTTTGTTGAATTCATTCTTTGTGTAAATTATGACTAAATAAAGACTGGAATGAGTGTCCCTAGTGTAATGTCACTTTCTGTCATTTTCTACAGATTTTTCAGTGTTTTCTCCACAAATACCTAATCGATTAGTGTAAAACTATACTTTATATATACAACTGGTATAAATAGACCAAATAAAGTCAAAATTAGAAAATCGTAAAAACCTGTCAAATGCACTTTAAATTGAAGCTGCTTTCCTTGAGGAGAAATGAGACAAATGAATTTCAAATGAATTTAAAATGAATTTAATGTGCAATAATAATAACATATTACATATTATGTCAAAATCAGAAAAAAGGTTTATTGCCATTGTCAGTGAACACAATTCACTTGTTAAAAACTTGTCTAAACTTGTTGTGCAATACTGTTTTAAGAGTTTGTGTGTGTTTTTTGGAGCAGTTTTAGTGGGTTTTAAGAGCTAATGTTAATTTGAACACCCCCTTGCTGCAGTAGTTTTATCTATTTAGTGGAACAGTGTAAACAACGCCCAAAAACATCACTTCTTCTTCTGCAGCTGCTTCCATTTGCAACAATTAAAAATGACGGACCGCGCCAATGCATCCGTCTTCTGTGTCACTTACATCCAACCGCTAAAGGCCATCCCACGTTTCACTCGGATATTATCGATGAGAGTGAGAAAGTCTCGAGTAACCGATACCTTTTTTGCCCTTTTCACAATTTTAGAAGTCAGGTTGCTTCTAAAGTACTAATTCAAGACATGCAAGTGAGACGGAGTTGTGATATGCCAAGAGAACCCAAACACAGAGAAAGCAGAGCACACAGAATAGTTCCAGTTACTATACAAGGACACAGGACAAATATCCCCGTTTGGACAATAGCGTGTACCTTAACCGCTGCTGCCAAATTCTGCGTATAGGCTCTTGACTTGTGAATAGTTTCATTAGCTATTCACTGATCATACTTGCTAATACACTAATTTACTGTAAGAATCAAATTAACCTTCGAAATGATAGTGTCCATTCACAAATTGCAAAAATAGTAACAGGGAAAAGCGTGTGTTATTGTTTCAACACCACTCTTGTCTCCTTTGTGGTGCCGTTTCTAAGTAATCTTGAAGTAATTAGCGAGGTTAATAAGATGTTTTAGTAATGTGGGCTATAGGCTAATTACAGCGGTTTTCTTAGGCTCTGCTGCGTCCTCAATATAAGCTCTCAAACTGTACTTGTGCTTTAGTATTATTTATTGCTTTTTTCCCCCCAAGATGCAGCCTAACCCGCTAAATATTGAATCTTCTGAGGTTGTCACTCGTACATAGGATCAAATTGTGTCCATGTGTGAAATCCCGGGTGGTTGGTGCAGGTAGAGCGGCATGAACCGGGCCCCATCACGCGACGACCAGATTGAATTCCCTCCACTCCACTTGAAAGCGTCACAGACTATTTTCTCCCCTTTATCTGCCTCCTCGGCTGCGTTTCTCTTTACGCCCAGATCATTTATCTTTGATTGAACTCCTCATTCCTCCGCTGGGGCTTTGGGGGAGGTGTTGAACTGAGGGGGCTTAGGACAAACATGCCAGAAATCACTAATCTTAAAATAAGAAAATTGTTTGTTTTCTCTGGAGACAAGGTGAAATGTGAGGTTTTTCCTTTGGGCATCTTGGGCAATAATGGAATGAATTATGTTTTCATTGTAGCATTGTAGCAGTCATTGCTAACAGCCTGCAAATGGTGGTTTTGGCAGTTGCGAGAGGTTCATATGAAGATTTTATGTAAAAGTCTACTATTTCAGTATTATTTATGGAATATAATATAATATAATCATTGGTCATTTGCATCCTCTTCTGGCAGTAATAGTTTGGAACTTAAGACATACTTTCTTTTATGAAATACAAAGTACGCAATAGAACAGGCATTAACTTCCACTGCTCTGCAGATGACACTCAGCTGTATTTATCAATGAAACCTGATCAGAGCGATCAAGTAGACAGACTTAGTGCTTGTGTGAAGGAGATAAAAACCTGGATGACACTTAACTACCTGCTTCTTAACCCTGAAAAAACCGAGGTCATTGTCCTTGGCCCTAAGCATCTACGAGACGGTCTATCTGAGCAGATAGCCACACTGGACAATGTCAGGTTGCCTCCAGTTCTACTGTAAAAAACCTTGGAGTCTTATTTGACCAGGAGCTCTGATTTAAAGTGCATATAAATCAAGCTTGTAAAACAGCCTATTTCCATTTGCGCAATATAGCCAAAATCAGAAGAATCCTGCCTAAAAGTGATGCCGAAAATGCAGCAGCAAGATTACTAACAGGAACAAAAAGAAGAGAACACATTACGCCAGTGCTGAAGTCTCTTCACTGGCTCCTGTCGAGTTTAGAATCAAATTCTACTCTTGACCTACAAAGCTATAAATGACATGGCCCCATCCTACCTCAAAGATGCTATAGAACCATATCATCCAAACAGAGCTCTTCGCTCTCAGAATGCCGGCCTTCTGGTGGTCCCAAGAGTCTCTAAAAGTACTGTAGGAGGTAGAGCGTTTAGCTACCAAGCCCCTGTGTTATGGAATCAGCTCCCGACCCATGTTAAATATGCTGACACAGTCTCTTCATTTAAGTCCAGGCTTAAAACGTTCCTCTTCGAAATCGCTTATGGTCAGAGTAGTTAGGAACAGAAACATAAACCCACAGCTTCAGCTACGCTGCCCTAGGAGTAACTATGCTGGGGGAAGTATGACAGCTTGAGCACTATCCTCTTCTTCTTCTGACTACTTATGCTATCAAACAATATTTATTTTTTAATTCCACTTGCAAACTGTTCACCGCCTTCTTTTCTTTCTCTCACTCCTGAGGACCTGTGGACCCAGATGTCCCTCTCCTGGTGAAGTGGTCCCTGCCCTGTGTGGACGGTCCCTCATCTGCCTGAGGAGTGGGTCCAGCTCGACTCCGACGGTCCCTCATCTGCCTGAAGAGTGGGTCCAGCTCGCCTCCGACGGTCCCTCATCTGCCTGAAGAGTGGGTCCAGCTCGACTCAGACGGTCCCTCATCTGCCTGAAGAGTGGGTCCAGTTCGCCTCAGTCGGTCCCTCATCTGCCTGAAGAGTGGGTCCAGTTCGCCTCCGACGGTCCCTCATCCGCCTGAAGAGTGAGTCCAGCTCGACTCAGACGGTCCCTCTTCTGCCTGAAGAGTGGGTCCAGCTCGACTCAGACGGTCCCTCATCTGCCTGAAGAGTGGGTCCAGCTCCAGTCTCCCTCGTGTCCGTCTGTCCGTCTGTGAGAGTCGGATCTCTCCTTCACTGGAACTCCTCCAGGTTTCTACGCTTTTTTCCCAAAGAGGTTTTTTTTGTAGTTTTTCCTGGCCAAGAAGGAGAGTCTAAGGACGGAGGACCCTGGGACATCGTCCATCGCCACCACGGACATTGTCTGACTCCATCGCCACCACAGACATTGTTGATTCGGCCTTCAGAGGCGACTGTTGTTGTGATTTTGGGCCTTACAAAAATAAATTGATTTGATTTGATTTGAACAGAAACAGTCCAGCAAAGGAATCAAACAAGGTCAAGTGAATAAGGTCAAAGCGAGTTTCAGAATAAAACTCCCATTGAAGCTCATACCAGTACCTTCAGATTGACATTCTTATTTATCGTTAGGGCTACGCTGTTTACTTTTTATTTTGACATTTCACTCTCTGAAGGTCTTGTAATTTAACAATACAAAAAGAAAATTGAAAAAGAAAATTATGGCTTCCGAAAGTTTCGATTTGAGAAACACTTCTTTTGAAACTTTTTCTACAAAGAACCGTGGACAAATGAAGGATTAAACTGACTTAAAACAACTTTCAACTTTAAATATTGTCTAATCCAGTGCATTGAAGACTAAATGATTTGACTAACCAATCTTTGCTAAAATATGCAAACTAATACTGTGCCACCACATTTGTGACAGTGAACAAGGGCTGAAAATCGATTTTTAAGTGGACACATCTTCGGTCGAATATAAATCGTTTAAAAATAGCCTCCTCTTCGCACCTCGGCGTGTGACGGGCACGCGGATCACAGACTTTTTAAATGGGAAAACTGTCGGAAAAAAGATCAAGTGCGGATGTCAGACACACTTCCTGCTTTAACAGGTCATTAGAGAACACGTGTGATGTTTAGAGTCACGTAAAAGTATGTGAATCTAAATATATTCCAGTGATGTTCTTTCCCTCCAGTGGGCCGGTGAGAGGGGATGTGTGCGCCTCCTGCTGTGACCAGTTCTCATTAAATCTATGCAGGAGCTCTGACCCTCGCACTCTTAATCACAGCAGCTTTAATCATTATGGGGAGGAATCATCCCTTCATTTGCTGCACTTCAGCCACAAATGAAACACACACCGTGATGCAATGTGAAAGGGGAATAGATTTATGGACACTGTAATAGTCTAGTTTGTGAGCATGTGTTAGTGCTGGGTAAACGCATGTGCCATACCAGATAAATACTGTGTTTAGTAGGAAAAATGTAGTTTGTTCATATTATTATTATTATTTTAATAACGTTTGAATGTGGGGCGAAACGATACAATGATTATTTATGTTAATGTATTTATTCTTGTTCTTCAAATAATTACTTTGCTAGTGCTCTACAAAAAAAACTGCCTTGCTTTTTCAAAAATCCCCAAATAAAAGATTCTTGGGTTGGAACTAATTCATCTCAAGTACAAATTAATTAGTGTTAGAAGTTTGGCAACAGAACCACTCAATTCTTGACTCACCATTTTGATTAGTACACGCAAGAGAATGTTTCCATCATTCATTCAAGAAGAGAAGAAATAAATAATGAATCAAAGTTTTTAAAGGTGTAAAGAGGCTGAAGAGAATTAACTGTAGCACAGACTGTAGCGGGAATTCAGAT
>NW_027316167.1:13753622-13758622 GCF_026437365.1 Eucyclogobius newberryi | reverse complement strand
GCACTCCCCAATTCTACTGTCTATTTGTTGCAGTAATTGTTGTGCTAAAAAAAAATCTTATCTTTTCCTTGCTGAATGTAAAATGAAAATTAGCTCCGTTTGAAAGCCCTTTAATGGCAGACTTACATATTCGCATAAAAAAAACAGCAATTTCCCTTTGGATTACCGCTAATCAGATTTAAGATACATTTACGCTCACTCCATCTCTAATAGTCTGTTACTTATTGCTCTGCTTTAGTTTCACATAAAAAGCATTACTTGTGAGGGACAAAAAGAAAGAAAATAAAAGTGGTGCTTAACAAAGGTTGAAGCCTTGAATGTTGTTGCTGAACAATGGGTTCAGGTGGATGACAACATTCTGCAGGTAAATAAATAAAACCAACAATTCACTTGCTTTTATTCAACTAAGGGAAGGTTCAAATGTTAAGAAATATTGCCTTGCTCATACAAATTGTGCACTACAAATACTCTTGGCTTACCTTGATGTTCTTGCGTTGCCTGGAGTATGGTATTTAACCTGTCCGTCTTGCATTTCTTCAATTACAGGCCGTTTTGAAGCTGACCTGTTACTTGACCCAGTTTCCTGCCGGTCTTTATAGCGTGTTATTGATTTACAGGTGTTTTTATTGATCAGCATTCTCCATAGATCTCACCAGTAACTTGACCCAGTGACGTCACTTGACTGCTGCTTTTACTGTAAATAATCTCTCTGTAACGCCTCAGATTTGTGGACATTCTACGCGTGTTTGTTGTCTGCGAGGTTTAATATTTAATGTTGTGTAATGTTTCGTGTTTTGTTTTAACGGATGCAATTTAGCCACCGCGCTAACGCTAGCATATTTATGATGATATTTATGACATACATTGATTAGAATGTATTGTGCTCATTCAAATAAATACATTGAAATGAGTCACCTTAGCTTTATGTGAAGGTAAATATATGGAGCCATATGTAGTATAGACCCTTCTCATGATCTGGCTGCAGATCTTCATATCTCTTCCAAACAGGAAGTAGCCAAGTTTTTCCTCAAATAATTCAAAGTAAGAACGATCTCACGGTGGAGAGTGAGTTACAGATGGAGATCACTTGCAGAATGTTAAGACTTTTACATACGATGTACCGTAAATATGTCACGGGAGGAAACTTATGTGTATCTGTCCAAAAGCTAAAGGTTCACATACATTAACTTATATATAAAACAAGCAAATGTGATTAAAGTAAATGGAACGCCAAGTTGAGTGTTGAGTTCAGTTTGTGGTGTTATTTTAACTGTATTGTTATATGTTAGAATTAGCTTAAAGACAGAACCATTTACTTTTCTACACATATAAATGTCCTCAGGTACATTTACACGGTACGTAAAGGTTTTAACACGCTGCCTGTATCTATCTGTAACTCTCTCTCCGCATCGTGATAATTAATTACTGATTTATTTTAGCAAGACTCTGCTAATTCCCCTTAACGAATGAATAGAGCAGGAAGTGAAGCTTTGCATTTTTAAGGCAACCAGAACTAGGGCGTGTCGTGAAAAGGGTGCAATTGTTGTGGATCCTTGTTACTGCCCAATGTCCATAAATGTATAAAAATATGAATCCATTTTGGAATACTGACAATTTCCAGCACAACTTGAATAACCCAGCCCCATTAGCAACCAAACATAACGACAGTGTTGTGCCTGAACGCATTCATTGAACAAAAGTTAAATTTTGTGGAACGTGAACTGAACTGTATTACTACCGACGAACGAAACTGTGAACGCGTTCATTCTGGTGTCTGTGAACGACACCTTCATTCTTTTTAATTTCGTTCAATAAAGTGTCAGATTTCTAGAGACCGTTATGTGGGCCACATTATCTGGCCCAACCAGGTCCTATGCCTGGCAAGTGTGAGAGCTCCCAAGTTGTAGAGGCCGATAGCGCTATTGCAGACAGAGATTTCAAGGGTCACACCAGCTGTGCATGTGCGACAAAACAAAAAGCAGCAGGAGTCGCCCTACGACCAGTTACGTGAGTTTTATGATAAGGTCGGTGAGGATGGGAACAATCTAACATTTCTGTGCAAACTTTGCTCAGCAAGTTTTCCCTCATGTTTTTGAGAAAATACTGTGGGGCTGAAAGCTGCTACTACTACTACTGCTACTACTACTACTACTACTACTGCTGCTGCTACTACTACTACTACTACTACTACTACTACTACTACTACTACTACTACTACTACTACTACTACTACTACTACTACTACTACTACTACTACTACTACTACTACTACTACTATTACTATTACTACTACTACTACTACTACTACTACTACTACTACTGCTACTGCTGCTAGTGTGGTGCTGAATGGACAGCAACAAATGGGGAAGTCTGTCCCTTGTGAATGTAAATCCTGGTTGTGTAAGGATTCAAAATTGGATGTGAAGATGAAATCTGACACATAGTTTCAGCATTAAATTAATACAATAATTGCTGCCTGTGGTTGTATATGGGGTGTGGAAATAATTTAGAAAAATTATAGCATAATATTGAAAAAAATAACTGAACTAGTTCATTTTTTGGAGCTATGAACTTAGTTCAACATTTTGAATTATGAACTATGAACTGAACTAGTTCATGTAGAAAGTGAACTTTCCCAACACTGCATAACGACATGCATCCTTGCCTCTTTCTGCTTCTTTAAACTGGGCTTCTTCTCAGAACTGACTTACCCTTTCCAAAAACTCTTACCCTAACTTGATCTTCCCCTTCAGAGGCAGCTCAGAAACCACCTGCTCGCTCACATGTAGAGGGCCTGTCGTTGCCGGAGCACTTCGCTGGGTCACAGGAGAGTTCCTGCAATGGCACTGCACTTTGAAGCAACATTGTGTCGCTTCGTTTTTCATCTCTCTTCCCCACTTAACCCATTTGCTGTTGATAGACCCTAAGCTGTCTGTATCAAAGCAGCTCAGTGTGACATTGTTGGGTATGTGCGTCCTTTGGGACCCTAAGAGCTTTTGCACGGGTCATCAGTGCACACTGTGTAGTGGGCAGTGTCACTATACCACCTACACCACTCTACTATTGTGTCTGTGATGCTTACAAAGTGTTGAAATGAGACCCGGCTGTGTGTATTAAAGTATTTCATTTCCTGTAAACAAGGAAGCTAGAGACAGTGCTCTGATTGGCTGCGCTGGTTCTCATCAGCTTCTCTTTGCCAAAACTCGTGCACTCAAATTAATAAAAGAAGCGTCCACTATTTTAACTTTGTTTATAGTGTAATGTACCTGTACTGTAGCGTAGAACGATGCTCTTCACCACATTGTTGAGATCGGCGATCAAAACTACATCCACAAAATCAAATTAATTCAGTCTCTCCGTTTAGAATCTTTTTTTTATATCATTATTTCACACTGACACAATTCCTATATCAAACTTTGCACCAGAAGCATCCAAACTCCAAACTTTCCCAAAGTGGAGCGTCCATGCTGCTCTGTCCTCTGTTGCCACGACAACATGGTTGAAAGTCCGGGTCTTTGCTGCAGTTTGTTTTGTGTTTTTTACTTTTTAATTGTAGAAAAATCAATACCAGAACTGGGGAATGGTCTGTGGCGGTCTGTTGTTCTTGTTCTTTTCAAATTGGACATTTTGAATATGAAACTTGTTGAATACTCCAACTAAAAACAGCTCGAATCACAGACCTGAGAACATCTGCGTTTGCTGGAATAAAGGAGATACATTTTGGGGAATCTTTGTACAGATAATTACCTGAGATCCTTAAGTAAAACTGTTGTCGTTCGACTAGGGCTAAAGATAGAACATACAGTATATTGCTGAATACTTAACTACTGTGTGGCATCTTTTGAAGTGAGAGACATGGAGGCTTTGAAGAGCAAACATATCAAAGGGTTCTTTCTTTTCCTCATGAGTGCATTTGCTTTCTATTGACAAACCTCAAGATGATTGCTGGCTTAGCATGGCTGTTTCTTTGTGGCAATATGTGACATGCGTGGATGTGTCTAGAGTCAATAGGGATCCCTTTATTGTCCAGGCAGGTTTATTGTTCCAAGTCCACCACTCTTGTTGTAGTGCCTGGATTTCGTTGTTTTTTTCCTCATTTTGTTGCTTTAGCATTATAATTTCAGTCATTAGGGCCACAATTTCTTTTTGTTGTTTTGAAATGTTTGCATCCGTTGTATAGACGTCTTTACATCTTTCATTTTCATATTCTGTGTTGGGTTCCTTTACCTTGGAAGTTCACCGCAAGCTCCGTATTGAAGGTGACGGCTTGGCATGAAGATGTTATGATGTTATGGAGCCCGCAAACCACGGAGGGTTCAGAAGTCCCCGCTTTGTCCGCATAAGTTGGCTTTTCCGCTCAACAGACCCCCTTATCCCGTCCTGGTTAGGAGCGTTTGTGGAGTGAATCATTCCCGGTAGCCACTGTCTAAGCCCATAAACATTAGCAGCTGATTAGCTTACTGGGGTTGTCCGGCGATTTGAGAAGTCCAATTGATCGGGCACTTTCCATCTTGTGCTCAGAGATTGCTATTTTCCCAATCCCGTAATACTGTTTCAATGGAGAATTGAAATGTTATTGCTGGAATGTTCTACATACAAATCTGACATTTGTGGCATTGGCTGTCTGTCTCCAAGGACATGGAATTTGTATGCCATTTTGTAGAATATTCAAGGCAAAAACAAAAACATCTTCAATGAGACAAAAAGGTTTTGAATACCTTTGTCTGTAACTAAAATAACACTTGTATCTTCAGCCGCAGAGAAGCGCACTACAATCCCCTGTGTACTTTCTCCTGAGGGACGCAGCACCTGTGAGGGGCTGTGGGACTCGTCAGATGTGCCTCCTGTGATACAGGAACTAATTGGGCATGAAGGTGACAAACCAGGAAGCATCCGTGGCAAGCCCTTCACACAAACAGCTGTCATACTGAAGATAAACTCCTCAAAAAGCCAATTAGGAAGGAAGTGGGTGAGGAAATTAACAAGGGGTTAACAACCAA
>NW_027316167.1:13556122-13748622 GCF_026437365.1 Eucyclogobius newberryi | reverse complement strand
CAAATACTGAACACAAAAAATACAAAATCCTCTCTTTTTTGTGTCTAATATGTCAATCAAACAAAGCAAAAAATCTAAACTTGTTCTTACATTTATTTCTGTAAAGTACAGAATGAGTTTAAAATGTATATACCTAAATGTAAGATGTTTCCCTATTCACTCTCCTTGTCATGCCTTAATTAACACCTAATTAGAAACCATCCATGGTTCAGAGAGAGATTGAGCATAAACAATCCATGCTTACATATTTATTTCGAAGCATTTCCAACTGACCAATCCTCTAGACTTTTCCATCATATTAGAAACTATTTATTTACCATAACAGAAATATATTATGTGCACTATGTAATTGCAACATGTGGATTAACATGTGTTTGACAATAAAATACCTGCCTCTGATACAACTATATTAGAATTGGGGTCCAGTTAGTCCTCTATCTTCTGTGAATGGTCTGAAGCCAAACAACTGGCCCTTTGCATTCCCTTTGTCGTACGTGGCATGATCTAAATCACCACATGTAGATTTTTGACATTTATTTGAAGTCTACAACCGATCACGTTCCATTAATTGTGGCTTGTGTTCTCACCCAAAAGGTTGCGGGAAACTTTTTGCAATACAGGAAGTGAACTGTGGTGGAAGATATTTACAACAATTGCATGGGACAAGCAGCGAACCATGAAGAAGAAAAGTTATACAGTCCCCCCTTAAAATATGTAAATAAAACATAAAGGACACCAACATTATGCGACACAAGTAAATGCGGTGAGATAATGTGTGTCTATAACAACCTTACACCCCAGGCTGCTCGCCGATCGGATTTTGATTACATAACCCAATAAAAATAGCATCCTCATGTTCATTAGTTGCCGATTTAGATCCATTCAGGGTAAAGGAGACATTATGATCTGTTAAACGTCTTACATTTTCCTATGAGTGAGGAGGCTTGCAACAAAATAACCCTGGATTAGAAAGCATAATGAGGCCCTGAACACCCCCTGTGGGACAATTAGGTGCAATGGGAGAGTTGTGCTGACATCAGTGATCTGTAGAATAATTAGCACCTCTGCCCTTCGCCGAGTCCCCCAGGAGAGCTCCCTCACCTCCGGCACCGCGGTCGACCGGAAACCCGACCCACAGCCGTAATAAACACGCCGGGAAACTGTACACGCAACTGTGAAGCGCAATTAAGGAGTTAGTTTGGAGGCTGGTGATGAGAAGGCAAAGGGGGGTTGTGGGTAGATGATTGTTTCCTGATTGATCTGCGAATTTAAACACAAAATACAATTTTAAGCATTTTTCAGGTGGAAGGATACACTATTTGTGTGTCTTCATAGAGAAGTTATTGCATTGGGTAGAATGTTCCACAGTATGGCAATTAATGTAATGCCATAACTCATCTCCATGGATACAAACAGTAGATCTGTGAAGAGGCTTACGAACTCTGGAAGAATATGTTTTTCAAAGCATTTAAAAAAAAATATTAGTTGAGGCAAGTTTATTTGTAGAGCACAGTTTATACAGAACACAATTCAAAATGCCTTACATAACATGAAAAAACCCCTAATAGAATAAATGCTGGAAAGAAAACTATCATCCCTCACTGGAAAAGGTGTTGGCCTTCTTCAAGTATTAAACACATACTGTAGACATCCAACAGAAACGTTTACAAAAACCTGGGAAGAGAAAACAGAAGAAACTACAGCCAAAAACTATATTTCATTATTATTTTGAATTGGAATTGTGCAGAATTGTTCTTACTTTGCTTAACTGTGGAAGCACAACTTTGTCCATTTACATGCACGTATTCTTGATTCCTTCATGAGACCAGACCGAGGTCATTAATGCTAATTATTATATAATGCTAATAAGGCATTCTAGCTCTTTTTGGACACAACGTGGCTTTACACCACATTATTCATTCAGTCCACACTGGTGTCTGTAAGCTACGTCTGTAGTCACAACTGCTCAGTGATAGAAGCAAGGTGGACCACCACCTCACAGCCCACCTTCATGCTAGGCATGGTGGGTAAAGTGTCTTCCCAAACAACACAGCGGCAGTTTGCACTAATCACTGGCACCTTGTTATTTTCCAGCACTAACCAGGTCCAACTTGGCTTAGCTTAGCTCAGGGTGGTGTGAACAATAAATAAATACGTCGGTGTAATCCCTCATTCGTCCAGGCGTGTTCCATAGTAGAAAAAGCTTCAGTTGTAGTCATCTGGACTCAGTTTGAAAAAATAGACGTTTCGACTCTCATCCAAGAGTCATTGTCAATAACAGAATTTAGGTCGAGAACTCCGATATTAATACTGTTCTGTGGTAAGACCCGCCCATTGGGAGGAGCCTTCCTGAAGTAGAAAGAGTTGTTTGTTTCAACAGAAACTCCCCCTTGTATCTACCGAGCTAGCCTATTCAGAATCTTAATAGGGTATTAGAAACCTCTTTGTCTTTGTGAGACCCTGGCTCAACCACCCTGAGTACCTGATTAGCATCTGAATGTCCTTTACCTTTCCAGGGGTTCAGAATCCCATTATAAATAACAGGAAGATGAAACCTAAGCCCTCCATTTCTGTTTAAAGAAGGTCTTTCTTTTTTAACAAAAATAGCTTCCTTGACTCCTCTTTCAAACCATCTTTTCTCCCTGCTTAAAACCTTCACCTCACCGTCTTCAAACGAGTGATTAGAGGCTTCAAGATGGAGATGCACGGCGCTCTGTGGACCTGAACTAGTATTTCTTCTGTGCTGATAAAGCCTCTTGTGTAGAGGCTGTTTCGTCTCACCTATGTAACGTTCTTTACAACTTTCTTCACTGCATTGGATCGAATAAAGTTGTCGGACAAGTTGCCGACTCAAAAACAGAGCAATGTAGTTTATTCGATCCAATGCAGTGAAGAAAGTTGTAAAGAACGTTACATAGGTGAGACGAAACAGCCTCTACACAAGAGGCTTTATCAGCACAGAAGAAATACTAGTTGAGGACCTCAGAGTGCCGTGCATCTCCATCTTGAAGCCTCTAATCACTCGTTTGAAGACGGTGAGGTGAAGGTTTTAAGCAGGGAGAAAAGATGGTTTGAAAGAGGAGTCAAGGAAGCTATTTTTGTTAAAAAAGAAAGACCTTCTTTAAACAGAAATGGAGGGCTTAGGTTTCATCTTCCTGTTATTTATAATGGGATTCTGAACCCCTGGAAAGGTAAAGGACATTCAGATGCTAATCAGGTACTCAGGGTGGTTGAGCCAGGGTCTCACAAAGACAAAGAGGTTTCTAATAGCCCATTAAGATTCTGAATAGGCTAGCTCGGTAGATACAAGGGGGAGTTTCTGTTGAAACAAACAACTCTTTCTACTTCAGGAAGGCTCCTCCCAATGGGCGGGTCTTACCACAGAACAGTATTAATATCGGAGTTCTCGACCTAAATTCTGTTATTGACAATGACTCTTGGATGAGAGTCGAAACGTCTATTTTTTCAAACTGAGTCCAGATGACTACAACTGAAGCTTTTTCTACCAATAAATAAATACTGAATTTTGAATATTTAAAGTAAGTTCCAAAGTCAAGTGAAGAAATAACTCAATTGTACAATTAATTCTTCTATCCATCCATTCATCTTCTTGCGCTTAGCCAGATTTCGGAGGCAGCAGTCTAAGCAGGGACTCCCAGATTTCCCTCACCCCAGACACCTCCAGCTCTTCTGGCGTTCCCAGGCCAGCCGAGAGACATAGTCCCTCCAGCATGTCCTGCGTCTTCCCCTGGGCCTCTTCCCGTTGTGACTCCCCACCCACCTGGAAGGGTCAAGCCACCTTCTTCTGGTCGAGGATCATGGCCTCGGATTTGGATTTTCTGATAGTCATCCCAGCTGCTTCACACTCTGCTGCAAACTGTCCCAGTGCAGGTTGCAGTTTCAGCTGAGATGAGATCCCGTGGTCCCCAAACCGGACACCCTCCGACCCCTGACTGTGCCTTGAAATTCTGTCCATAAAAATTATGAACGGAGCCGGTGACAAAGGGCAGCCCTGGCGGAGTCCAACATGCACTGGGAACAGGTCTGACTTACTGCCGGCAATGCGAACACAGCTCCTGCTCCGGGCATACAGGGACCGGACAGCCCTGAGCAAAGGGCCCCGGACCCCGTACTCCCAGAGCACCCCCCAAAGGACACCCCGAGGGACACGGTCGAAAGCCTTCTCCAGATCCACAAAGCACATGTGGACTGGTTGGGCAAACTCCCATAAACCCTTGAGCATCTGATGGAGAGTATAGAGCTGGTCCAGTGTTCCACGACCGGGACAAAAACCACTCTGCTCCTCCTGAATCAGAGACTCAACTATCGGTCAAATTCTCACCTCTAGTACCCTGGAATAGTCCTTATCGGGGAACTAATTCTTATCCATGCTATTTATTATTCAATAATACTTCATATCTTGAATTGCATCGCCCAAGTTTATCATTCCAATGTTAGCACCAGAAAAGAGATAAAAGATAAGCCACCACCTTTTTAATTAGTCCGTGCCACTTGGCAGGAAATAGGTGGGTTCTGTTTAATCAATACAAATGGGACTATAGGGTCCAAGTTCAGGCCATATCTTAGTCTGGAGCCCATCTGTCTCCTGATCAGTCCCAAGGCGCTCCTGGTCTCCAAACCGTATGAACCAAGGACCCAGTAATAAAACAATATTTCTCAGGGTGTAAATTGATCTCAGAGTGGTGGATAGCATAAAAAAGCTGTTTGAACATGATGCTGGATAAATTGGAAAAAGTCCAAAAGTTAATCTGCCTTCAGCAGTGTGACCATATGAAACCCGTCAGCTGTCTCACAAAATGTCATATATTCATAATTACATCTACGCTTTTATAAAGGTAATAGGAACATTTCTGGTCTGCATGTGGCAGGTAACGCTGAATACATGTTGCCTGAAAGAAAAAATGTGTTTGGATACAATTTTAATATCAATCAGCAAAAAAGTGGTAAGTGTGAACTACAAAATGTATCTGTTTGATGCATGCCCTCTGGCTTCTTACAGCTGCTCCAAGACATGAATAAGAGTAAACTAAATATATCTCTGGTGAATGAAAATGATTTAGTAGTATGAAATTCAAGTGACGGAAAAGTAAGCATAATAATAGTGTTAATATTAATAATAACGATAATAATAATAAAAGTAACAGTTTTTTTTTTCATTTAAAACTGCAATTTAGCCTCCACCTCACATCAACACTTCCACAATAATGACATTTAACACAACATACGCATTGACTTAATTACAGGTGTGTTTTTTTTAATCGCCACTCCACATGTAACCTGTAACTTGGCCTTGGAGCTTCATCTGCTTGTCTCCATAGATATAGAATGGTTTAAATGATACAATCGGCATCCGATGACAGAAGGTTGGAAACACCTTAGGGGAAAGTAAACCATTCATTTTAATAGTGAAGAGCTTCTGCATCACACAGAGACTAGACAAAAACTAGTTGAACAACTGCAGAATTGTATAAATATCCCAGAATGTGACGCATGCGCTGAGTCAGAATCCTGTCAGTAACATCCATTAATATTGGCTTGTGACTGGACTTGAATTGGTTGGGCTTAAAATACACATAATCAACCATGTTAAAAGGAATATAGTTTGGTTCCAATTTAAAGGTGGTATGGACGATTTTTTTCAGCAATTTTTTTGTCATATTTCCTCGTGGCGTGGATAAATCATTTGTCCTGCCACGTATCAATCATAAAACGCACCTACCGCTCACCTGCAGCCGCGTCAGGCTCGTCCCCACGTTTCCGCGTGCCTAAGCGCATGGATCTATCATAATATAGTTCCCTCAGTGTACGGGGCAAAATGAAGACGGAGAAAGACAGTTCGAGCTGACGCAGAAGTGGACAGAAATCTACGGGAGACGAGAGATGCGATGCGCTCCGTCGCGTAAATAAACAAACGCACGTGTGTGTTGTATCAGTCCACACGGGGGAGTGGCATGCGCACTTCCGCCTGCGTTCTCAAATCGCCGAAAAATCGTCCATCCATACCACCTTTAATTAAACAGTGTTTTCCCCACGCATAATGGCCCTCAACTATGACAAATTGCTGTATGTATTGATGTCATGTGGAACCTTCCAGGCAACCATCTCCATGATGACAGGAAGGTGGCAGCACCTTTAAAATAATCTGAATTTTTACTAGCCTTATCTGGCTGAGATAGGCCCATTTAACCATAAAACCTAAAAAGATACAAGATGAATGAACAGCACAGAAAAGCCTAAGATTAAAAGGGCCCACCTGTTCTCCCTCAGGTACCCCTCGTCACTGTCAATTAAGCACATGAGTATAATCCAATTATTTTCTTCTCACACCACTTATCAAAACAGAGAACTTAATGAAGGATATACACCTAATACAATTTTGCCATTGAAGTAGTGTTTCTCAGCGCTAATAACAATCCTCTAGAGCAACACAAAGGAAATAGAATTTGAATGTGGCTAAACGTTGGATCTGTGTGAATGGGGATGGGGTGAGCTAAGAGGACTCTTGGTGCTGACTTTGAGGGTCCTAGATAAAAGTGTGGCAGTAATGGGATGCGGCTAAGCAGGTGAGATCACAGCTAATTACCACACAAGCAGAAGGGTTACTCCAAATCCAGACGGAGCACATATTACTATGATGTGGAATATGAGAGTGAAAGAGGATTGAACTCTTTAAAATTTCCATAGAGATTTGTAGGGTCTCTATGAACTTTTTGGTAACAATGTTGCGTAGTTCATCCATGTTTTACATCTTCAGCAGAGTTGCATTTGAATGCACCTGACTGCCATTAGCTTCATGCAAACTCCCTCACTTCTCAATGTGTCAGCAGATGTAGGCTTAGCACTCTCTTCTGATATTTGTATACGGTTCTGCCACAGTTCAAAATTATATCTTGTTAATAAATATTCATATTTCACTTGATTTATTATGCTTTTCTTTCCAAAATCTAAACTATACCAACGTTGTACTGTAAACTGGATTGTTGCAAGATTCGACATTGAATTCACAAGACTGCATCTTGTAGGGCACCTGGCTGATTCATGAGTCCTCACACCTTTTGGTGCAGAGCAGAAAGCATATCTATTAAAACTTGCTAACAAGATAGCAAGTTTTAATCAACTGGTTGCTGTGATTTGCTAAAGCTCTACCGAGAGTTGCTCCTCTTCCCAAACAATTTTGACGGGAGCCATCCCAGATGTATAATTGGTAGAACTAAATTCAGAGTGCTACACATACCAAACAGGATTTAGCTAGGTAAAAACTGTACCAAAAATGCAGAAAATATACAGAAAATGTAGTAATGTAATTTCAGCTCTAGCTGAAATGACCCATCCAACAACACAAAACTACTCATTTTGTTTTTTAATTACTATTATGCAGGCTGATTTGTCAAAATATCTATATTTTCAAAATACAACTACGATTTTCCTTTGACCTATAATAATTATCTTGCCCTAACCCTAACTAAAATCAAGAGGTCAGGAAATCATACATAATAGACCACACATTACTGAATACATAATGAAATAAGTGTTAAAATATGAACATAGAATTCTTGCCTGGCCTCCCAGCTCCACTGTCGGACACAATAGCTGTGTGGCAGTTGAGCTATAATAACACAGTGCTTAGCCACACAAATCATCATAGGACCTGAACAGACATTCACAGGCTTTTGGAGGTGTGGTCTAATTAACACGTCATGCCAATTTTATATCCACGCTCCGCCGAGAATGTCTGGCTCAGAGAGAGACTTAATGTCCCTTTACGAGTTTTCACCAGCAGAGTTTTGTCAGCATGTAATTAGCCGTAGTAGGTGGGCAAATTAGTCTCAGTGGAGTCTGCACTATTCCACCTCCACAGAATCTTGGTACAGTAAAACACAGGTCTAGTGAGGTTGGACTATTATACTGCTTAAACCCATATTATAGCTTTTATCACATAACTTTTTACATCAAACTTTTATAAAGTATTAACATGCATAATAGATTAGAGTTATGGTGTGTGAGGCTTTACTACTTTTCTGTGATCGTGGAAAACTGGACCTGAAACTGAGCACCAAACTGTCAGCAGAATTTTGTGTAGCAAAATGTTTCAACAACAGATGATGTAATTGAAAATACATAAAGGTTTAGTTTAGGTGATTACTGTAGGTTAGTGAATAATGTTGATAGTGATACATATCTGAATACAACTTATTTCATAACACACTCTCTGACTTATATGTTTAACTTGACTGTGAGCACGATAGAAAATCTGGAAATCTGCATTTGTTTTTCCATTGTTCAGAAGAAGTGGTTTAAAAGAACTATAGACAAACTTTGGAATCTATAGTAAACAAGCGCTTGAAAGAATATTTACACAATGATGGAAGTAGAACTTCTAAAGGATACAGCAACAAAGACATCTCATGACCTCATGGGCTTTCTGCCACCAAAGCAATGGAAGAAGAACTTTTAAGGACTACGACAAAGTCTGAGGAATAAAGTCTGGCGGTAATGAAACACTCGGATGCCAACCGCCATAAAACACCAACAACAACAACAAAAACAATGCAAACATGTTATCTAGATCTCAGTCCGGTTTTAGAAAAGGCCATAGTAATACTAGATAATATGTAATGGCTGAAGCCATTGCGAGTGTCTGCGTTCTTGAGACACAAAGAATAAAGTCTAAAGAATAATAATTCTAATGCCCCATTCATTTAAATGGGGAAAAAGTACTAATACTATTGAAAATACAGCAAAAAGTACAAGTTGTTCAAATGTCAAAAGTAATAGCACACGCAATACTGTGAAAGCGATTGTAATGAGGTATAACTTGTTGAAAACGGTTAAAGCGTTAAGGAGTTGAAACGCGCCGAATGTAGTATTAATACTTTTGAAAATACTGCAAAAAGTACTAGTTGTTCCAATGTCAAAAGTAATAGCACACGTAATACTGTGAAAGCGATCGTAATGAGGTAGTGAAATCGGTTAAAGCGTTAAGGAGTTGAAACGTCATTACGCAGACACTCAATAACTGCAACATTGAAGGTAAACAACATCTCAACAGATCTAGACAATAAACATGCTTCACTTCATTTGTCAAAAGCCTTCGACTCTGTGAACCTCTGAGAGCTCTGATATTTTCTCAGTGAATAAGGGAGTGCCCCAGGGCTCTGTTTTGGGGCCACTCCTATTTACTCTCTTTGTTAATGATGTTGGTCAAGATCTCATTGATACCAATTATTAAACTTCTATGCTGATGATATGATTTTTTATTATTTTGCCAAAGCTCTTGTTGCTAGTGTCGTTACGTCGCAAAACAGTTGTCTAAATGCAAATAAAACAAAGCTAATCTTAGTTTGTTATTCCCAGAAGATTTCTCCAATTGTCATTACCTTTAAAGCACATTAAGAAATGAAGACTGAAAATCTGCTTTTACTTTAGGAACTAGCTATTCTTCTCTTATAATGCAAAAAACAAACGTGTAGCACAATATTGTTAACCATCTTTTTTTACGGTGACCTTATTTATATGAATGCCCCAACCCAAGTATTAAAATTGCCTCTGCGATTTATCACAAACTGTAAGCCTCGGACTCACCACTGTAAACTGTACATGCCTGTTGGCTGGGCAGCACTGGACACTCGCAGCCTAGTAGTACAAGTTTATTTACAAGGGTATTGTGTGTCCCTACATATTTTTGTGCATATATTCAAGGAAAAACAGTATTCTCTGTGATCTCAAGACTCACCGTTGCATTCTGTTTGCACAGTGACGGGTAAAATAGCTCCCTCAACATGGAATAATTTACAGAAGGTCAGGAACCTAAAAAAAAATGATTTCAATAGGTCAGTTTAAATCTATGTTGAAAGGTCTGTAAATGGGATCTATGGTTTGTAACTGTTTTTTGGGAACATATTTTTGTGATTGTCTAAATGTATGAATGATCTGTGCTGCTTTCTTGGTGAGGATGCCCTTGAAAAACAGTTAGTAATCTCAATGGGACATTCCTGGTTAGACAAGACTTTCTACCGTCATAATGTTGGCAGTGATGGCGATTTGGGGTCTTTCACATGTTGAGATCATCTTTAGTGCCGTGTCTGTAACAGATTATTTCTGAGTTGTTTGCCCTAAATTCAACCCCACAGAGACTCGGAGGGCCAGTGGTCTTGTGTTGTGTCTTATTCTTCTCCTTAGATATTTTAAAGGCCATTTTTTTTTTTTTTTTTTCAATGTCACGCTCAAGAGTTACCAAGGCCACTAAATGAGGAGGTGTGACATGTGACTTGTTGGCAGATTAAAATGGCAGACAATACACTCGAGGCCCATACCAGCATTTGGCCCTACATGAGTAGTCATCATAATGAAAAGACGATGGATCTAATTGGGACAATTCTAAGAAAGGATGACATGATAAAAACAGACTTTTTCATGACTTCTGAGGGTGAGCATAAGATGTGACACCTCAATACCTCCTTGAGGCAGAGAGCGGAAGCAGAGGTGAAGGAACAAAAATCTTGGACCTTGTCCAGAACAAGGAAAGGGTCAGACTTTATCACTGTCTTAAATGCATGAGAGGTGTAACAGGCACAAAGTAAAGTAAGTTTCAGTAACAGTCTTGTCACTACTATTGTAATAATAATAATAATAATAATAATAATAATAACTTTTATTTATATAGCGCTTTTCAGTGACCCAAAGACGCTGAACATAATAAAAAAAGGGGGGGTATTTACAGACAGGGGGGACAACACGTACAGAACACATTAATATACAGATAAAATGAACAAGACAGAAGAAGTAGAGAGAAAAAGATGGGGATGTAATAGGGGGTAGAAGTGTAGGCAATGGGGTAGAGGAGGCTAGGGGTAGGGGAGGTCATAGGCTTGGGTGAAGAGGTATGTTTTTAGGCGGGATTTGAATGTTGTGAGTGAGGGAGAGTGGCGGACAGGTTGGGGGAGGGAGTTCCAGAGTCGGGGTGCTGTTCGGGAGAATGCTCTGTCGCCAAAACTTTTGAGTCGGGATGTTGGTGCAGTCAGGGTGAGAGAGGAGGAGGATCGGAGAGCTCGGGAGGGGCGGTGGGGGATGAGGAGGTCAGACAGGTAGGGGGGGGCAAGGTGGTGAAGAGCTTTGAAGGTGAGGAGGAGTATTTTAAAGTTTATGCGCTGCTTGATGGGGAGCCAGTGGAGAGAGCGGAGAACGGGAGTGATGTGATCCCGGGACCGGGTGTGGGTGAGGAGGCGGGCAGCGGAGTTTTGGACCATTTGGAGTCTGTGGAGGGAATGGGAGGAGATGCCAGTGAGGAGGGAGTTGCAGTAGTCAAGGCGGGAGGAGATGAAGGCATGGATGAGGGATTCAGCAGCGGGGATGGTGAGGCAGTGTCGGATTTTGGCGATGCGGCGGAGGTGGAAGTATGAGGTCTTGACGATGTGGCTGACATGGGGAGTGAAGGAGAGGGTGGGGTCCATGATGACACCGAGATTGCGTACCAGGGTAGAGGGGGTGATGGTCGAGGTGTCGATGCTGAGTGAAAAGGGACCAGTTTTATTGAGAGTGGATTTGGTGCCAATGAGGAGGAGCTCTGTTTTGTCACTGTTCAGTTTGAGGAAGTTGAGAGTGAGCCATGATTTTATTGTAGAGATGCAGGTTTCGATGTGGCTGAGGGGAGGGTTTTGGGTGGATTTGGTGGTGAGGTATATCTGGGTGTCGTCAGCGTAGCAGTGAAAGTCCAGGTTGAGTTGGCGGAGGATGTGACCAAGGAGGAAGATGTGGCAGATGAAGAGGAGGGGGCCGAGGACTGAGCCCTGGGGGACCCCCTGCGTTACTGGGGAGAGGGTGGATGAGTGACCGGAGAGGGAAATGAACTCTTGCCTGTTGGTGAGGTAGGATGTGAGCCAGTCAAGTGCAGAGCCCTCAACACCCAGTTGTGTTTATAAAGATAAATGTGAGAAGACAATGAAGAATTAGAGGATCAACAATGTTTTCTGGAATCATGTGTCATGTTTGTGATTAGTTCCTTGGTCATAAACATTTTCATCAGCTAAAATTCAACAAACCTTTAGTATAATAACTTTTAGATAGAAAAAACGCATTTTTGTGTTTGTCCTTTCTTAATATGAAGAAGTAGCTGAGCGGCCCGAACCTCTGCAGATGGAGCGCATGTGATGTTGCAATGCCACTTTGTCAGTATAACTGTCATGTTCCTGCAGCTTTTCACTGAAACATCAGCGTGTCCTGCCAATGCGAGTGTGGACACGGCTTTCACAGTTAGAGCAGCGGACATCAATGGAGCTGTTTGTCCAACTGTGATGCTTTGATCAGACTGATTAGCAGTGTGCCATGATCAGGAGGAATATTGCGATCACTGACAGGCGACGGGAACAGCGTAGCTTTGTGATTCATTATGGCACATATATTAAGTATTTGTAAAAAATCATTATTGTCACAAAAACAACAACTTAACTGGCAGAGACATTATATAAATCCACCCCTGCTGACTGAAAAGGTGAAAAGATTTGAGAGGGTGCAGTTTTGGTATCGTGAGACTGATAAGCCAAACTGAGTTTTTTATATTTTTGACTCTTTTGGGTGTTTCGGGCTGCTTTACCAAAAGTTTGTTCAAGGAAAGAACAGAGTTGAATTGACAACATGTTCTATTTTGTTTAGTGTGATCCATAGCCTACTGAAGATAAACAGATTACATTATTTTTTCTGTTTTTGGAGGCAGTATACACAGGTTTACTTTTGTTGTATTATCTATTCAATTTTAAAGCAGCACTGTAATGTTCCAAGAAGATGACAATTTAAAACAAAACTTTGGAATGTTCAAGAGATCAGAGGTTAGTTTTATGACATACTTTATTCCATAAAAAAGCAAGAACATCCACATCCACATGGAAACAAATCCCCTCACAGCTGGTGCATGTTTTTCAACTCATAATTAAATAAATGCCTGTATTTCAGTCTATTTTTGGGCCGTAATCTTTGCGGTGGGACTCAAGCCAACTTATTTTATCCATTAACTAAACTCTGAGGAATTATGATTAAAATTGTTAAAACCTGCATTTCATGGGACCTAATTTCCGCTGACAAATGTTCACTAAAAAAAACATAAACATTTCTATGCAAATTATGTGCCTCTTAATTTTCTGTGCATTTTTGTAAAAATGTGTGTTAGTCATGAATTGTTCACGTTAGGCATTGTCTGACCACTTATGTTCTAGACACTAAAAAAGTGTCTAGAACATAGCTTGATAACTTGATAGCTTGATAATAACACAATTATGTGTCAGTTCTTTGTGAAAGTGATATTTGCACATTTATAAACAGATTAACAGAGTGAGACATGTTATTTTTCCCCATTCAGAGTCACCACAGCATCTACTCTTTATATCACCCTCTAGATACAACACTTGATTATTTGGTCTTTTTTAGGACTTAGCTTGTCGGATTATGTGCAGATATTGTAATTTATTTGTAATGCTGGCTTAGCAAATGTTGAGAAACTAAATCAGATACATTTTAGAACTGTGTACTTTTGTTACGTTTGGGGAGCTGTGTAGGTTTCCTCTGCATACTCCGGTTCCCCTATCACTAAACACATGTACAATAGGCTCCTCCCCTCTGGGATCAGGACTCCCCTGAAAAAAGATGCTGCATCTCAGACATTTCTAGTTAAATAAATAAAATTGACAGCAGAAAAAAGGCCATCACAAAGAAATGACTAGTACAAATCTCACCAATGATCAAGGACGGCACTGAACTGACATAGAAACAGACATCAGACAAATACAAATAATTATATTCTGACTTAAAGGTGGAATGGACGATTTTTTTCAGCAAATTTTTTATCATATTTCCTCGTGGCGTGGATAAATCATTTGTCCTGCCACGTATCAATCTTAAAACGCACCTATGGCTCACCTGCAGCCGCGTCAGGCTCATCCCCACGTTTCCGCGTGCCTAAGCGCATGGATCTATCATAATATAGTTCCCTCAGTGTACGGGGCAAAATGAAGACGGAGAAAGACAGTTCGAGCTGACGCAGAAGTGGACAGAAATCTACGGGAGACGAGCGATGCGATGCGCTCCGTTGCGCTAATAAACAAACGCACGTGTGTGTTGTATCAGTCCACACGGGGAGTGCGCGTGCGCACTTCCGCCTGCGTTCTCAAATCGCCGAAAAATCGTCCATACCGCCTTTAACTTGAAAATTTGGAAACGAAAAGAACAAATTTGACAGACTTTGGAAGTGGGACTTTTATTTTATGATTTTGTTTCTTTTGATGTTTAGTTGAGGTCTACTTGTGCTCTGTATTGTTTAATCTTTAAAATGTAGCAATTAACAATCCAAACTAAAATGTTGCCTATAAAAAAGATGTTCAAGCCCACAAATAGGTTAATAATAAAGTATTTAACCACCTCAAGATCAGGATGAAAGACAAGCCTATTGTCAGAACTGAACAAACGTTTTTGAAATGTAATGTCTCTTAAAAATTGTCAAAATGTCACCTTGTCCCGATCACGCGCTGCACGTTACTTTGGTGAGCCGAATAAATACGCCTTCATTTCTCATCATTCTGACTCTCCATTTGTCAGCGTCTTTGCCAATAGAGACTTTGATTTGATATCTTAAGATAACAGAAATGATGAGCGCCAGCAGCCATAACTGAGTCGTGTCATGGAGGAGGCAGAGAGCGTGAGTGATTGGCCGCGGTTATGCAGGAGCTGATCTTCCCCATTAGACTTCGGCGTAGGCACCAGCCCAGAGCGCGCCACACACAGGCTCTCCGCCGGTTATTGCCTGACACGGAAAATTCTTCTTCAAGCGTAAAGTGTCAGAAAGTAGGATTGATGTCTGCGCTCATTATTGCTTCTGCATTTTGGGGGACGAGAAGTACAATATTGGTCAGAAGAAGAAGGTGGAAGAATGGTGAAGTCGGTGATGGATGTTTCTGGGGACTTTGTTGCAGTGAATCTGACAGGAAGACGAGGAAGTGCAGGGGATACAGATGTTATAGCACAGTTTGGGGTCACGTGGCATCATCAATATTCAGAGCTGACCAGTGTTTTTTCAGTGTTCCACCCCACAAGTCCGAAAGTTCACAAGTCCAAAGGTTCACAAGTCCGAAGGTGCCTGACCCTAGCCCTAACCCAACTCTAACCCTAACCCTAGCCCCTAACCTGCGGACTTGTGAACCTTCGGACTTGTGAACCTTCGGACTTGTGAACCTTCAGACTTGTGAACCTTCGGACATGTGAACCTTCGGACTTGTGAACCTTTCGGACTTGTGAACCTTCGGACTTGTGAACCTTCGGACTTGTGAACCTTCGGACTTGTGAACCTTCGGACTTGTGAACCTTTCGGACTTGTGAACCTTTCGGACTTGTGAACCTTCGGACTTGTGAACCTTCGGACTTGTGAACCTTCGGATATGTGAACCTTCGGACTTGTGAACCTTCGGACTTGTGAACCTTCGGACTTGTGAACCTTCGGATATGTGAACCTTCGGACTTGTGAACCTTCGGACTTGTGAACCTTCGGACTTGTGAACCTTCGGATATGTGAACCTTCGGACTAGTGAACATTGGGACTTGTGAACCTTCGGACTAGTGAACCTTCGGACTAGTGAACCTTTCGGACTTGTGAACCTTCGGACTTGTGAACCTTCGGACTTGTGAACCTTCGGATATGTGAACCTTCGGACTTGTGAACCTTCGGACTTGTGAACCTTCGGACTTGTGAACCTTCGGATATGTGAACCTTCGGACTTGTGAACCTTCGGACTTGTGAACCTTCGGACTTGTGAACCTTCGGACTTGTGAACCTTCGGACTAGTGAACCTTCGGACTTGTGAACCTTCGGACTTGTGAACCTTCGGACTTGTGAACCTTCGGATATGTGAACCTTCGGACTAGTGAACATTGGGACTTGTGAACCTTCGGACTAGTGAACCTTCGGACTTGTGAACCTTCGGACTAGTGAACCTTCGGACTTGTGAACCTTCGGACTTGTGGGCAGCAACCCATTATTTTCACTAAAAATAATGGTTAATTTTAAATGTATATTCTGTACACATTAATTGTTCACAGAGTTTATAAGCTCTGTTCACAATCATAAAAAAGTTTTATGGCTACAAACAATGAGCAAAATTCTAGGAGCTTGTTTGGCGATAAGGTGCAACATAAAACAATAAATAATAATAGCAAAGAATATATATATAAACTATAAATTAAAGGCATTGAAATAACCCGTCTATGAAAAGGCCACAGAGCATGGTTTGGCCTTCACGGTAAAGCTAACAAGAACTAGCATGCTAACAGCACACTTCCTGATTTGCAGAGGACAAAACTATTTCCAAACAGCAACACACCGCAGTCATATTTTGATTCCAAGAGCTGTTTTTATATTATATCTGTACTGTATTTTTGTTTATTTTACATAATTACTCAAACAAATTGGGTACAGCATGATTTTTGGCAAATCCACATGAAATAAAACTCGATGCTGTCTGAACAAATCTTTTTTTTCACAATTTTGCTGTAGCCTCAAATGGTGAGGGCAAACAAATAAAGCACGATCGTTGTCAGTATGAAGGACGCACATTTGCAATTTCATTCCAAAACAGTGAATTACCGGTATATTTTAAAGACCTTGCCCTCTGTGTGAGATTTTCTTTATCCATTCATTATGTATTCAGTCCGTCTATTTTGGATCCAGCCTGGGGCAGACTGAAAAAAGCATGGCTACCAATCTGTGCCTACAGCCCACACCTTTAAGCCACTAAAGACACAGCAGCAGGATGCAGAGGTCAAAGCTATAATCAAAGAGAAGGCGTTTGGATGTTTTAGCAATGACTTACGCTGGTTATTTTGTAGCCCTGTAAAACGGGGAGGGGCGTCTGGTTTGAAATGTTTAATTGCACTGGAAATGAATAGGTAAACCAGAAAATACATAAAGTAAACAGCTAATTTCAAAATGCTTTATTATCTACATTAAGGCAGACACATTTTAAGACAGATGCAAAGTGTAGAAAATGTGCCAGTGACAAGCCATCTGTCAAAACTTTAATCTCTCAACTGTCAAAATGTCAAAACTGTTTCTGGAGAATTAAATCAGAAAGAGCACATTTTGTCTCTGCGGTGTGCTGAAATGAACACCTGCTCCGGTCCTGCTGCTGGTAAAAGCTTCAGTTTTGCTAAAAGCCCAAATTCCACCTTTTTATTTAAAGAGTGCTGCATGAGCGGGGCACAGGTGTCACGGTGTCTCCACATGGACGCACCGCTTCACTCTGCCAACGAAACACCACCGTGTCCTTAACTTACAACCTGCCGCGGATGTACAGTATGCTAACCAGGGTTTGAAGTTTGAAGATTTGGTTTAGCGTGACAGAATGTGTAGAGTAAGTAAAGTGACCAAAAAGACGTCGTTCTTCTGTTTTCAAATTATGTTAAATGTTGTCTCTTACTTGAAGTGCTGTTTTTTTGGTACATTTTTAATACAATTTTACTTTTCAGTCACACAAAAACATACTAAAAACACACAAAAACATACTTAATTGACTCAAATGGTTTGGTTCCCATTGTGAAACGTTTATGATGATGGTTTGAACATACAGCATGTGTTTCTCGCACCGCTACTTCAGAAAATGTTTTGTCTTTTTGTAGCTCATCTCTTGAAAATATCAGCTTGTGTCCTTCCAAATAGGAATTGTGTGGGAATGGAAGGGCAGGTCTTTACTTTTCTGCTCAAGGATTGGTCCAATATCTGTTCCACTGGTGGTTTTGGGCCCACCTGCCACAGAAAGGCGTGTGAACCCATAAAGATTGCAATTGGAATTCATCTTGCAAGGTTAAAAAGAAACCCTCCTATGCTGGGTTATTACACAAAGTTACATGGTTTTGGTGGAACACGACACCATATTTGGGCGTGTTACTAAATGGCTTACGTTAAATTTTCTCAGAGTTATTGTCAGAATGGTATAGTTCACGTTTGTATGCCAAAATAGTACCCGTGAGTGTGTTGTGTGGGAGCACTGATGAACCAACACCCACTATCCGTGCTTTTACCATTGTGGGTATTTTGCAGGAGCTCAGTGATGGATGGACAGCTCGTGACTTCTGAGGCAAGACCTGAGCAAGACCCTGCAACAGTATGAATTACATTGTATTATGAAGCTCCGGTTATTCTAGTTATTTCCATTCTCACGGTCCGAATACTAGATACAATGGCTCGAAATTTCCCAAAAGCCAAGATATGCTGCCAGGTCTCGAAACCAGTGCCAGGTTTTGTAATTGCAGATTTTATTTTGGTTCAGTAATGTGATTTTGAGGTGTGTTGTTGTGTTCATAGCATTAGGTGATGGCAGATATCTTGTTCAGACATCTTGAGCCTTTGCCAAATCAGACAGAAACTATTTGGATCGAGAGATAGAATTCCTGGAAAGAGAATGAGCGGGTGACCTTAGGAACAGGTGAGAAGGACTGACTTTTTCATTCATTTATATTGAGTTCAGTGGCAGCTCCAGAGGTCGTTTATTCATGTGACTTTAGTTGTGTCATTGCTCGCGGCAAACAGCAAGTTTGCTTAGAGCTATTTTAAGGTTACGCATGTACATGTGACTATACATAATGGATAACATTGTTAAATAATAAAACATGTTTCCTTAATTTGATGCAACAAATTAGGTATACTACTAATACCTGATTTTTGTCAATTTATATGAAAAGTATCTTTTGTCCCAGACAGATCTGTTGTAAAATGGTCAAAATGCCAAACAAGTATGAAGATGCCTCCTTCTTCTGGTCCTTAGGATGTGATGTGTGGAAGGCCTCTTGTATGAGTGAAATTACAGCGGAACAATCACAGGGAGAGCTGTTTGCCTCAGAGAAACAGTTTACAGACGCACACACTCACAAAGTTCACATCCCCCCAAAAGAAACCAAGGACCTTCTCCCTCCTTCAGATAAACACAAGGAGTCGGACACTACTTCTTCTGACAGGTGTGACTGGACACAGGCTGTGGGATGTGTTTTTTTTACGTGAACCAGGAAGTGCACTCATAAACTCATCACTGCATTTACAAAGCAAGATTGTTTAGTAGTTTAGACCACTGCAAGCAATTTCAACTTAACTAGTTCTGATTTTCATATTTTATGAGACATTAAAAAAGAGTAATTAAAATGCCTTTAAATGAAGATAAGTTTGTTATCTTAAGTTTGGGCGCAGGACCACACCCCTTTTCACGTCCCTTCCTATTGAGAATCCAGCTCACACACACCCGTGTTTGTGGCCTCTTCCCCTCCATCCCACCCCTTCTGAATTCTGCTGTTTTAACTGAAGAATTTAGAAGAGGTGGGACGGGGTAAAACCCTCATTGACAGAAGCCCGAAAGGGCATCCACTTCCGTACATCCACATTTTCATACTTCTTGTTTGTTAATACACACTTTGCATCCAACCTGGGGTTGTGGTCTTCTCTAGTGGCTTATTTTAATAATTTGACTAAAACAAAACAGATGGCAGAAATCAAAAGTGCATTTTTGCAATGCAATTTGTCAAATGAATGTTTTGATTGCATGAAATATATTGATCAAACTGTAATGTTTGTAAAGAAGCACCACTTTGATGTTTAAGTGTTTGTTTGTTCTGGTCTGACTCACTCTCACCACATGAAAGAAGCAATGTCCCGCATACAAGGAATGATTGTAGAAGATGCACTGGCTATAAATACTGTGGGTTCTGTTCATGTGACATCACAACACTCTCATATATAGTTTAAATAAAAGTATAGTTTAAAATTGTGCTAAAAATTGCGGATTTGTTGACATGAACAATACACAAAAGTGAATTATGATGGTTTCACAATAGCAGAAATTGATGCTAATGTTCAACCGCAAAGACGTGATTGTTGCCAGTTGAATGGAGTTTAAGACATAAGATTAACATGACAAGACGCGCAGCCAATCTCTAGCAAATTATAATAAGATTTGTGGATCATAAGTTTGAATTCTTCAGGCAAAAACCGTAAATCTCCTATAGAGTTATACAGTATGTGTGCACCAATGAGATTCAAACTGCATAAACATGTTTGGAACCTCTTGGCCAATCAAAACATATAGCATCTTTCAGTCGCACCTTTTGTTTCATTTGGTGCATTTTTCAAATCTTATGACGTTGGTAACCATGGCAGCTTAAAGTCTGTCTGTTGCAGGAGTCCTTTTGAAGCAGTGAAGACAGATGGGAGGTGGACGTGAGCCCCAGGGGAAAGGCCTTATGTCACGCTTTGCCCGCCACAATGGAGAGGGCACGTGCGCTCGTTGTTGTCTATTGTTCAGCCGGGCGTCAGCTGACCGTAAACTACACCACAGTATTAAGTCGCCGAGGACATTGATCTTACCTTACGGGGCCTCGCGGCGCTTTAACGGCTGAGCAGGTTTGGGCCCCTCTCACCCTGCTGTCTGACACTGGCATCATTCAAACAGAAACAGGAAGCGAAAAGTCAGGAGCGTGTCAGCCAGCCAATCATACGCCAGCATTTTTAAAAGTGCATGGCTACTTTAACCAATTGTAAAGCTCAGAATGGATCAACTGTATTTTGAACTATGTTTGACCTGCGCTTTCACTGTCTCAAAGATATTATAGACAATGTTACATCATTAATTTATTGCTAACACAATAATACATAATGCACATATAACCATGGGATTGCTATAAATCAGTTTTTAATAGGAAATAAAATGTAGTTATTTATTTATTAACCTGTCAAATTAATTTGATTAAATCTAATCTCTCTCTTTGATGAAAATAAATTTGATTAAATCATTGATTGATCATTCAAGGCAAACATAACATTATGTTCAGAGAAACATTCAGTGAAATTCCACTTCATCAGTAATTAATTGTGTAACATCAAAACTGCATTCTTGTTCAAAGGCGTTACAGCACGTGTGGGATTTTTTTTTGTGTTCTTGTGGTCTGCTATTTCATCTTCCTGATTAATAAACCCCCCTTGGTTTGAATGCCTTAGCCGTTACATTTAAATTCCTCAGAGTGAAGAATGCAGGGGCAGTTTCTTTTTTAAAGCAGCTGGTCTGAAGTCTAATACAAAGCCAGCACGAGCCATAGAAGGGAAACTGCAGAGGAAATCCTTTGGAGGAGGAGGGAGGGGGGGGGGGGGGGGCTTTTGGGCACGAGCCAGAGTCACGGTGTCAATAGACGAGTTGGGGGAAGGGACGTTTTTTCCGTTAGAAGTGATTATCCGCCCAAGGGTTGTTACAAGGCTGTGTACAAAGAGGGTGACCAAGGAGAGGTCATATTAGGGAATGAAATGTGTTTCATTTGGTTTGGAGAAAGTTTGAGGTCTGTTCCTGCCTTGTGAGAGCAGATGGCTGAGAGCCCATTCAGCGGTGCAGCATTATTTCAGAAGGATAAGAGACGTAACGGTGCAAGGTTTGAAAAATGCTCCTGTGTTTTGGATTAAATTATTTTGTTAAAAGACATTCCCTTTTCCCCTTAACATTAAATTCTACAGAAAGAGCAAATTATATTAAAAGGTCAAATGGAAGAAATTCATGTTTGGGTTTCAGCTCCCTGTTATATGCAAGACTTTTTTACATTCAAAAAATATTATATGTTGTTTAAATGGATGAATAGTTTGAAATTAGCTTAAATATGTACTAACTTTTCTGGTGAAGGACTTGCCACTTGCTTGTCTCCATGGCGATGTTCCACAGTATGCATTAGGCGTATCTACCTTGCGTTTTATTCAACTACAAGTGTTTTTATTGATCAAAAATACATTGAAAAACCAGTATTTGTACTGTGAGCGGGCTCGCCTCTCCACAGATCTGACCTGTAACTTGGGCAAGCGGCATCCCCTGCTTGTCTCCATGGAGATAGATATGTTTATTGCAGACAACAAGAACATTTCTATGGAGATAAGCAGGTGACAGATCCTCCATCAGAAAACTTATAGTCCACTTTTAAGATGTGGTAAATGATAAATTAAGGATTAAATTAAAAAAATTGTATGAAACTTGAATTATTATGACATTTTGCTGCTCTGTGGGTGGCTTTACAGTGGTTGTACAGTATTAGGAGATTAAATGTGTTTCCATTGGCCTGGAGAATGTTTGAGAAGCTTTGTCAGAGCAGATGGCTGAGAGCCCATTCAGCAGAGCAGGCATTATTTCAGAAGGACAAGAGAGGTAACGGTGCAAGGTTTGAAAAATGCCAGAGAGCAAGGTTCGCTTATAATTGAAATTAATGCATTTGAAAAAAGAAAGGCTATCAATTTTGTAAATGCGAAAAATTAATGTGCCGAATTAACACAATTTGTAAGGTTAGTAAAAACATAGCTCTATTTGTTATATCTTTCTGTAACTACTTTTCAAGCTAACCCTAACCCATAACTTTCAGAAATATAATTCTAGTAACTATTCAACGACATGAATGCTTGTAGAATCTGGCACAAAATCAAACGATTAAAAAAACAACAACTCTGGATTCATAATTTATTTCTCTAGCAATTTGTCGCCAATGATCATTCCTCCATATTGTGGCACCTTTCATTACAGTGCAAGGAATAATTTCATCAAATATCTCAGAGCAGTTGTTCATTGAAAAATGAATTACCCAAATACTCATAATATCAAAGCCTTTGTCTCATTTGGCTTTTATTTGGTGTGTTTGTGTATTTGAGTGGAATAATAATAACACCTCAAGGGCACGTTGCCAATTAAACAACAGAACCGGAAGTGTATTTAGCGCTTTCAGCTTTGTGACTGAGAAAAATGCTCCACGGCCCAATTTTGGAGTAAATCAGTCACAAGAACAAAGATGTGGAATGTCTCCAATATAATACATGCAAATTGTGTAATGAATATATAATTGGGAGTGTGTATGACACATGGATGAAGCATGTGGGCTGGAGTATGATTCATTTTATGCCCCTGATCAGGCACGTCAACAGAAAATCAGGGGCCTGGCTGATGTAGGAAGAAGGTCAAATCCTGGGCCCTTAAAACCCTGGGGCCCGGGACAATAGACCCTTTCCATGCGCCTAATAATGGAGGTAAAGTGAATGCATTCATTTACAGGTGTTGTTATTGCTAATATAACAAAAAAGGAAAAACAAGTATCCTTTTTGTTTGATATCCCACATACACTGAAAAAACATGTATTCTTAGTGAGTGGGCTCTTAACAGGTCAGATTGTAACTTGCCCTCATGGCTTCATCTGCTTGTCTTCTTTAAAACCGTAAATCGAATAAGAAAAAACAACAAGAACAATACTGCTCTCATAACTGCAAAGCAATAAAATAGTTTGTCAGCTGCACAGCTCTCTGCAGACTAATATTTCCAAGCATGCTGCACTTGTGCTCACCCCAATCAGTGATGTCAAAGCCATTAAAAGCTGTTTGCAAACACCTGCATGCATTACCACTGATTATGCACGTTTGCCCGAGGACTAAATATAGAGCCATTTCACTATCTCTTATTAAACACATTTTTCAGTCAAAACTCTAAAGGCGACCCAGTAGATTTAACTGCCATTAGCCTGCCTGCTCAATAATCAGCTTCATTTGCTAAGAAAACAAACTACAGCCAGATGGCGCAGCTGCCGAACGCACATCGATCTCAGGTCCCTCTCGCGTACTTGGTTAATTCTGTAAATGGAGGGGATGGCCTTCTGAAGGGTGTGAAGGGACACGCCGGGGCAGATGTGACGTGCCGTACACCTCCTAAACTCCACACTCCAGTTTAAGTGCCATAAAAGTCCCCTGGAGCCTGCGCAGCTTCAAACGGCTTCACTGAAGAGGCTGTTTTAGCGCCAATTCAGTCGCCAAGTTTACCCAATTCCTCTGGATGCTCATATATAAAGTTCTCAGCCACAGCAATTCAACAGCCACAAGTTCAGTCACTTGCACAGAGTAGTTGAATTGAGTAAAATGTGATAGAGTATTCACGTCATTTCAAACAATCTATAGTTTGTGGTTCAAAAAGCAACAACAAAAAGAGAACTAAATCATTTTCAACTGCAATCTAATGGTATTCCTCACTTTCTTACGTATTCCAAACGTTCTAATTATTCACTGCAATGAGTTATAATAAGGCCTCGTCACGGGAAAGCTAACAACAACTAGTTTACAGCACACTTCCTGGCTTTCTAGAATAAAATAGAATAGAATAAAACTCTCTTTGATTAACTGCAGAACACACTCAGCGGTGTCATTTTGACCCAGCTGTTTTTGCAACACGTCTGGCACTAGACAAAAACAAATAGTGCTCAGCTGCATGTAAAAATAGAAGGATACGCCACGTGCAAGTTATTTTTGAGCAATAAAAAACACCTGTTGAAATAAATGCCACACACCTTTAACGCCCCACTGTCTCCAAATATCTCCAAGGAGACGAGCAGGTGGCATATTTCCAATGTTTAACAGTATTGTGTGTTTTTCTCTCATTTTTTAAAATACTAAAGTGTTTCAAGACCTTACGGTAATTCAATGAGTAGTTATTGAGGCGAATAAAGCACCTCCTGCCCTCGCAAAACAAAGCACCTTCAATAGATCCAAGTACAAGTAATCTAAGGCCAGATATTGTCCAAATAATACAGGAAAAACGTTGTTCTGTTGCAGAGGAATGGAGAATATTGAGAGTATTCAAAAGAGAAAGTTAAAGTGGTGCACGCCGTCTCTTGGCACCTTGTCCAGATTTATCCAATCCAAAGTTACAAGGTTTGATTTGATTTTAAATGAGCTGCTGCCCTCCATTACCGCTCTGGCAAAATCCATGTACAACTAAAACGGAAGGCGCCAACCAACATGACATCAGGCTTGCTTAAAAGTTGGCAGGTGAATTTGCGCTTCAAGATCCAGGAAGTAAAACTGCGAAATTGAACTTCTTATCCAGACTCACTCGGAGGCAATAATTCTTTTAATTGCGCCGCGCTTTGCTCAATTATCATAAACCATGCAAATAGTGTTTTAATACGCTGAGCCTTATTTGATGAGTCGCCCGAGATAAGGTGGTGCGAGATGAACTTAGGAATTAAAAGTTTGATCCTCTTTTGGATAGCGCGTTTGCTCAGACTTCCCCTGCAGGTTTAAGCGATGGCCTTCCTCATATTTGCACAGTCACCGCTTCCCTAATTGGCATCTTAAAACAAACATTGGTGCGGAAAAGTTTGACGATTTAAGAAAACAAATAGCTCAAGGTCAAATCCTGAAGAACTAACCCTTCATATTTAACTCTTCTTGGTGATCTAAGATATACTGAAGATTTTCTGTATTAAAAGTGAGAGGCAATTTCATCTGGATTTGACCCCGTGACTCCCCGTACTTAGTCTCACATTCAAGCTAAAGTGAACCAGCAGCGGAGTATAATTAACAAGCTTTCATTACCTTAAGATATAGTGCGGTGACGCTGGCTTCTTAATCTCGGGTAGCTCCCAATCTTTCTGTGTAATACTAATATGAGTCGAGCCTTTTCTGTAGCCACATAATATTAGTAATATTAGTAAAGCACATTTACAACTTCCAGAGAGACACCAAAGTGCTTCACATTGGAGCGATATACAACAATTAACACTAGTGCAGCCATGTCAGCAATATTGTGATGATAACAGCTATATAATAATTGATTCTGTCCTGATTTATAAAGTGTACTTTTTGTCCCTGTAGCAAAATGTGTCCTGAGCAAGCCTTGGTCAAGAGAACCTTCGCTGGAGGATTTTACCTTTTGTGCCCTTTTTAGGAGTGCAGGGCTAAATGGAAGAAACGACGAACCACACTACGGACCATGATGCTTGGGTCATTATCTTTATGGGTGAATATGAAGCCGTGATTACAGTAAAGTCAGTAAAACAGGGCACATGTTAGGCATGAGCTTCTTTCTCATGTTGGAAATATATGTTTGTAAATGCTCCAAGTCTAAAATATGAAAAAAAACATTACATTTATATTGGTCAAAATGAATTAAAGATATACATACAGTAGATATGGTTGTGAGGTAAATCCACTATTTAACTAGGAATATCTCATCTTAATCTAGTTTATTAGTTTATTCATCACGGACAACATTGACCTACAGGAAGCATGAGTGTGCCAGCTTATCAAACATTTATTCACTACTACGTGGGTATTTTTACTGCTTCCATTTGAATTTATTTATTTTTCTCCTCAAGCAAAGCCACCTATCCACAGATTTAACTTTGCTTGCCTCCATGGGAACAGATAAATTACCGATAAATGCCATACTGTAGAACATACTGCAACCGCACCAGAAACGTTACATATAGTGCACCTTTAACTAACCCTTTTCATTGGATGAAACCAGAGAAAAGCATCACGAATGTCACCACTGCACCTGGATGTGTTGTGTGTTCAATTCAGCTGTGGCCAAAAACTATTGTCTCCATGAAATCTACTTTAGCCACACCACCGAGGGCCTTTATTGGCGGCGACACGGCTGTTTGAATACTGTGGCTGTGTGCGGAGCGAGGTAATGCCGCAAACAGATGGCAACAAAGTCAAGGCTTTTTATGACGCTAACCATATCAAAAGGAAAAATTCAACGTTTCGAAGATTGAGAGATGTAGGAATCTGTTGCGCGAGCACGGCCTCTAAGAGCCAGGCGCACATTAGCTGCGTTATCTGAGATTTTGATGGGGACCAATTGACCAGAGGCATGTGCAAGAGGGAGTCGGCGCCAGTGTGTGACAAATGCGGGGAGGCAATCTGTAACAGCCAGTGAATACTAATTGATCTGGATGCGATGTGATGGAGGGAGAGGGGAATAAAGAGGTGGAGGAGGGAGTGGAAAATGCCGGCAAACCTGGCTGGGACTGGAGCAGTAACAAGAGAGCATGAAACAGATTGAGCTGATTATGCCACTGATTATGTTAGCAGGGAGGAGGACAAGCTGCACTGATGGCCATAGACGGAGGGGCCATGCTTCTCCTAATGGACAACGGGCAGAGGATTGAAAATAACAGTTTTGAATTCGAAGGATTTGGGAGTTTATGTGAAAAACTTTATTTGGATGAAAAGAATGTTGACTTGTAGAATAAAGATGAGGAAAGAATAGCAGAGATGTCAGGCAAGTGACTTTTACATTTTTTGCAATAAAATATAGCTAAGATTAGTGCAGACAACTGTCAAAGTGAATTAATGGAAACATGAATGTGCAAAGAATGTGAATAATTCAATCAAATTTACTTCAAGGCATCAATACACTTCCATCCTAGAATGAACTTTTTTTTTTTTTTTTAATATGGTGTTTTTAACACACTGAGGTCCAGGAAATTAAACATTCACAAGATATTGCTTTAAAACTGAAGATCTGAAAATAAATAATTTAAAATATAAACTTAATATCACTGAATCCGAAAAGCCATAACCAATTCAATATTCAATGTGTTCTGTATACTTTTTTATGTTATGTTTTTTTTGGCACACAGTTTTGTCTGAAGGCTACACTTCCCTGACGGTGAACTGAGTGTGCGGGTTTTGCAGTGTTTTTGTGTCCATCTGCTCAGAACAGGAAGTGAGTCAGGCCTGATCATTGTAATTCTACTCGTATATCTTTTTACTAGATAGAAAAATGAAATGAAACACAGCTCCAATATTTGTCCTCAAATATGATGTTTACATGTGCTCAGATATACCTGGATAGACATATCACTGTTTATATGTTTAATCGGAGAGAGACTTGCATCTGTAAACACTCCATTAACTGATGAGCGCTAGATATTGCCAGACAACACTTGGATGTTTGAACTGTCAATATGAAGTTGTTTATGTTTTGTAGACTTTTATTTTATTTTATTTATTCATTAAAGCTTTTGAGTTCGAGCTGAAGGTCTATCCACATCAACAAAAAACTCAAACACATTTCCCATGTTGTAAGCTCTAGGTATAAATAATCAAATTGCCATATACAAGTCCAAAACACATTTTTAGAGCATGACTGTGATGAGCAATTATAGTGAAGATGTTTTTTTTAAATGACTGTGGTATCACCCCCTTTCACACTGCAGTTGTCCTGTCTGGTAAAGTCTTCAGGCTGGCACAAGTACGACTGAGTTTGGTTTTAATTGTAGGTTTTAGTTGTGCGTTTTTTAAACACCATGACTTTAAGCAATTTGTAGCTGTTTATCTTAGCGACCCTCACGTGACTTGCAGCGCCGACTTGTAACAACCTGTACTTGGGCGCACAGGATGGGTTCAAAAGAGTGGAAGGGAGTGAGCCAGAGAGCACATAGAACAGGGGCCCAGGCCCAGGCGGGAGGGCCAACGCTGCAGGCGGCGGCAAAGGAATGAAGGATGATGATGGCTAATGTGACTAATGTGGATGAGGCAGGATGATGATGTTGCTGTTGTTGTCTTACTTTTAATGGCGGTTGGCAGCCAACTGAAAAGGAGCATTTACCACCACCTACTGTAATTGTACGTCTTCAAAGATGTGTTTTCATGCTATACCGTAAAAAAGAAAAAAAAAGGAGAAAGAGAGACCTTGGTGGACCTGGTGTTAGCCATAGCTGCAGCCATCTGACCGATGACGGGGGCAGATTGTGCTGGGGAATGAAGCCACACGACAGGACCAGGGGGAACCTAGAGGGCAAATGTGGGCCGCCCCCACACCATTGAGAAGATCTGGGTAGAACACTTCAGAATCAGAATCAAATCAGAATCAGAAAAGGTTTATTGCCATTGTCAATAAACAGAATTCACAAACATAGGATCTTGCTTTAGTGATTCGGTGCAACATAAAACAACATATATAAAGTCAAAAAGAGAGAAACACTTGCAGCAGCAGGGCAAGGTCCCTGCCCCCCATGAGTATTATGGTGTGTCTAGTGGTGTTCAGAGTGAATTTAAGGCCGCGGGATTGGTCCCCCGGGGGTGGAGCGTTGGCCCCGTGTGTTGTGTGTCTTAGCCAGGTCGGTGTGCAGAGATGCCAACACCCGCATGAGATCGTCAGTCGAGGCAGCCCTGGAGGCAAAGCTGGAGGCAGCGCTGGAGGCCCTAAAAACACATTGGCAGAATGAGGAGCTGTCTCGATGAGAATGTACTTTACCTGGCAATGTGACGTCAGCAGTGTGTTAGCGTTTCGTTGATTGTGTCCACGAGATTCAGACCTGGACTCGCCGTCTCTAGCACTTTATCTCGGCTCCTTTTGAAGAAACTTTTAGCCTCTTATTGTAGCCCATTTTAGTTCGTTTTTAACATATTTTATCTTATTTTTTTGTTTTATGGGCTTGTTTTGTTTTGTAGCTTGGTTTTATGTAAATCAGTTGTATAATTTTTACCATAACTTAACTTTTATTGGTTGCACCACTACAATTCTCACTACAGTTTTATTGTACAATAGCATACTTTTGTATTTGGCCTCTCCACATACACATCTCCATAAACTATACATAACACTACGCAATTTAGAGACGGACATTTTAATTACGCCCATAAGTTAAATGTAAAACAACCATCGTTTTAAACTTAGGGAAAGTGAACGTGAAAGTATCTCTTCATCATGACTAATTAAATCAACACACTATACAGCTTGAATTAGAGTTAAATGGTAATGTGGTGTTGTGGCCAGTGGTGGACATAATAAAGAATTTACATCACAATAGCTTGAATAATTTCACATTTTAGGTTCATAAAAATGGACATTATCTAATTCTGGCAAACCTCTTCAGTATCGAAGTTGTATCACAGCAAACTTTTAATTCTGTCAGTAATCGTGGGTCCTATGAATCAACATTCCCCTGCTACACAACAACAGGCTGTCAGAGTATTGTTAGGTGTTTGGACAAATATTTAATTTAATCTTGCACCAGGTTTTGTTCCACTTAAAGGTGGTATGGACGATTTTTTTCAGCAAATTTTTTATCATATTTCCTCGTGGCGTGGATAAATCATTTGTCCTGCCACGTATCAATCATAAAACGCACCTACCGCTCACCTGCAGCCGCGTCAGGCTCGTCCCCACGTTTCCGCGTGCCTAAGCGCATGGATCTATCATAATATAGTTCCCTCAGTGTACGGGGCAAAATGAAGACGGAGAAAGACAGTTCGAGCTGACGCAGAAGTGGACAGAAATCTACGGGAGACGAGCGATGCGCTCCGTTGCGCTAATAAACAAACGCACGTGTGTGTTGTATCAGTCCACACGGGGGAGTGCGCATGCGTTCTCAAATCGCCGAAAAATCGTCCATACCGCCTTTAAACATTTGGCTTCCCAAGTTGTAAACAGATTCAAGCTTTTTCTTCTTTCCTCAATTGTTTTGCGGCAAAGAGCACTTTTCAAGCCCGTCTTATCATTATATCCCTAATGCGTCGAATTGGCATAAGACGAAAAATAACTTGTGGGGGGGAAAAAAACAACATACATTTTATTTTTCTTCAGCACCTGCTTCAGACCACCCTGAGAGTGTCTGAAAGGGAAAGAGTTGTAATTGCTTAGTGTCCCGTGTTGCTGAGTGCTAAAAGAAGGTAGTGCTGGCAAGGCTTTCTGAATGTAAATGATCTGGAAATGTAGCTTTGTTATTTTATTTTGGTGATATCTCAGAGGCATGAGAGGATAATGAGACGCTTCAAAATAAAGTCAGTGGGAGTGTGCAGGGAGCAGAATTGGACACAAAAGACTTGCTGCGTCCAGTACAACAGCTCTAAAATTAGAATACCTGAAATAGACTATTTGTTGGTGATGCATACCTTTTTAAAATCAAATTAGTACAGGAAGAGTAACATGGGCTTCATCAATTATCTGCTGTTTTCCTAATGGTTACAAAAGCAACAGTAACGCAGAAGCAGAAATGCATTTGGTTGTGACATTGGGCAATACTCTGTAAGAACGTTTCATTCTTGAATCGTTATAACTTTGATTAAGTTAAGATAACCCACATCTATTTCCTATATAAGTCATATATGTTATGTTCAGGCATTGGAGAGATGCAATGATCACACTGCCACACCTCTGCCAGTATATTACATACATAGAGTAGCATAGAGCTTTGATAATATGAGAAGTTTGCATCTCTGATTGATTTGGGTGGAAATAATGTGTTTGTAGACTTAATTGCCCCATAGGATAATTTTTCCTCAGTATTTGAGCCATCCTCAAACTAGTGCTTCTGGGTAACCAGTCAGGAGCAGAGGGCGACTGCAGTACTGGGTCAGGATTAACCACTTGCGCCTGTTTTGAGGTCAATGACCCAACGGCCAAGACATCAAACCCTTCTTACTGTGAGGCAACGGTTTTCACAGTGGTTGGGTCAGTTGGTGGCGCTTCCTTTCCCAAGTGCAAACTGCTGTTGTTCCCACCAAGACACTTATGTACAATATTGTAGCTTGGTAACCCTTCCTATAAGTGATCCGTTCTTTTCTTCTGTATCTACCTCTGTATCTACCTGCGTTGCATCAATGAAATTTCCCCATGTGGGACAATAAAGGAATATCTTATCTTATCTTAAAGGGACACAATGTAATGTTACTTTTCTGGTGAAGAGTTTGCCACCTGCTTTCTCCATGGAGATAATATAAATCTAAAACCAAAAGCAATATCATAGCTGAAGAGAAAGGGCTACAACAATAAATTGGAATAATTGTGTATAGACGATACTATAAAAATAGTTTAATCGTATTTTGATCATTGTAATCCTTATTTGGACAATACAGACTGTGATTGCCCATTCAGACAGCGGCATGAAAGTGTCCAGTTTACATTCAAAGTCTATGTGGACACGTGGCCTGGGCGGCCAACATTTTTGTGGTGTGTTTTTGCGGCACGAAACCTGCGTTTTGAACATCGGGTGTGGCACGTCAAGGGCGTTTGAGTGTCGGACACCCTGGCCGCTCTGCCGCTCTGGACACGCGTCCAACTTCTCTGATGCAGAGAAGTTGGACAAAGCTGAACGTTTTTTGCGGCCGATGTAGTGCAGCAATCAAAGATTACACTTCAGTGACCTGCGCAAAAGAAATCCCTGCACTGATTTAAAATAACAAACAAATCCAGACACAGTTCTTGGAGCAGATGATGATATTCACTAAACTTTGCTCACCTCTGAAGTATCTGGTGGACCCAGACAAGCCACAGAGTCGATTGCCTCCATTTTTGGGCTTTGTAAAGTAAATACACCAAACCCACTCTCTCAACCTGTTCTGCCATCGACCAGGAGAACAGCCACACCAACTTGGCATGTGCGCTGGACGCCTCATGCGTCTGCTTGTGAGGCTTTTTTTTAGGACGCTTCCAAAGCATCTGATTTCAAATGTACAGGTGTCTAACTCGGGCGTCTAACTCGGGCGTCTGGCGCAAATGGACGCAGCGATGTGAACGGACTATAAGGGTGCGTTTGCACTTGTTGTTATCTGGTCCAAAATTTTGCCCATTTTAGTCATGATGTCAACTTGGCTTGGTCATGTGTTAGTCCCTGTTTAGTCTGGTCTAGTTCAGGTTTAGTTTTCGGTTTATTCTTGGTTTAGTCCCAATTTTGAAGTGATGAATGTGAAAGTGAAAACGCTAAAACAGATGCCAAAAGACTTGGAATGTGTTCTATAGAAGCCTTTGGTCATCATTATTTGGTTATATTTTTAAAATGTCATTGTACAATAGAAATAATAGTTTGACTAGTCGACTACTAAAATAATTATTAGTTGCAGCTCTATGTAGAGACAAGCAGGTGCCACACCCTCTTTCAGAAAATGTATATAGTGCACCTTTAAATGAAGAACATTTACCTCTTATTCCACCCAATCGTTCTCTCACTATATACTATTGCTTGGACTGTTATAAGCCTGTGCCTCTCGGGTGTACTACAGCTACTGGATTGTTGTTGTATCAGAGGCGGCCAATAGAAAGGCTAGGACTTGTGCAAAGAACAGAGGCTTTCTCTGCCCTCGCTCTCTCCGCATTAATGGCTGGAGCACTGCTATTACCTGCTCTGAGCTCTGCAGATAGGAGCCCTGTGGAGAGCCAGCCAGGAGGTGCTGCAAGTGCACACTGCATTGTGATGAGGTTCCACTAATGTTTTTGTGTGCGCTCTCCTCTCCTGCGCTGCTCTGCCTCTTCGACTTTTCTCTGTGGCCCGTCTCCCACCGCTGTGTTGTGGCTTTTTCAACATGTCGCCGCCGTCTCCTCGCTCTCCCTTTTAGTGGGTTTTTGTTGAAATTATGAGTTCGCCAGGGTCTTTTTCTCTCGATCACTGAAGTATGTCTGTAGTCCCACTTCAGCTGTGGGAATGCCACTAGCACTTTTCAACTAACAATAAAGATTAGGATGGATTTTGCTCAATTTAATTAAAACATTTGTCAAATGTTAATGGAAACTGTAACTTGAATTAACATATGTTTACCAAGCACTAGTGTTTCACAATTTGGCATTGAACAAATCTATCTCCATGGAGACATACAGGTGATGCCACAGAGTAAAGTATTCTTTAATCATAAATGTGCATCTGTAATTGGGTACTTGCCACAAAGACGTTTAATGTCATACTGTGGAACATTCCAGGCATAGCAATAACATTTCCATAGAGACAAGTAGAATATGGCCCATATTCTACTCCAGCACCTCCAGAGATTCATGATTTAATGTGAAAAGTATTGGAATCATTTTTATTTTTTTTAAACAGGCCAAGACTCTTCAAACCCTCTTTTCCAATCCAAGTTCAGGGGTAAATTCAATGTTAAATATAACAATGAACCCCCAAAACAAGTGAAGTTGGTTGTTTCACAAAACTGTAAAAGCTGTAATTGTTCAAATAAATGAGAGGTCATATGGCTAAAAATGTTATGTCTAATTAAGAAAATATGAACAAAAGGTGCATACAAATCCAGAGTTATAAACAGAGAGGAACTTTGCACTCTCTGGAACTTCTATAGAAAAACAAAAGTGAACTTTGTAGTCCAGAGAGTAAATGTCATGTTTAGCATAAGTCCGCTGGCACCAGCCGTTCTGTTGGCTCCACTGTACCGGGGCTGTGTAAGCACCAATATAATGCAAGGCAGTGTTTCAGAGAGAAGGAACACCAAGTCATTTTTGTACATTGCTGATGGAAAAAAATATTTACATTTAAATATCTAATGGTATGATAAACACTACATTGTCAGGTTGGAGGCTCAAATATAGCTGTAAATATAATAATTTTATTATAATAAACACTGAAATTATCAAATATATAATATCATGACATTTGCATTAGCAATGTGGTGGAAGAAGTACTCAGGTTTATTACTTGAGTAAAAGTACAGATTGGTGGTTAAAAAGCATAGGTATCTGTACCTCACTTAAGTAATTTACACTGGATACATTTTACTTTTACTTCACTACATTTGAGAGCATGTAACAGTACTTTTTGTTTCACTTTTTTTTTTAATCATATAAAAATCTATGTACCGGTTATTAAAAGTTGAAAAATGTACTTTAAGTATTTAAAAAAGTAAAAGGATAGTTTGAGAACTATTAAAATAACAAATGTAGTGAAGCAACTGAATCAATAAAAAAATTTAATTTTTTATTTAAAAAAAATATTTATCTGGTCATTTTTGTTTTACTTTTCAGACCTGTTTAAGTATAAAGTATAGAAAAAATACAGCTACTGCGATGAAGTAAAAGTAAAAATATCCAATGTAAAATATGCAGCTCCATAAACAATAGTGTCTTTTATCTGATGTCTTTTAAAGGTGCACCATGTAACTTTTGATGCAAGCAGGCCAAGTTACAGGTCAGATCTGAGGAGAGGCGACTCCACTAACAGTAAGAATCCATTTTTCTAAATAAATACATCTGCAACTGATCCCATACAATCTACCTTTCTATAATTCTCTCTTTGCAGTTTCAACTCTCAAAGCTACTCTACTCTAGTTTAGTTAAATTCTGACTGACAGAGTAGTTTTTACTATTTTGAATCCTTTTCTATGACATTTTAAATATGTTTATACAAAGTACCTCTACTCTCAATTAGGGCACTTCACACATCGAGCTCGTAAACCATCTGTTTGTTTCATAAGTAAGAACATATGTTACTTTACTTTGTCAATATCTTAATTCCGTCCCGTCTTTCTCGCTGTGGCTGCTGCGTGTCTTGGTACCGCACCACACGTCTGCCTGATGTGCTCGGTCTCGGGGGGACGCCTGTTTGTCTCCTCACCGCCGCTTCATCCACTCTTCCCTCCTTTTAAATCTTACTGTCTGTCTCTGGAGTCGCCTGTCACTTCCCCTGCTCCCTGTAGTATACGCTGCAACAAACAACCCACAGACACTTGCTTAGTAGGAATGGATGTGGACATTACAGGATTTGAAATATTGAAGCCGCACACCATGCAGCAAAAGGTGGTCCGAGCCAATGTGCGCAGTCTATATACAGGGATATACTTCCTGGTCTGATTGTGCTCACACTATAGGAATAATAGAATGTATGGACTATGCACTGCTGCTTCAGATCATTTTGTTTGCAGAGATGTGATTTTCAAAAGGTATATGTATTTTCAAGAATCCCCAAAGGTTCATATCGAGTGTAGTTTTGTGTTGCCAGCACAGAATGGAAAAGGTTGTCAGGTTTTGAATCGAGAACAAGTCATTTTTATGCAGACCATCCTTAAAGATGCACTATGTAGGTCTTCTGGTGTTTAGTGAGATGGTGGAGATGATATTTGTCTGGAATGTTCCACAGTATGCAGTATGGAATTACAATTGTCAGTTGTTATTAAGTATTTATTATTTTTGCTGAAAATGTACCTTTAAAAACATGTCATTTTAATGTGATACGGATACGACTTGTGACAGCTCCAGGAGACGGATACGCTCAATGCCATACACTGTAACATTCCAGGCAAAGTCATGACATCCCCATGGAAACAGGGAGGAAAGGAAGGACTTGGACATTGTAGGATGGATCAAATGTACTAAATAACTTGTTTAATTTAGACTAAATCCTTTTCAGTTTCGTCTTTCTTTGAGTTAGTACTTGTTTAAAATTAGCGTAACATTGTGTATATTTTAGCTTATTTAGACCTAGAATAGTTCTGTTTTACACCTGGTTTATCTGGTCATATGCATATTTTATTTCAAGCAAAATTGAAACAGATATTTTAACACATTTCAGACACAACAATTTTGTTCCATTACATCATAAAATAACCATGACTGTTTGGTTGTGTGCTGAAAACCTAATAAACGTTATAAACTAAGCAATTACTTTACACAGCTCAAAACAATATCAGAAGATGCAAGTGAGTCGTTTACGCAACTGTTGAATCAGATTTATTTGCGCACATTTGTCTAAAACTCATAACAAAACCAACCAATTTCATAAACAGTAGCAGCATGACAATATTAAGCACAGCAACGCTCTTCCAGCACCGAGACATTGTTCCCTTAAATTAGAACAGTGTGCTCTCGTTTTAGCGCCTGTGGGTGTGTCTCGCTGCCTTTTCTAAATGTGTTTTACAGATGGACTTGATAAAGCGGAGATGAAGTCCATATTTCCCCAGGGCGGTTCTCCCCGGGCACCCTCCGCTCCCACGCACACCCTCACCCTTCCCCGAGGTGCTGTCCTGACACTATCACCCCCCATTCCTCCCCCCTCCCACAGCCCAAAGTCAGCCCGCATGGAGCGTATAGTCTGGGTCTCTCATCACCAGAACCGACCCGTCTGACAGCTCATCCATTCAGGCCGGGCCCCTCTAGGCTTTGGCCCAGTGCTTTCTGCCTTAACTGGGCCTCCGTAACAAACCTCACTGCCTCGACCGCAAAGAGGGGCAAAAGGGCACGAAAGCGAAAGAAAGTGACCAGTCTGGGTGCCACTCACTCTGGGTGACGAGCTGGTGGCGAGGTCCAGGCAAGACAGACACGTAAAATAAAGTAAAGAGATGTTACAGTCAATAGTAAGTAACCCAATACAGGCGCGGTGTTCGTGCAGAGATCTTTCTTCCTGGTCCCTGGTGGCTACAGCAGCGAGCCATTTTTCAACTTAAAAGAAGGATTTGGGTTAGATGTGGAGGCCCTGGAGAGTCAATATGGCATTTGCGCGGCGCAGTGGGTATATGTGGGGGAGAAAAGACAGCTAAACATAATCTGTTATACAGTAAAGTTGAGATGGATGGACACAGTATTTGGCTATACATAGAATAGAGTTTAAAAAATAGGGACAATGCGTATAAACAGAGGTTGCTAAGTTGGTAGAGTTGGGTTGGATGGCCAAACTATTGCATTCAAGTCAGTCATTCAACTTCAAATGAATACAAGTTGATTGGGAAAGTGTCTATTAATCATGTTTTATATGTTATTCTTTATTTTTGAAAATGAAAAAAAAAAGAATAGAAAAAAAAATAAAGTTAGCACAATAGCCACATTTCATCCGTTAAAAACAGGTTAAAGCACAGACACTATGAGACATAACAACAACAAAACAACAAAAAATAAGCTATTTACAGAAAAAAAATAGCAGTTGCTTTGATAGATGATACAAAAGAGTTACAACAACAAAAATGTGGTAAATGGTCACTGACAGGCAGCTGAGGCTGTCGAAAGGTGGCCGTCAAATGAAAGTCATGTCCGTTATTTAAAAAAAAAAAAACATGTTTATAGCAATTTACAGTAGTAATTTGACAGTTTCTTCCATAGAGAAAAAAACACTTTTTACAGTTTCTACTCTGACCATATAACTACCAGTTTTTGTTTTGTTTTTGTTTTTTTTACCATATTTTCACAATATTTAGTGGCCTAAAATGTTTCGAAATCGGTAATCAGTAAAAAATACTCATCAAATCAATTATCTGTAGTTTCAAACTTCAAAAATGACTTGGGAGAACTAGTTAAAACAGTGTTACCTAATTTTCTAACCACGGAAGGAGAAACCCTTTGGCAAATGGCGGGTACTACTTAAGACAACGTTTTTTTAAAGCTCTGAAGATTGTCAACCCAAGCGACTCATACGGCTTTTACTTACTTATTTGTGATTTTCAAAAATGAATAATAATCATTAGTAATAATTTTATAAATGTGTATGTAATTACAGTATGAATGTGATCATCAGTATGAATGTGATCATCAGTGGGCATCACTGGTAAGGCCTTAAAAGGAAATACTTTGTTCAGATTGGTGACCCAAGGGTTGACCCTTTGATCCCTCCTTTTCAAACTGTACATGCTGCCATTGGGACAGTTACAAAACAGTGGCGTGTCATAGGGTTAGGGTTTAGTGTGAACATCAAGTTTTCCAACATTTATCTGTAGCTTAAGAAAACACTTTCTTCATTGGAGTTAATGGGAACAAAAGCCCAAACCATCCCTGATCAGGGATTATATTGTAATATTTTCTTTGGCACACACTCAAAATCTATCAATCAGTTGATAAATACTATTAGACTTAACTTGTATTAGATGGACAGGATGTAGCAGACAAGTTTTGTCACAAAGGCCTGCTTTTGCATTATACTCTAAGGAGGAAAGGACAAGAATAGAGTCACGTACGTCAGCGCACAAACTTTAGCAAGCTACACAATGACACCAATGTGATGCTCTACAACGAACAACACTTCAGGGAGGCCAGGCACACAATGGGAGAATAAGTTGTTGTTGCCGGCCATGTTGTAGGACACTTTTGTGGAGGACAAATGTGAAACCCCAAATAAAACATACGAGTGCACCTTCAGACGAGAAGAATGGTGCGACTGTTTTAATCACTTGGACCTAGATACAGTGGAGCACCACCAAAATAGCTCTGTGCACCGCCCCGCGTATTCCCTCATGTCTGTGGGTGCTCCGCGACTGACTAACCTCCTACGCTCTCCAATGGTGGCCATCTTCTATATACAGTGCGACGGCAGACGCAGGGAAATTGAATGGAGGGGAAAAGACCTAGAAATAGGACAAAAGAACCCCCCAAGCAAATAAAACAGAATACATTTTATCATCCAATTATCATTTTGGCCTGACCTCTCGTGAACTCAATATTACAAGTTGTAGTAATGGATTCAAAGAAGTGCTCTCCCTACATTGTAATTAAATACGACAAGCGCAGATGGTCGGTTTATTATATCATTACACATAATGTTTTTAAACTTGGATAGTGGAAACTGAAAAGACTTGCCCCTGGAGTGCTGATATAACCAGAGTGCTTATTGTCTTCACTCATGAACTGAACCGAAAGCAGATTTACAAATTATATTATGTTGGTTATGAGACAGACAGTGGCCTTTGGGAATCACAGTAACCTATTTGTGCTGAGTGATAGAAGCGATGTGTAGTCTTATTCAGTGTACTATGGATTTCTACCCCACTACTATATGTATATTTGTGTCAAACCAGTCAATGTAATCCCCCATTAGTCCAGGAGTGGTCCATGGAGTACATTCAAAACCCTTTCTACCCAAAACAAACATACATATCAAAAACAGAAGAGATTTCATTTTCTAATTTACTATTTTCTAATTCAAATGCGTGTGATTTGATTTGGCACTGATTGATGTTGAAGTGTCTTTCAGTACTGAGAAATGAACTAGCTGGCTTTATTATCATACCCAACCACTGAAAATAAACTGCCCTTACTAATAAGTCCAGTTGAAATAAACACGCTAAACAACAGACGCTCCAGCAGCCACTTCCACACTGCTCATTTAATTAGTGTACTTTAGTTCACAGAGTGGCAAACAGCAGCCCCAGTGGAACCTCGGCCTCTGAACTCCTCGCAGGCCTGTTTGAGTGCCCTCCGCCGTCTCCTTTCACTCCGGCTCACACCACTGTACAGCTCTGACACTGGGCACGACCTCGACCGCTCCGGGGCTGAAGCACAAATTATACAGAGAAGTGCGCCAAAAAAGATCACAAAAGTCACCTTTTTAACATCTGAGACCCATGCATAAGCAAATACACACCAAGAAAATGAACACTAAGATCTTGATGTTGGAAGAAGTACCGTAGAACTACAATAGTGAACTAGAATATTCAGTAACGCTTTAAAATCAGGTTTTTACTACTACTATTCATAAGGCGTTCATATGCACTTGACAACACAACAAAAAATAATATTAATAGCAATAAAATAACTAAAACTACACTAGAGTTACTTTAATTCTGCAGACATATTGCACAACATAATGTAATATTTTTTAAGATTGGTTGGGTTTTATTCTTGTCTTGTTAAACTCACAATTCCCTCCTTATTGCAGATAAAGACTGTGTGAATGTAAGAATTGATTTTAACAGCAGTAAACCAAACATACCCATCCCACAACCTAATTTGCACATTTATTACAGTTCGGCGAGTGTTATTCTGTATATTCTGTTTAGGCAGCCAGAGGGCATGGGGTCAGTTCTTGTGTGGGCCTTTCCACAATCTTTTTTAAATATTCAATATCATTTGACTTCTCTTAAAGATGCAGTATGGGACTTTTCTGGTAAATGAAGGCAAGCAAGACCGGCACCCTGCTCGTCTTCATTGGGATGTTTTTACTTTGGAATGTTAAAAAGTACAGTTATAAACATCTCACACTACAAGGCAGATCTGTGGAGAAGAACGCATAAGAATGTATGTATTATAGCCGTTAAAATGCATGTAATTGTGTCCATTTAGACGAGTAGGTGGCGGATCTCCCACTAAAAAGTTTCATAGCACACTTTTAACCATCCAAAGACTAGCATGTATGTAAGAAATGCAATGGCAAACTTAATCCGCTTCCAGAGAATGGATACTGTTTGCCAGACAAGTCTAAGCTGCTGAAAACTATCCTTACAATCAAATAATCAAATGGTCTTAATGTACACTACAGTATATATGAGTTTACTGTTACACAAAGTCGACTCTAAAGGGAGTGAGGAGTGATCAGATGCTGTTTGTTGCATATTCTCTTGACTGTATCAAACTGCATTGTGACGCTTTAATGTTATATTAAAGTGTACTATAAAGTATGCTATAAATCTAATGCGAGTGGAGATAGGGACTGCAGCTCACTGTTGAAATAAACCTCAAAGTAAAGAGTGTTTTTGAGAGTGGCACTAATCCAGTGGAGACGTTCCCTCACATGAAAGAGTTTGACCTTCTGGTTGACTTCAGTCACTGCGGCTGGGCAAGTTGTCTTTACTCAAGACAAACTTAGGCAATTACTATAGCTTGCTACTTTGCTGCACATGCTATTCGAGATATGACATGTTCTTTTAAGAGCCATGTTATCCTTCTTTTCACGTGTTCCCTTCTTATTCTCCTGCATTCAGACACTTTTGCTTTGAAATTCTTCATTTCCCCTACCTCCAATACCCGCCCACTTCTATTTACTTTGTGCTCCAATTTTTTTTGTCCTTAAACAGTGATACACATAGGATTCAGCAAATAAAAACAAACCCCTGCTTGTGAGTCTGCTACACTGTGAACTGCATACCAGTAACACTTCTTACTTATATACTTATTTAATTTGGCCTCTACTCAGAGAAGTTCGGGGGGAAAGTTTGCTTTACCTTGAACCCAGATGGTGAAAAATGCTCAGAGATGAGAAAATATTCAAATTAGGTTTTACTACTTGATTTACTTACTTCCTACTACTTCAAAACTACCGTACTTAATTGTTATAGAATTGTTTCAATACAGTGTGAACCCATAACACACTTAATGTTTAACCCCCCCCCCCCCCGAGTGTCTCATCAGTCTGTGGCAAGTTGTTCTCTAATATTATTCTCTGTGCAGTATTTGAAGAGCAAGAGCAGAGCTAAGCCCAAAGCCCGCCGTGTATATCATACCTCGGCATGGTGACTTAGTTAAAGAGGATTACATAAAGGTGCCGTGATTGCGTGGACCCAGATGGCAGCTATGAGTAAGTGGCACTTGATGTAACAGCAGCGCTCAATGGCTCTAGGACCAAACCCATTTTTATTAAGCTCAGGGCGGTGCAGGGCTACAGTGATGGAGAGAAGTTTAGACAATACATAAGCCTAGAATAAAACCACCAAACAATCACTCCCTCAAATGCAGCCTATAAACATGAGACGAGTGTTTTGGCAGTTTTTAAAATATACACAACAATCATTTTGTATACTGCTTTTGATGAAGTACCACCAAAACATGGTGTTTGTTACACGTTTTTGGACAAACGCCCAGAACAAAATCATATTAAAATTGGAGTAAAACATGAATTAAAACTAAATGAAAAAGGGCTTGAGTCAGAACTTAAATTGCCGAGGACAGGGGGGACTACTTTACTATAACACAGTTAAGAGAACTATATTTAAGATTTTCTCAAATAATGTACAGATTTGATCATGGTTTGGCTTTTTTTTTTTATTTAAGATTTTACATCCTGGTTGTTAGCAACATGTTTTACTGTACATAGGGCCAAAACCATGTATAACTAGAATTATTTGACAAATACAAATAAATGAAAATTACATCATGTAGTTGAATTAATGTGTCAAGGATCAGAAAATAAATGTTTTAGGATGTAAATTGCCCCAAACCTTTGGATTTTGTCTTCCAGTGTGACGTCATAATGTTTTAGATTGCTACTTCCTGTATGTTTGCAACTTTACTTCTCAAACTGACATTTGATTGCCTTAAGTGATCTGTTCTTTTCTTCTGTATCTACCTCTGTATCTACCTGCGTTGCACCAATGAAATTTCCCCATGTGGGACAATAAAGGAATATCTTATCTTATCTTAACATGTTTTATTCCACTCAACAAAGTCAGAGTCATGAGATGTGGCACACTTTTGTTGGACTGATACAACACAACACCTACTATAATTGTATATATATATATTTATTCAAAAAGTGATATATTATGCTGCAAATAATGTCCGCAACACTACCTGGTTCTTTAAATTTCACAATGACTATAGTTTTGTTTTTCGACACAGAAGTAGGTTCCGGAGACTCCAAAATGGGAAACAACTGAATTCAATACATTTTTTTCACAGCACACCTGGCAAACCTCTAGGCACACTTCTGTTCCCTGGAGTAAAGTTGAAAATCCAGGAACTAAGTCTTCATTGTAGATTAAAAAACTAAAGCCAAAATATGTACCCCAGTGAAACCTCAGCTTAATGCAGGATGGCAAAAAATTCCACTGGAGAAGGAATAGTAACAGTAATAGTAAAAATCACAATGCACCTATATCTATTATGTATGAGGCTTATTTCAATTTGAAACGGGTAGACTAGCTGTGAACCCATGTGTATAATAGTGCACACAAACATGATTTGCTTGAACATTGCTGCAATTGATGAACTGAACTGTTTAAATTGGTTGTTTTGCATGAAATTATGTCTTGTGGTCAGTGTGGTTAGTGCAGTGGCCATGACGCCAAAACAAATTTGACCATTAAATCAGCTTTACAAAAAGAAAAAACAATATCATTCTCACAGTTGTGGCACCAACGGTAAACGAAATGATACCGCTGAATAACTTCATACACTCACAGCTAGGTTTGGAGTTTGGCTAACAATATAGGAAACTACTCAGAAACAAATCAGAATGTGTAAAAGTGCCTCTTCGCTGTGGCATCTTGGCTGGACTCAAGAAAATAAATAAAACATGACAAACAAAATGATTAGATAACATGAATATATCTCAATCAAAGATAAACCTTCTGAAGTTATTCGACCTCACATTAGCAAGCCAAATTTCTATAAGCATGAGCCTTAATTGGAAGACCTTGTTAGTATTTCAAGCATGTTCTCAATTTAAGAAAAAAACCTGGTTCACACCAAAACCGAGGCAGTTAAGGCAGCAGAAGGAGGCAGCGCTGGTGAGAGCGCTGCAAAGATGTGAAGCATGAATTTAGCAGGGAGGTGTCGAGAGCTCGATCTCAGTACAATATGGGTCTGAAGCAGCAGTTCAACAACAACCCCGCCTCTGTGTGGAGTGCGTTCCGGCTTCTCACCAACTAGAAGCCTAAAGCCCCCCACGCTGCAGACGACCAAAAACTGTCCGAGGAACTTAAAGGTCCCATAACATGCAAAATCGACTTTTCAGAGCTTTTAACCTTCTTACATTGCTATTTGTGCTTCATATATGTACCCAGAGTGGTTTTTTGATTGATTCCCGCAGTGTTTAGCTATATTACAGACTATCTCCTTTCCTCGAATCTCCAAACTGACGGGCGGTGGCTGCAAGACCGCGTCATAAGGGCAAGCACGCGTCACCATCCTTATTATTATCAATTATACACTTAGGATAGACTACGAAACGTGAAAAAAAGCATGTTATGGCACCTTTAACACCTCACCCTCCCTTACTGTGGACACCTCTGCCCACCCAAAACCCACAGGGCTGTGTACTTTCTCCTCTGCTCTTCTCCCTGTACACAAACAACTCACCTCCAGCCACAATCCTCCTCCAGCCTTATTTTATTAGTAAAATTCTTAATTTATGCATGCCACATTTTACTCTATGGTCGTTGCTATTATTATTTTATTCTTCATTTTTTTATGTTGCACCAAACACCAAGACAAGTTCCTAACTTTTTTTAAATTTTGATTCTGATTCTTGCTCGTCACTGTTTTGTTGAGTTGAGGAACCATTATGCTAAGAGCCCCTGCAGAGGCCCTCACTTCCAGAGACATGACGAGCTTCACTGTCTGGTGCCACTGGTCCCGGGCCCCGGCTCTGGTGTAATGTGATCAGTGTTGGCACATCCAAGGTCAATTTACTGCAGAATATCATTAATGAAATCACACACGATGAATGTGAATAATGAGAATAGACACTAATATCACTGTAGATGGAACAATGGTACCAGGCTGTCAAAAGTTTCTTCAAAAATTCTTCCATTGTTGACACAGCTGATCTATGGATTTGTGCTATAAACATGTAAATCTAGTGTGATCTAATTTAGACTTAGACTGAGTACAGTGTTTGTGACCTTTTACTGGTTTTGATGTATTGTAAGAATTAACTTCATGTACATGATGTTGACTGGAATACCTGGAGTACAATAAATGAAAAAATACATACATAAAATATCCATCCACATTATCAAAACAAAGTTAAAATCCAGTTATGAAGGTGCACTGCCACCTTATTGTTTTGCCTGACATGTTCCACAGTATAAATGAATCAATCTATTTCATTACAATTTTTATTGCACAAAAATACCTCATACATATTCTTACCAATCTTCACAGATCTGACCTGGAACTTGATCATATGGCACATGTTTAAAGCTCTAAATGCCCTAGTTGGCGAGGCACAGGAGAAAGATAAAGCAGGTGATCGATAAACAGAGGGCCTCATCCAAGTCCTTTAGGTCTCTGCAAAAATGTACTGGCTTCATACATTTGTACGTACAATTTTAAATGATGCAGTAATGTCTTGTGTTATCAATGGTGATGTCAAATGTTTCAACAACTCTTCACATGTATTATAGTTACATTTCACTGCATTTTGAGATAACATTCTGGTTCCTTGGTCTCTATTTAGACCAGATCTATCACCACATAAAGATTTCCCAACGTTAAATCCTGCCACATTTTACATTATTTCAATTCACAGTCAATTCCGGGGCATTGAGTCTGATCAATAAGACACACTGTTCTGTCTCTGGTGTTTGGCGACAGCTTCAGAAGTGAGTGATGGATGACAGAAGGAGAGCGAGGCCAAGCGGAGGAGAAAAAGGAACACAGCGGTCAGCGGGTTAATGATGTTGTGTGTGATTATTTGCAGGTGTGACTGATGCCAGATGAATCATTTAGGAGCTGCTGTGGCGGTGCACTGGAGGTGAAGGATGGCTGATCAAACAGAAATGTTCCAGGTGTTGGAGGTGATGGAGACAAGATGGAGGAACGCTTTCTTTCAGTGTCGCTGGCTTTCAGGTGACATCACTCTAAAATGTTTTCCTTTGAGTTGAGGGGAAATTCAAAACTCTTTTATTGTGTAAATGTAGCGGTAAATTAATTATCCTTACAATATAAATGGTCAGGTTGAAAATGGTAAAATAAATTCTTCAAAAAATCTAGGTGAAATTATTTTGAAGGCACAGTACTTATATAGTAGTTAGTATAGCATAGTTTTTGGCGACTTGCCCCTCTTTTTCACACAAAGGTTAAATACATTACAATTTTTGGATATAGTTAAGACACTTTCTTCTTCTTCTTTGGAAGTTGTCAACTATAGGTTGAATTGGTTGAGTGCAATCCCATCAGAAAACCTTTTAAGCACTCATAACATGCTAATATGTGACTGAACGTGGCCAATCCAGTTACATGTCTACCCGGAGACATTTTGAGTTATTCACAGATTCTGAAAGTGTGAATTCAAAGCTTTCCAATGATGTCTCACTCATGTAGATCTGATAATATTTGAGTAAGTTGTGGTCATTTGAATGTAAACAACTCTCAAACCCATTCACTGAGAAAACGGCTTCCAAAGTTTCTCACCGGAGAGCCCAGAGTCACAGGGGGGCTCATTTGCATCTCATTGAGATAAGCCCTCCCCCCTGTCACACTGACACCACCTTCCCCCTACAGCTGTCACTCAAGACTCAAGAGGAGTGTTGTTATTGATGGTAACTGGACATGAATCAGAATTAGAAGTTACTATATTAAAATGGAAATACTTGGATTACAAAAGGCCCTGAATAGAATCAAAGAATCAGAATGAGAATAGGGTTCATTGCATTTGTCGATAAATATAATTCACAGGTGATTCAGTGCACCAACAATGGTGCACTGAATGATTCAACACAAACAACAAAAGATAAGATAAGATAGCCTTTAATGTTACAACGCAGTAGATACAGGGGGAAAGGACAGATAACTTATAGGAAGTTTAAAAAACACTCTTAATAGAAGAACTCTTATAAACAGATGCCAGGGCCAGGTATACGAACTGCAACGGGTCCATGGCTTTGAATATATGAGATAATAGATATGATATGTACACCACCAGAGTCCAATTACATCAGAGATCACATCCTCATCCTCTTCTTCGTCTGTGCACTCTTCAGTGCTGTGACTCTCGGCTCTTGGCATCAAAGCTGTAAACAAATAACAGGATATTTAAGAAATGGCTAACTATTTCACATAAAACACTCATTAACTATTTATTTTTTTTTAACACAATGTGAGAGTTTCAATATAAATACCTGAAGTGCTGATAACTCTTGATCTTTGGAAGCCGTCTGAAGAAGGGACTCAGATGCTTCTGCCAGTCGAAGTTCTTGACAAACACTTTGCCATCCGCCGTTCCAACAAGCTGTGGGATATTGAGGTGAGACTCAGGAGAGCTGTTTTCCACTACCTGATGACAAGGGCGACAATGTAGAAGAAACATATCTTAAGCAGAGAGCAGCACTGAAGTTTTGCCAGGCTAATGTTTACACATTACAGTAGTCAAATAATATAAACTAACCTCAGCGATGTCTTCCAAAGTGTCAACCCTGGTCTTCATGTATGCTCGCTTGATAATCTGATGATCTGTGCGTGGCCTGCAGCTTCTGATGTGTGGGAGAAGCTGTTTCCACAGTGATCTGAAGCTTGATGTACAAACTGCAGGCTCACCTGAAAAACAGATGTTGCTTATGGTTAATTATACTCTAATCATTAAAACACGAAAATCACCAAAATAATGTTTTACACTTACCACGCTCCTTAGCAGACTTCACGTAGAGACAGGTCATGTCAGTCAGGGTGTCTTTGCCAATTCTGAAAAGGGGGATAAAAGGATTAGGGTTAACAGTAATATGGGAATAACACGCTTCACAGATCAGAACAGTTCACATTGTGACGTTAACGGTGTATTTAAGATGCAAAACGCGGAGATATTGGGACATCTGCCCTCGGCTAGCGATGCTAGCTAGCTCACTTGAGATAACACTGCTCGTAAAAGCAAAACACTTGCAGAACAGCACACCAAAACATAAACATACACTTGAGTTTAAAACCGGCGCACATTAAAGTGATTAAAAGCGGGTGTTTTAGTCGCAAAGCTTACCTGGTTCAGCCGTCCTGTTGTCTCTCCCAACACCGTGCACAGAGACACACAGGAAGCTGATAATGGCCAGGCAAGCGCGTGATTGGTTCGAGTGACGCAGTGCGTGCGTGACGTGCAACGTACGTAAGCCACGTGACCAGAAGTGGTATCGGGAGTTGTAGTTTTTTTTCTCTTCCCTCGCCGAAAAATAACCCGATAACATAGCAAAGTTTAGCTTACAACTTAGCTCTGAATAGCTGCGTTTAGCTCCAGGCTGTGGCGCTAACAGCCGGTTTAGTCCACCATAAAACACACACAAAGCACAACCCACACAACCCACGGGCCAACCCACGCCGAAAAATAACCCGATAACATAGCAAAGTTTAGCTTACAACTTAGCTCCGGGCTGTGGGGCTAACAGGCGGTTTAGCAGCATAAAACAGACACAAAGCACGACCCACACAACCCACGGGCCAACCCACGCCGAAAAATAACCCGATAACATGGTGATAACAGCAAGTAGTCACATTAAGCCCGTATTGCAGAGTGCACTGAAGCGACATGTTAGCTTAGTATTAGCTCCACCGGAGCAGACAAGTAAGATTCTAAAGTGATCACGAGACCGCCTTAAAACACAGCGTTAAAGCAATAATTTAGTAGTAAAGTAAAAGTGTACCTGAGTAAACAGTTCCGTTGCAATGTAGTCCAGGAAATGTAAGCTCTGAAGATTGTGCTCTGCAGACGGTCTGGAGTAATGAGAGGAAAACACGGAGCAGCAGCTGCCATGCGGATCACAGCTGATTGGTGGAAAATGTAAACAACATGTTGGCTAGAAAAAGGTGACGCCCCCCAGGAGAGCAGGAAAAAGACCCGAAAACTCCACATTTTTAACAGCTTAATGTATACGTTTAAGACAACCAATAGTGTTATCGCTTATAGGCTTATTCATAACTTCAACTAGCACATTCTGCAAAAAAATGAAAATCACAAATTTGGGGAAAAAAAAGTAAAATGCTGTTTTTCTCAGTTTCACCGAGGCCGACATGGTCCGACAATTCCCGTGGCGAGTCACATATATTTATACTTTTAACCATGCTTTGACATTGTTCCCACATTAAAATATACCTTAAGTTGTATTTAGCTGTTTACAAGCTTCTCTCTCTCTGAGCACTCCATTGAATCTTTCCAGGATTGTAACGCCATCCGGAAGTTTCCTGTGCTGTTTTCAAATAGTGTTTATTACAGCTGTGCTTAAATTACCATGACTTTGTTCAGGTAGTTGCTTTCCCCCTTCATGTTTAACACAACTGTGCCAACACCAAATCCAGATGGAGGCCAGACTGAAAGATGTGTGTGTTTTCTATACCATTATTTTATTTAAGTTCTCAAACATTAAATGCCACAGCAAAGCTACTCAATAACATTTGATATAATGACTTTCGTACTATTGTTACTTTTATTGTGATAAAAACATAAAGGTTATTCAAAATTATTGAAACTGTGACCAAACAACAGTAAAACCTTTAATTTGCTTTCATTTCTCATATCACTTTTCCTTTATTGTGTGTGACAAAACTGTGACAAAAAAAGCCAGGTAAAAAAATTTCTTTACATTTAGGTCAATTTTTAGGGCAATAGATTAAAAGAATATTTAATTTTGCTTCTAAAATTGTCATGATTATTATTTTTTATATTGTGAACTTAATAATCATGATTATTGATTAATCTATTGACCTCATGCATGTTTAAAGGCTAATAACAATAGAAACAATACATAATACTTACTTCCATGTGCCCTTATCCTGTCTCCATGCCCTGTGAGACTGAAAAGCAGTATATTTAGGGGACATGTGGTCGACTGCGATGTGACTGCTCAGGGGTTCAACACATTAGCTCATCGAAGTGAAGGGAGGCGCTGGATTGTCATAATGAGTTTGTTCCCGTGACACATAGAAAGAGTGTGTCTGGGCCTTGGAAACACTTATATAAGGGCAAATTTTATGTATTTTTGACATGATTCCACAAACACAAGGAAGTAAAAGTAGATGGGATTCAAGTTTATTCTATAACCAAAGGGAGTTACAATGCAATGTTGTGTTGCACTGGTCCCACACGTAATAAATTGAGAGGGCATCTGGCACAAACAAATGTTCCCGTGTCCCTCGTACAAATAATGCCAAAAAGTCACATCTCAGAAAAACTATTTCAGGCGTCAGACCAAATAACTTAAGGAAAATAACAATCACAAATATCCAAATGAATAAACACGTAAAATGTGGACTGCTAAACATTAGAGCAATTTCCTCCAAATCGCTCTTAGTTAATGAATTAATTAGTGACTTTAACATAGATCTTCTAGCTCTAACTGAAACGTGGCTTCAACAAGACGACTACCTCAGACTAAATGAGCCAGGAGCACAGGCCGAGGTGGTGGTGTGGCAGTGATCTCCCACTCAAGCCTACTCATGAGCCCTAAAACTAACAATGCATTTCACTCATTTGAAAGCCTTATGCTGTCAATCACATGTCCAAATATGAAAAACCAAAAAGGAGTTTTGTTCATAGTTATCTACCGACCCCCTGGTCCCTACTCAGAGTTTTTAACAGAGTTTTCTGTCTTTATATCAAACTTAGTGTTAGCCTGGGATAAAATAGTTATATCTGGAGACTTTAATATCCACGTGAACATGAGTGATGACGCTCTCAGTAATGCCTTCAGCGCCTTGTTAGACAGCATTGGTTTCACTCAGAATGTAAATAAACCGACTCACACTCACAAGAACACTCTGGATCTTGTCCTAACGTATGGAACAGAGATTAGTGACCTCATTGTCCTCCCTCAAAACCCTATATTGTCAGATCATTTCCTAATTACCTTTCAGTTTATTCTTAAAGATCATCCAGTCCCACAAAATAAAGTTATAATGAAAAGGACAATATCTGAAAAATCTATCTCAAAATTCAAAGAAATAAGAGCCAATATTCAGTGACATGTCATGTGATCCTGCTGAGAATAGTTTTAGTCCCAGTATAAGGGATCAATTTGTCGACTTGACCATGAATTCTCTGAAGTCTGCTCTTGACGTTGTAGCGCCGTTAAAACAGAAGGTCATTAGGCCAAAGCGCGCCTCCCCATGGTACAACCAAGTACTGCGTTCACATAAACAAAGAGTTAGAAAGTTAGAGGGATTATTTCGTCGCTCTCACACAGAAGAATCCCTAAAAGCATGGAAAAGTTGCCTGCTGTCCTATAAGCAGGCTCTGCGTAAGGCCCAAACCAGATATTATTCAAATCTAATAGAAGTCAACAAAAGTAACACTAAATTCCTTTTCAGCACTGTAGCTAGGCTAACAAACTGTCACAGTGCAGTAGAGCCCTCAATCCCAGCTACACTCAGCTCTGATGATTTCCTCCTATTTTTTAACAATAAAATAAAAACAATCAGAGATAAATTAGATGAAATTACCCCCGCTATTAGCCCTGAACTAGCCCAAGCTGTAAATCTAACGTCCCATATAAATCCACCTGTAAACTTAGAAAGGTTCACAGCTGTTGATCAAGCAGAGATAACTTCAGACATTATGTCCTCTAAAAGCTCAACTTGTGTCCTAGACCCCATTCCAAGCAGACTCCTCAAAGACATTCTCCCCCTAATTATAGACCCTATTCTTAATATAATAAATACTTCACTCGAAAGTGGCTATGTTCCACAGTCCTTCAAACATGCAGTCATTAAACCTCTTCTGAAAAAGCCTAATCTAGATCCCGACCTATTGGTAAACTACAGACCTATTTCAAATCTTCCCTTCGTCTCTAAAATCCTTGAAAAAGTTGTAGTAAAACAGCTTTGTCGCCACCTGCAGGACAATAACTTATGTGAAATTTTCCAGTCAGGGTTCAGAGCCCACCACAGCACTGAAACTGCACTAGTTAAAGTCACAAATGATTTGTTATTAGCCGCTGACGATGGACTGGTCTCAATCCTGGTTCTGTTGGACCTCAGCGCAGCGTTTGACACCATTGACCACAACATTCTACTGCAGAGGTTAGAATGTGATGTAGGTGTTGGAGGAACAGCCCTCAGCTGGTTTAAATCCTATTTATCTGATAGGTACCAATTTGTTAATGTAAACAAGAGCTCCTCACCATGCTCTAAAGTAATTTACGGTGTGCCACAGGGTTCGGTACTCGGTCCAATTCTGTTTACTCTTTATATGCTGCCATTAGGCAACATTATCAGAAAGCATGGCATTAACTTCCACTGCTATGCAGATAACACTCAGCTGTATTTATCAATGAAACCTGATCAGAGCGATCAAGTAGACAGACTTAGTACTTGTGTGAAGGAGATAAAAACCTGGATGACACTTAACTACCTGCTTCTTAACCCTGAAAAAACCGAGGTCATTGTGCTTGGCCCTAAGCATCTACGAGACGCTCTATCTGAGCAGATAGTCACACTGGACAATGTTAGTGTAGCCTCCAGTTCTACTGTAAGAAACCTTGGAGTCTTATTTGACCAGGAGCTCTCATTTAAAGCTCATATAAATCAAGCTTGTAAAACAGCCTATTTCCATTTGCGCAACATAGCCAAAATCAGAAGAATCCTGCCTAAAAGCGATGCCGAAAAACGTATCCATGCATTTGTAACGACTAGATTAGACTACTGTAACTCCCTGCTTGCAGCGTGTCCTAAAAGCTCCATAAAAAGCTTTCAACTGGTTCAAAATGCAGCAGCAAGATTACTAACAGGAACAAAAAGAAGAGAGCACATTACGCCAGTGCTGAAGTCTCTTCACTGGCTCCTGTCGAGTTTAGAATCAAATTTAAAATTCTACTCTTGACCTACAAAGCCATAAATGACATGGCCCCATCCTACCTCAAAGATGCTATAGAACCATATCATCCAAACAGAGCTCTTCGCTCTCAGAATGCTGGCCTTCTGGTGGTCTCAAGAGTCTCTAAAAGTACTGTAGGAGGTAGAGCGTTTAGCTACCAAGCTCCTGTGTTATGGAATCAGCTCCCGACCCATGTTAAATATGCTGACACAGTCTCTTCATTTAAGTCCAGGCTTAAAACGTTCCTCTTCGAAATCGCTTCTGGTCAGACTAGTTAGGAACAGAAACATAAACCCACAGCTTTAGCTACGCTGCCCTAGGAGTAACTATGCTGGGGGAAGTATGTCAGCTTGAGCACTATCCTCTTCTTCTTCTGACTACTTATGCTATCAAACAATATTTATTTTTTGATTCCACTTGCAAACTGTTCACCGCCTTCTTTTTCTTTTTCTCACTCCTGAGGACCTGTGGACCCAGATGCCCCTCTCTTGGTGAAGTGGTCCCTGCCCCGTGTGGACGGTCCCTCATCTGCTTGAAGAGTGGGTCCAGCTCCAGTCTCCTTGTGTCCGTCTGTCCGTCTGTGAGAGTCGGATCTCTCCTTCACTGGAACTCCTCCAGGTTTCTACGCTTTTTTTCCCAAAGAGGTTTTTTTTGTAGTTTTTCCTGGCCGAGAAGGAGAGTCTAAGGACAGAGGACCCTGGGACATCGTCCCTCGCCACCACAGACATTGTTGATTCGGCCCTCAGAGGCGACTGTTGTTGTGATTTTGGGCCTTACAAAAATAAATTGATTTGATTTGATTTGAAATGTCAAATGTAACTGTATGCTAGCTGGCAGTCAATGCTCTTTCTCTATAAACATAAATGTATGGAAACTATTTGACTCACAACAAGCAATAGTTTTCAAGTAAAATTAAAAAATACACTATGCATTGTCATTCATTGCACATACAGTGTTAAAAGTGATTATTAAAATGACAAGGAAACACAAAGCATTTGGAAAAATACACAGCAAAATATCTTATCAATTTCCTCACTCCATTGCTTAAAATGTGTATCATGTACTCCAGATCTCCAGAGAATATTCTGCAAACATTTCTCCCATTACTAAATGTAATATCTGAAGCAGACATCCACACATTTTTATTTTATATGTGCGAGTGCTTCTGCATGCAAATCAGAATTTAAGAAAATCAAGATACTTCTCATGAATGCACAATCCTCCTTACTCTCAGCTAAAGACATGACATCAAGGGCGTTCACTAAATTAGCATAATTGAAGAAGCAGATGTACCCGCATATGTATCGTTTTTGGTTCTTCATTGTAGTACAAAACTTTACAAAATGCATTAAATCTAAGATGAAACGACACTCTCTTCCATTGTCTAGATACACTCAGGGAGATTACCCCATAGACTTTTAGAATGGGATATACATATATGTTTTAAGAGACACTTGAGAGCACGGAGGCGTTAGTTGATATAGATTTATTGGCTTGGTTTTTCAATGCATTCACAGACACGTCTTGAGCCAGCTGTCGGTATGACGGCCCAGGAGTGGGAATTGTGGTACAATGGGGAAAACGGGCGGCTACAGTTCCAGACGGAAGCACTATGATATTACAATCTGGATGTGAATATGAATGTGTGTGTTATTCCGCTGCCCGGGTAGTTCAGGCTTGAAAGGCTAAAACCATATTGTTTTTTGTTTGCTTTTCCTGTGCAGTGAAGAAAAGTTAAAGGTATTGTGGTCAGTGGAATACATCTGGCATTTGGGGCATTGATTGGAAATGGTCTGTGTGACCTTACTCAGCCTAATGTGAGTGTGTGATTGAAAGTCAGGCATTATATCCATGGGTTTCAGAGGGATGGACGATTGGCAATTCAAAAACAAAGTATACCTTTCCTTTTTTTTTTTTTAATGGCCATTATAATGTTAGTGTCATCCATTTTTTCGGAGAGCCTTTTTTGCGGTTGCTAGGAGAATGCTGCAGAGAGAGCTGCTGGTTGTGTCCATGGCAGAGGTCCTGAAGCCCAAATACATAGTTCTGAAATCCATTGGGATGGTGATGTCATAAATTGTCTGTAAGGCTTTGTTGATCTCAGTCCAATAGTTATGAACAACAGGACAGTTCCAAAACACATGATAGTGATTTGCCTCCTGCTGCCACATCCTCTCCAACAGTCTGTATTTCCCTGTGAGTAATGGGCTCTTTGACATGGGGTTATAAAGAAACCAGATACACTTTTCCAACAGAATTCCCTCCAAACATGTGATCACGTGGTTCTCCAGTGAGATGCACATATACTTTCCCATTCTTCATCATCCAGAACAAAGTGACCCTCACTTTCCCATTTACCCTTGATGTAATCAGAGTGGCTGCCCAGATTGTTAATACATGTATAATGTTTAGATATTAATCCCCTTGAAAGTTCAGCTTTAATGAATGTTTCATTCAAAAGGCTGTGGTGGCCATCATCATTCTTAATTTCTTGGTTATAATAACTCCTTATTTGTAAATATCTATACGTCCTGTTTCTCCAAGTCAAAGGATTCTTTCAACTCATCAAAGCTCTTCAGATGATTCTCCTTTACAATCTGGTAAAAGACTCTTATAGCTTTTGTTGTCCCAACACTAAATCTTGAGTCTGTGTGACGTGTGACATTTTGATCATAAGCCAACCAATCTTTGTTTAGTTTGTGTTTTTTGTTTAGCTCCTTCCATGTTGCAAGAGCAGATTTCACCCAGAGGTTCTTCACCTCCCCCAAAAGACTCAACCGTATGTCATATGTCAGTAAGGCCTGTACAGACACAACATTAATCTCAATATTTTTCCATTGAGTTACACTTTCTGGGTCACACTAGTACAGCAGGGCTCTGATCTGTTTTGAATCGGATATGTTTTTTTTCCCCCCCTTGACATATGAATCTTGAGATTGCTTTATTCCACTCATCCAACAGCACATGGAAATTTGAAGAGTCTGGAACAGATAGAGAAACCTGGGCAAAACATTCATTTTTATAGTTTAAATCCTTAGACTTAAGTAGGGGATAAGGGTCCATTTGACCTGCTGTTGTCCAAAAAGCAGGACAAAAGGAACACAAGGGTCTATTCCTTATGTCTCACGACTGTCGCAAAAACTGCAAAGATTTTTTAGGCAACACTCCTGTTTATTTTAAGGGAGTGTCTGCAGAGCCGCAGCGCGCGGCCGAAAAAGCCATGTTATTTTTGTGCCGGCCGCGTGCCGCGGCTCCTGAAACTGCGCCGCTATTTGACCGCGTTTTAACGCCGTTTTAGACCGCGCCGGGTTAAGGTTAGGGTTAAGGTTAGGGGTAAGGTTAGGGTTAAGTTTAGGGTTAGGGTTAGGGTTAGGGTTAGGGTTAGCCATGAGGCTATAACGAGGACAAGATGCTGATACAACAGAGCACTGTAGTTTACTCTATCCAATGCAGTTAAGAAAATTGTAAAGAGCGGTACATAGGAGAGACTAAACAGCCACTTCACAGGAGGCTTTATCAGCACAGAAGACATGCAAATTCAGGACCACAGAGCGCTGTGCATCTGCATCTTAAAGCCACAAACCACTCTATTGAAGACAGTGAGGTGAAGATTCTAAGCAGGAGAATTTATGTTTTGAAAGTGGAGTTAAAGAGGCATTCTTTGTTAAAAAATATAATTATTTTTTTAAAATACAATTATTTTTTAACCGCAATGGAGGTTTAAGATTGAACCTTCCGCTTGTAAATAATAGTGGGGGTATTTTCAAGTGAAACCAAATACTCCCTTTATTCTATACTCAGGATATAAAACCTGAGTTCCCAGACTCGAGTTGCAGATTAAGAATGACTGTTGGATGAGAGTTGAAACGTTTTGTTTTTCTAAAATCCAGACAATACAACTACATTTTTTTCTACTATTCCTATATTTATTATACAATTTTATGCTATGATAAATTATTGATTTAATAGGCAAAGTAGTTCTGCAGTAGATGTGCAAAAAATGTCACACATTTTTAGAAATGCCAACTCTCCTAAAGTTGTTACGCAAACACAGTTTGTGTTTTGATCCGTGGGACGATTTAGGGGCAGGTCATGAGAGTGTGACCGTGGTCTCATAGCTCTGCAATAGTGCACTTTTGCATTAGGAACATTTTAATAATTATTCTGTGAATAAAGGTGGCTTTATAATAAAACACGTATAATTTTACACATTAAAATGCAGGCAATGTGTCTTCATTCACCTGCTTGCACCTTCTTGAGTGTAGCAGCTGTAAACACTATCCTGCAGACTGGTCCAAATGTCTCTGCATAAAGTTTGACCCAGCAGCGCTCTAATGACAGTGGACTACAGTCTGTGATACCTCGTCTCTGCTGTGTGTGTGATCTGTGCTCCACTACACAGTCTGAGGAGGCATTTCGGCCTGACTGTGCTCAAACCAGGACTCGCTGCTTGGAGCCAGTGTTATAAGTCCAAAGATCTTCAGTAACAATCCATGGCAGGCTGGAAGGCGCGGGACATACTTTTATTCCATTCAAAACTCCCTTGCGATCCTTTGGCGCTTTCAGATTGCTGTAAAAGCAAGGCATTCAGACCGTGCCGTAGGAAACACAAGGTGTGGACTGGATTTGCTTCAATAGAGAATTGAGTTTTCACATCGAATACGCAGAATGAAATTGATTTTGTATCGGTAGTACGATCAAACGAGTCCTATTGTTCCTTCTATTGCATAATACTATGTCCACTTTAATAAATACTTCACTGTCTCATAGGGAAACGTGTCCTCTGCATGTGACCTGTACAAATCGCTCATTGTCCTTGGCATAGATAAAGCTTTAGGACTTGCTCTGATGCATACATATTTAAGGCTGTGATTTACTGCTTTAAGAACCACTAGCAACAACTGAAATGTTTTCCTGTTTATAATTCATCTCTCTATATGCTTCAGTCTCTCAAAATGCAGCTCACATGTCATAAATCATTTCAAACAAGTATCTGAGTAGGCACACTGTAACTCATAATGTCATGATGTTGTGGGCCTATAAAATCAGTCGTATGCAAGAACCTCATTTGTTAATATAGCCTTGTCTTGTTTTGCAATAAATAAGCAGGTAATTTACATGCTATCGTGAAATCAGTTTTTCATGAAATGTTTTACAGTACCTGGCTGAATGAAATTACTTGTGAAAAATGAAAGTAGTAAACCAAATGGCGCCAGACAACAGACGAGTGGTCGTTTAAATCATTAAAAAGTACATGTACGTCAATATGTTCCCATGTTCTTATTAAGATATGACTGCATATTGTTGATGTCTATTGACCTCAGTCTAACCTTTATTGATTGACTTGGGCAAACCTAATATGATCTTCATTCCTTTGCTCTGTTTCCAGAGAAGACCACGGAGAATTGTCTCATTTCACACCATTTAAAGAGGAAGAACCAGCTCATGGACTGGGACAACGATACGGTCATAGGCACTGAGAGCAACAAATACCAATGATGGATCAGGGAAGCCATCGATATCTGGATAAATTACCACCGCTTCAGATGGCGCCATCCAAATTCGCGCTGGACACCCCAGTTGGATGCCTGTACATTTAAAGGCAGATCTGAATAATAAACTCAGCAGTAGACGTGCGTCCAAGGCGGCTAATGCACATGTGTATTAGAGCATTTGTTATGTGGCTTTTCTCTTGGTGCGATGGCAGACCAGGTTGAGAGTGTGGCTTTGGTGTATTTGCTTTACAAATCCTAACAACAGAGGCAATCGCCGCCGCGGCTTGTCTGGGTCCACCAGGTACTTCAGAGGGGAGCAGAGTTTAGTGAATATCAAAAGCTGCTTCTGGATGATACTTTACCGGTGCAGAGTTTGTTCTGGTCCTTCTTCCGGATAATGAAATCTGTAGGTACCCCACTGGAGCGTAATCTCTGTTTGGTTGCCACGGCGTGCTGGCCACCAAAAGTTCAGCTTTGTTTAACTTTCGCGACGGACACAAAAACGCTGGATGCCCTGGACGTACATTCACTTATCATGTAAACTCACATATGAATATAAACTCATCACTCCTTTAGACCAACGTACATTGCCCACGCACATAACAGCAGTTTGCATAAAAGCAATCTATTACTACAGCAGGAAGTAGGCACACAAATATATTTGTTCTGATACTTAATTGGTTTTCAATTTAAACAAAGGTTAGATCAAGCATGTTGAAAATGAAAAAGTATTTAACATTTTACAGACAATTTGCTGACTAACAGGTGTCACTTGATTAATATGTAAATGAAACAAATCACACGCCTCTTACTGTACTGTCATAGCGTGAGTACGGAACCGTCTATTTTAATAAGAAACATATTGAATGGCTAATTGTAAAGCATGATTTCGCGCGTCTCTCCCACTGTGTAATTGTGGAGCTCCCAGCGTGCGCCTGGAGTCGATCAATGCAGCCGCCGCCCACCCGGTTGTTTATGTCCCACTCCTCTGACATGTATTCGATTCGGTGAAAGTGTGATTGTAAAGCTGAAGCACTGGCTAATATATTTCTTTTAGAGAGACACGCATTTACATGTGGTGCCCGACAGAGAGCTACATTTAAAATTGACTGATTGGGAATTTAACAAGTGGACAACTGGAGTCTTTAGCCGCTGTTATAGTGCACAGCAGTCGCCTCTGATCAAATTGAAAGGATACTGTATATTGCCCTGACAGCTACGGCCGGTTTCTAATCATAATTACAAATTTGGCTTCCCCAGGTTAGTTCACACGTACACCAAAATCTGATTAATATCTAATTTTTGAACCTTTGAGATGATTAAAAATGACGTGCAATATTTGGCTCAATCACTATTTAGACCTTATCAATGGTTAAGTCTCATTTTAGACTTATTTTAGTCTCATTTTAGACTGTGTTGACTCTTCACATAGACAACATCAAACTAAACTCGGACTAAATTTGGACCTAATCCAGAACTAGACCAGGACTAAAGCACCAAACCAAGCCTACATCAGGACTAAACATGGGCTCAAACCAGGACCCGTGACGGAAATGTATCAATGTTTATGTTCATGGGTTCGATTCCTGGGCCAGAAATGAATGGATGAATGAATGTTCTTATCCAGAAATAAATCTGTCTTTGGGTTAATGCATGTGATATTACTTCAGGAAGCAGACCATACATTTACATATGTGAAGAAGCTTATCGGGTCCAGAGTCTCCACCAGAAATCCTTTTGTTTATCTGTGACAGTTAATCAACATGTGACCGTGAACAAAAGTTACACTGCTTTGATCTGACTGACCCTTTGTACTTCAGGTATAAAATATTTGACATGGTACATTTTGTGTACTTACTGAGATACTCTTAATTTTTGCCTGCCTTATTTGAGTTGATATACTTTGCTCTTATTATTAATACTTTCGGTATGTTGCACTTTAATGCCCAAAAAAGCAATAATCCCTTTAAAACACGTGTGAATTCACCCCAAGTCTCATTTAAGACCATGTTTAGCCCTGATTTAGGCCTGATTAAGTCCAGGTTTATTTCAGGTGGTACTTGGAAAGCCAAACAATATCTTAGGTGGTACTTGAGTTTTTGAGAACCACTTCATTGGATAGTTCCCAACCAAAATTGCCTTAACAACATCGTTCAACATCTCTTTGAATACAGACATGTTTACTAAGAATAAAGCCACTTAATAACCTCGTCCGCTTCTACTGCAATCACAAGAAAGTGGAAAATCACATTAAATCATTTGGTACATACAATTGATATACAACTTTAAATGAATTGTAAATCATCATTTATCTATTTATCAGATTTTGAACACTATAAACCATGAAAAATAACCTGTTCTTCTCTCTCTATGAGGGCATAATCCATCAGCTGGACATGCACGGCTGGAAGTCTTTGGAAATGAGCTTATTCCGAGTCTCTGGTCTAAAGGCACCGGTGCATTATGTGTGAATATGACTTACAGTATGTGGTCGCTGGTGTTTGCTCCCCGCGACGCCCAGTTTCATGCCTCGCGCTCCAAATCTTCCCCAGGCCAGTGTAGCCTCTTAACCATGTCCCAGCTAAGCCTTTTTGTCCTTTATTTTTGCTAAAGCCATTGAGGTGTTGATTTAATTGACTGTGATTGATGACGACTTCGACAATGGCCCAGCGTAATGCACGGTACGTCTCTAAACGTGTCATCAGAATTACCATAAATCTCTAGTCGTAGTCGTGCTGTTGGGGACTTTCTTGGCAGGTTTTTACAGGAAGACAATAAACGCTGGACACCTTGCACAAAAGCAATTCGGAGCAGCAGAGCAGGCGCACGCACGGCTCTGGACAACACCCCTCTCATAATAAGTCGTCTCATTAAATTGTGCCGCACCTTGAAACAGCCGAATGTATTGATTGATTGGGTTGTGCCAGACAGACAAGAAAATAAACATAAGCAACTGAGCGGCGTGTGAGGGGAGCTGAACCTGAGAGCTAAGCTGAACAAGGCTCAATACTGCTAAATTTGCCTTACATGTACAATTAGCTTTTCTTTGTCATTGTTCAACGTGAGTTTCATTGTTTTATTTTCAAACCCTTATCTGTTTGATCAAACTAACACTCTGTGTGAGGAGTCTGCTGTTGGGATATTGGGCTATACAAACATTAATTCAATTGAAAATGAAACTATTATCCAACACCAACATGAGAAGCCTAGTGGTAGTGGTAATACAAGTAAAAGTACTACTAATAGTTAAGTAGTAATAGTGGTAATAACTGTCTGCAAATAATGTATTGCGGTTTTCAAATTGGAATAATTATATACATTTGAAAGTGTAGTTCTAGTGTAGTTCACTCACATAAATGTAAGAAAACAATGTATGTTTCATCATGTCATAATTATTATAATTTTAAAATTAGGCATTTTAAGTATAAACATTGCCAAAATTACACACATTTGGGAAATCCAAATCGGAAAAATGCATAAAGCTGGCTATACACTGTAATTTTAAATTTGAATGCCTCATATTGTTGAGATATTAGATACAAAAACATACAGTTTGTTTTTTCCTTCTTCTTTTTTTTAAATCTTATTTGAATAAACCAGATCTGACTGTAAATCAGGCTAAGAATGATCAACAAATCCTCATGTGCAAGTCACTAAAATTGTACATGTTTGGACAGTTTGGTGCTACTTTAACAGCTGATCTTTAAATGTCCCTATGAAGTGACCTCAGAAATATCAAAGGACTTAAGTTGATTAAAAACATTGTCTTTTTAGAAATTACATGACTCACTTGTAATCTTAAAAATCACAGGTTAAGTGCTACTAAGACACACAGAGGAAGACAGAAGCGGTGGTCAGAAGGCAGGAGGACACATCCAGAGAAAAGAGGATGTTTAGGATCAGAGAGAATCATTTGGGCCTTATTTGTTGTTCTCTCTGAATCGATCTGTTCCAGGCAGTTTCAGATCCATCTTTCAGAACATGTTCCTATACAAATACAGGATAATTTCTTCTTTGCAGAGGACATTCTATCATCTACATAATCACAACCTTTGTGAGTTGATAATTGCACCTCCTCAAACTGTGGTTTTGATTTGAGTATTGTGCAGCCTCAGTGAGTGAATATTTCAAAATTCAACAAGTAGTCTAAGAAAGAAAGCATATGCAAAATAGTTTAGAATATATCTGATCGCAGTCACAACTACAATGGACCCGCAAGTGTTACTGGAATGGGATTATGATTATTATGAGATTTCTGAAGGACGTGCATCATTAAAATCTCAAAAGATTCCAATCATATCAAATCATTCAAAAGAGCATCCAGGATGGCTCTTCAGTTATCAAGTCAACTGCGTCATATCTACTGAGTGATTCTGATATTTCATATGATTAGCAATTGCCTAATGCTTAAATATAATCTGATTTAGAGCTAATCGACCCTTAACGCACTACTCGGCAACGGAGAGCTGCTTTTCTCATTCAAAACACATCAACACCAAACAATGCATTAACTTACCCTCCAGGCCACGACTTTGAATAAATATCTCCTTAAATGGTTATCGTTTACAGCAGGCAGATTTCTAAATACCAAATCAGCAACATTCACCTTGCTCCTGAGTGGGGAAGCCATCTTCTTAACAGGATAATAAAAGTGAACTCCAAACCTTTAGTACACTTTAAATGTGACCATCTGGCCTTCAACGTCAGCAGGAGTTTGGCTAAATGAGAAGTTGCAAGGACATTTAGCAGAAGAGGACAAACTCTCCACATTTCACATGAATTACAATAAGGTATGATGATTGATTGACATTTAAAAGTCAGGCCCAAAATATGGTGCGTGTGTCAATAAAGAGCAAGAGGAGGTCAGGGAAGCTGCGCAATAAAATACTGCCATAACAGAACGCAGTGTGGTTCATTGTGATTCATTCCCAGTGGGAGTGCCAGGGTGACCACTGCACCCTCCTCTGCTCCACTCTATCTAATGAAACTATAAACGACTCGGCAAGCACGCTGTTCATCCGTGGCACTCGGGGGCCCTACAATTTTACTCAAGTGAAAGTAAAAGGGGCCATTTTAGAGTAAACAAAATGGGCTAAAATGAAGAATAACTGAAATGTGCTTTATTTGTTTTCTGGTGGAGGGTCCGTCACTGGTTTGTCTCATGAAAATTACTTTGCTTTTCCTGAAATGATCCTTAAAGTCCAGAGTATTGGGTTTGGTGGAGTCACCTCATCAGTTTATTTCTAGAGAATGTTTTGAGGAACATTTCGGCAAAAAAGTAACATCTATAGAAAAAAGCTTTTGGATCACCATCAGAAAACTTACACCCCTTTGAAAATGACCCCAATGAGGGCGTTACATTAGTGGGTTGCAAATTGACTTGTGGATATTGTCCAGTAAGATAAGATGTCTCAATATACCGGTATATTTTTTAAATTTGTATTTCTAGATGTGGTAATTGAAAATGAGTAGGAGGTGGAGTTTATATAATTTTGAGTCTATGTGCAGGAAATATGAATAGGCCAGCTCAGCATAGTCAGTACAGTATTCACAGCACTTTTCTACCTTCCAGGCACTCAAGGTGCTAAAGTGGGACGTAGTAGTAGTAGTAGTAGTAGTAGTAGTAGTAGTAGTAGTAGTAGTAGTAGTAGTAGTAGTAGTAGTAGTAGTAGTAGTAGTAGTAGTAGTAGTAGTAGTAGTAGTAGTAGTAGTAGTAGTAGTAGTAGTAGTAGTAGTAGTAGTAGTAGTAGTAGTAGTCGTAGTCGTAGTAGTAGTAGTGTCATGGTAATACTGGTTATACATGCCCCAGCAGCACTGAAGAATGGGTTAAATGCAGAGGACATATTTTCCTATGGGGACAAATGAAGCCTGCGTAAATTCAGCCTGGAAGACCTAACTCCACCCATCTACGTCAAGGCCCCCATGGAAGGACCCCTCTCCCCAGCGCCATCATCGCACTCAAGCGGGCGCCCGCCTGTCCGTCTGTGAGAGTCAGATCCCTCACTTCACCATGGACTCTCCCAGGTTTCTGCGCTTATCCCAAAGAGGTTATGCAGTTTTTCCCGGCCAAGAAGGAGGGTGAAAGGTCAGGGGGCGTCGCATCATGGCCCTCGCACCTGCTCCTCATCCCCAATCAACGTTCTCAGTGACTCCTCCCCGCTCCCAATCAGCACCAGGTGGTCACATTTAAGCCCTCAGGCAGATGGCTCGGCCGCTCAAACTGTACTGCGACCCACCACCTCCCCTGCTCCTCCTCTACATTCCCCTCATCCTCTACCTCCTCTTAACATCTACCACCACCAGTCTAATACAAATAGATCATGGAGTGCCCATGATTGCAACGTCTTCCGCCGGGGTCTGAGCGCCAAATAACTCGCAAATAAAGCTTGCTAAACAGTGGTCTTCTCGTGGTCTCTTTGTCTCTCCAGGGTGAAATACATTTACTTTAACCTACATAGAGTTAGTGGTACCACTTTGTGATAACTACACCTAAAGTTTTCTTAATTAAGTATGAATAACGCCTTAATTCATAATGAACAAATAGTCTGTTAAGATTGATTCAGCCATAGTAACTACTTAAACACGGGATTAGGGGTTACTGAACCACACACTACAGTCTTTGTTCAAACTGTACTATGGTTATTAAAAATACAGTCATTATAAAGTGTTGCTTTCTAACTGTAGCGTTGTGTGTGTTGCGAGTAGCAATAATAACAGAATCAGCGGTGTTTACAAAAGCCCTCCCTCTCCTCATGTTCACTCTATCTAACGAGGCTCCATAAACGAGGTGGGCTTGGACCGTGTTTATCTGCGAGGGTCCAAGGTGCCCTCAGTCACTCACAGTGCGGCGGTCACAGTCACTGCTGGTCATAACACTTCACACATCAGCTGTCTCTCACATACGGCCCAAACACATCCAGCCCCGGCTCCGGACCCATCTGCCACGTACCTCACAAACACTTCTGCTTTTGTTTGTCTCCAAGTACATGTTGTGCCGCCATGCGAGACAATCCAACCCCTCCAATATATGTTCCTGAGCAGAAAATATGTTTAAACAAGTTTGCTCGGCCTGTGTTGTGTCTCAGAAACGAGTGCAAGCAAATGTTCATAATATTTGTGCGTATTTATCATGTGAGTAAACTTTTTTCTTTGCCGTTTTGTATAGTATTTGTTCCTTTTTGCAGCATTTCTTAACACACAAACCAACTTGAACTTGAACACAGCAACTCTGCCCTTTCTCTCCGCATGTACTCGCACATGCTCAGACGTGGCCTCTCCGTCATCCCCCCCTGCGGATTGTCTCCCTGGTCCCGCCAAGCGCTGGCGCAGCAGGGTCACATCTGGAAGGAACCAATAATTGCAACCGCATAAACCAACCTTTTCTCTCCACTGGGGTCGCGCCGCCTAAATGGATTTTAGGTTGAAAACAGATGCAAGAATTATAACCGTAGCAGCGCTCACATAGTTTATTTCCCGTAACGATCTGCAGAGGTGATCATGAGAGTTGGCGGACCGCTGGGTGGGATTGTGGGCTGACATGTTAATCTATTAGACGAGCCAACTGGGATAAAGTGGGCTGGATTGATGGAGCGGCGTGTGACCTCGAGCTGGAGGAAAAGGGCGGGGTTAAAGTAAAGCATATGCCGACTTTTAGTGAGGTTCAAGTCCACAAAGTTAAACTACAGGTGTGGATTTTTGCCAAATATTTTATCGTTTTGGGGGGCAAATTATAGCTGTAGGCATTTACAATAACAATATAGAAATACAATATTATACAATGTAATAAAAGGTCAAATGTTTATTCCCAGCTTTATCCATCCAAAATTGAAATAAACTATTAAAATATATATATGTTGTTTGGTTGATAATTGAAACGTTTATTTTATGTTTACCCTTTTGTTTTAAATTAGACCAGAATAAAACTAAGCAAAAAACAAGAAAAATTGTGAGAGACAACATCAATGGAGCCGATATAAATACATATATATTTATTTATGGGACAAATTTTGTTTTATGTCTGCAAAGATTCAATCGTTAATTGCAATTACAGATCAAGTCATCTGTAAAGCAGTCAGGACACTTCATTATGGATAATAAAAATGTTCTGCTTGTATTTTGCATACAATAAGTTTATAATGAACCATTTCACACATCTGATCACATTTTCTGATGTTAAATCTCTATTTGCAGACTGATCTTTGCACAGGCCGGATGTGTAAATGTGCATTCAAAGGTCTCGCAGCAGATTTAATTAACTGAACTGGAGGTGTTACATGTTTCACTGTGATCTCAAGGGTTTCTACAGATAAACATGGCTGTTACTAACTGTTATCCTGTTACAGTTGGACATAGAAACCGCTGAAAATAATACAGACTTTCGAAAATTTGGCCGTAAATACAAATCAGTTGCTTAAATTTCACAGTTGACTTGGTGTTATATAGACACACACATTTTGCATATTGTTACTATGAACAAAACTGTTCTTGTTGTATAAACATGCTTTTAGATAATCCATCAGAATTGTGTTAAAACGATCTTTTATTCGTCTTTGTTGATGTTCTAGTATTGCACAAAATATGAATGGACTGTGAAATCCCTAAAAACAAAATGCAAACATATGACTTTAAACTCACATATGTTGTTACACTGAATGTGTCAAAAGCACAATGGCCGCGCATGTTTTTTTTAATTATATTTTGTTCATTCTAAATCGTAAATACATCAGGTCTGTTTGGTAGACAATGAGGAACACAGCTCAGAGCTGTTCTCAATCAGTGCTTTGGCAATCGCGAGTTGTCGACATCGGAGCTCTTGTGGATGCCAGAGGGCTCAGACTGAAGCCGAAGAATGAGTTTCCAAATTCACACAATCTTTCAATCAGGTACTTATCTGCTGGGATAACACGAGAGGCCCACAGCCCTTTATCTCAAAGACTGGAGCCCTCACAGAAACAATGTCAGTGTACAGTACAGAGAGTGCTGAACCTGATCCTCTTTGATACCAGATCAAACAGACAAGAGGAAACAATTGGATATTAAATTGTTAAATAGTTTTACATTATTTTGCAGAAATGTTAAAACTAAGCATTGTTCAGGGGCGTTGAGGTTCAAATGAATTGAAATGTTTGTTTTCTGAACATATTTAACTTTTTTTTCTTTTTTTTCTCAGAAGTAGTAGAAATATAAGAATAAACCAAAGACTAAAACATGTCGTGCTTGCAATTTTTTTTTTTACATTTGGTAATACATGTGGCCTACAGTATGCTCTATTTTATGTTGAGTACAAATACGGCACAAATGGCATTAGTGTTGAGCCGGTGCACTGATTTTTTGTTATTAATGTTTTACCAGTATTGACGTGCCAAGGCATAATTTTTCAACCAAAAATGGTGCCGCACATTTTAAAATAAACTGTTCTCTAGCGTTTTGAGGCAGGTGCTTGACTTCTTAGTCAGAAGTGTGGCTAACGATCTGTGCCAACGGCCTCTCCATAATGAATATCAGTCAGTCAAAGTGTATCTATATAGCACATTGCAATGACACAGAGAGGATCAAAGTGCTTCACAAGTGTGGAAACATGTACAAAAACACACTACTAGAACATCAAACATAAAATCATCATAGTGCAATTAAAATGAGAAAAACAGTAGCACAGTTCTAGGTTTTATATACATAAGTAAGATGGATGAAATGTCTTGCCCAAGGACACAGAAACACTACGCATTGTTCCGAACTGGGATCGGTTTGTGGGACACTCTTAGCACCAAGATACGGCACCTAAAGTCTAGGTAGGGACCGCATAGATTTAAAGTGCATTTGAAAGGTTATGGTAAACATGATTTTATATATTTGATTTGACTAAACTGCATGAATTCTGTAAGTGCACACAATTGGATCATTTTCTGAATTGAGAACAGGCTGAACATGTTTACAGTGTTGTTACTGGACAGTCACAGATTTATTTAGAATATCAGGTTTAACTGTTAAGTAATTCCTTTCCATTGATTCCAGTTAGCTCTCACCGCTAAGTTGCTATGGCAGAAGTGTTGCATTGCAGCGTTTGAAAACATTACAATGAAATGCATTGTGGGGGATCGAAAAAAGAATTGGAACACCCTGCACACTTGCACGCGCATTTGAAGTGTGCAAGTGTTAGTATTAGGCATGGCGCTTGTTTCAACTGAAAACAGAAACATGCTTATTGACAAAACAGACAAGGGAGTTTTTTTAGAACTCAGCGCTACTTCCTCTAATATCTAACTATTAATCAAACCACAAAGATTAACCACAGGTACTGTCCCGCCAAACTAAGTTATATTTAGAAAAGCATGAGAACCTGTCATGTGCACTTTAAGCTGAAGTGAAGTCGGCCTGGCGATGTTGCTGCAGCTCTTCCACTGAGCTCACACTGTAGCTCCTATCCATACTTCCCACCCATGTTTTCTTCTCGCTGATTCGCATCTAACGATTTGACTTCAAAGAGGTACAGTATATTAATAATACATTTGAAATACAAGATGTCAAACCCATCCAAATCTGATCACGCTGATCACGCTGAGGCCAGTCAGTTCTTCCATTAAGCCTCCACACTGGATCTCTCCACCTCCTCCACTGCACTTAAACCCAAACAGTTGGCCTGGGGAATTTCAGGCTGAAATCGCATTTGGCACGCCTCCCTTAAACACCTCCTTTCCCCCTGATAACTCACTGCTGGTGCAAGCTGGCAGCCCAGGTCTAGGCCGTATTTAGCAACAGTAATTATCATAGTATTGGGCCAGATGTTTCATGATTCAACACGTGGATTTGTGTCAATCATGTGTATCTTGTGTAGGTTCAAAATCAGCAAACATCGGGGCATCTGACAGGGACTTGCACCTTGCTTTGCCCTTGAAACAAAAGCCCTATTGTTTCCGCAGATGGCAAAGAGGCTGATGAAATATTGTCAAACAAACATGCTGCAAAAGAGTGACTTCCATACGCAATAACATTAGATCCAACCCACTCAGTTTTCATTTTTATAGGCGGAAGTGCCTCGTAACAATTGACTCCGTTGTATGAGATTGGTGAGGAGAGCGGGTTTATATTTAAGTATATGACTCCGTAGTGTACCGGGAAGCCTGGTTAGTCTATTTAATTGCTATACTGTTAATATGACAGGTGCAGAACTCCCATACATCCTGTTAAGTAGCTATAGGCCACCATTGTACCATATACGTATATATCTCGGTAGTAGAAAGGCCTATAGTTTTCAGACCTCAAACAGTCTTCAATAACAAGAGAATGATTAACTCGTTTGAATTGAAGGATGTGAGTGCGGCATTGTTCCTGAATTGATGTGTCCTTGTCCAATCCCTAGCGTAAAAAGATATATCGTTTTCTCAGAGAGGCCATAGAAACAGGTTTGTGCTCATAGTGCAGGCTTCTTCAACACCTGGCAGCCTTGAGCATAACTATAGGGCTTATTTCAAGGGAAAACAAATCTTAAAGAGGTCAAGACAGGAACCCTGAACTCTGCTGAAAGAACTTCTGCCTTTTTATTTCTGTGTCTTTCCAGCGACAGGGCCTCTGACAGGGTACCCAGCTATGATGGGCAGAAGATGGGTAAAGAACTGACACAGAGAGGACATGAAGATCACAGAATGATGTTATGGTTGGGTCAAATCTAAGACGTCTTGGTTCCAGAACAGGATGGCTGAGGTTACTCTAACACAATGAGCCCAGTAATTCAAGTTGTAATGCCACACTAAAACGTTCTTGTTTATACATTCTATTTTGGAGAATATATTGCATACAGTTGGTCTAACTGCTTCAAATATATGGAAAATAAGTGCTCCTGCTCCCATTACGCACATAACTTTGCTAATAATATTTTATCTAACATTCCCCAGATAACATGATATTTATTATTTGTTTATTAATCTTTATTTAAACAGGTGACAATCCATTGAGATCGAGACCTCTTTTTCAAAGGTGACCGTGTTCAAAACTGAGACACCTAGACCCCATAAAGAATGTCAATATTTTCCCCAAACGTTTTTCTCTAAAGCCTTTTTTCTATCCATCTATCGTCATCGAAACAAGACTATAATAATATACCAAAAAATGCAAAATAAGGTAGATATTAGGGTTTCTCAGGAGAGTCGGGTCGGTGACGGCAAATGTTGCAAAGCTGGTTTTTCTGCCAAGAGACAGCAGGGGGCGATGACAGGCACTTCAAACGCCCCGAAAATTCACATCAAACAATCACAGGGACATTTGATAAGGTTAAAAAATGTACTTAGTTTTCCTTTAAAGCTTCATGTAATACTTGCACTTCAATGGGGGGTGGATGCACGGGGGCACTGCTAAGCTTTTCTGCTGAGGGCATCCAAATGACTAGCAGTGCCCCTGAACATCGTTTTAGTTTGTATTAGAATGCTTGCCTGATACTGAGTACACTTAACTCTATGATCAGCTGCTTGTCAGTGTAATTTTCTGCCAACAGCACTGTTATGGATGTTTGGACCAGCCTGGTAATGACAATGGAATACATCTATAAAAGCACTTATGGTGAGTTTACTGCATTAGTCACTCATTATGGTTAAAACCTGCAAAGAGGTTTAATTCTCTCTGAAAAATACTTTGGGCCTGAGAATTATGTTGCATCTGATAGTGTAATAATGGCCAATTCTTTTCAATTTGAATTTTTAAGATTTTTTTTGCACATAGGCTTTATTAGGCAGGAAAGGACAGTGTGAAATGAGGATGAGAGAGAAGGGAGGACATGCAGTAAACTGTCAGAGTTTGGTTTCGAAACACTACGGCCGGCTGCACTTGGAGCCTGGCATTCGTGTGCTGTGCCATAACCAGTCCACCACCGGGCAGCACTGTGACCAATTTTAAATGTAACTTCTAAAACAAGTTGTAGAAAACAGCGTGCCGATTAAATCTACCAACACACAATGGTGTTATGAGCATAGCTTTGTTTTGCACATTTTTCAAGCGCAGTGCCAAAAACAGCCGCCAGCTAGAAAACAAGGGTGTGCATATTTTTCGTGTGAGTAACAAATTAAACTAAAGCGTCAGAACATTTCATACTGCTAAAACTGCAACCGTATTTTTTTTTTTTTTTAAAGCAAAGTGTTAAGAATGCTGTGAGAAATATGTCAGACAATAGGTATAAGGCTTCTACATCGAAAAGCAGAATTGGTCTTCAGCTTTTACTGCGATGACAGAGGAGGCTTATGATGGTCACTATTTATTAACATCCCAAGGACGACCACAGTGTACCTGGCATTCGCTCAAGAATGTTAGGATGCAAAACGTGTTCAAAACACCATAGACCTGAGATACTTGTTTATAAAGGCTTTTTCAATGTGAAGTAGGGAATGAGACAAGGGGCAGCAGCAAATACCTCAAACAGAACAACACCGTTATTCATCAAGAGTCCTCTGCAACAGCTTTTCTGGTAAGAGCTAAATCAAAAAATCACTAGACATTTAGACGTAAAACAAAAGGAACCATTTTCAGAACAAGTTCTTACAGTTTGGGGAATCTGCAACACTTGACTCCTCAAGGTTAGACGAGCGATGATCCGACTGAAAATTTGCCAGCGCTGGAAGCAGTACAGACAGAGACGCGTACAGCTCTCTCAGCCTCAATGTGAGAATGAAAGGGAATTTGAGCTCAGGCAGTTGTGGAGGTGCACAGTTCCCACTAGAGGCCATAGCGGGCGGCTGTGAGTGTGAATCCTCAGAGACTGCAATACCACAGCTTTGCCAACGCCTGCTGAGGTTGTTGATGGACATTAAAATATCCTCTGCTACTTATGTGTGTAGCAGGAAAATGTTGGGTTTTTCAATATGGCAATAAAGTCACCTTATGTGTACAGTAAATGTGAAATACGTTGGGGAATAGGTAGTAAATAACTATGCAAATGTATGGAATTAACATGCACGTTTTAGAAAGCAGGGGCCATTGGACAAAAGAACATTAGCATCAGTTTGGATTATTCTGTATCTTGTGGTTGGTATAGTAGCCAAAAACTGGACTTAAATGAGAGTACTATACTTTCAAACAATATTAGTCATGTAGAAGCAAAAAGTAGTGGGCCAAGAAATTACTCAGGTACGAGTAATTACAAGGGTGTGACATAATGCACAGATTCTGGTATTTTCATCATGGATCACAAAACACAGACAAATTAACACAAATAATTGAAAGGACAGTATTATGCTTTTTTAGGTATTACTACAAACTATAATGTAATTAATTAATTATTTGCAAACAGCTATATTGGTCTAAAATGGCTAAACTACTCACAGATGTACACAAAAAACAAACAAATACTCTATTCAATGTAACTGCCTGTATTGAATACATCAATGAGTCTAAGAGAAAATGTAATCTGTATAAAAAACTCTCATCTTATTTGAAATTAGAACATTTTATAAAATCTAACTAAAAGTAGAACAAACAAATCCACATTATTCAAGCCCAGTCTAGTTCATATTTGTTGCATTCGGTGCTAAAGGCAGCATATGTGAGCCGACTTCAGATTTCTCGGCATTTTGCATTTGAAAGTCGAAGCGATTTGTGTTATTATGCTCTGCCAGGCTGATGGCGCGGGGATTGATGGGGCCGCAATGTCGTTCCACCAATACCTGCATGAGAATAGAGGTTAAAGTCCCCCTCTCACCCGTGGAGTGGAAGCTTGAGCTTTGACTGACAGCTAAATGTAGAGCCCTGCAGTGCTCTCATAGTCTTCGGTTGAGGAGCTGGAGGAGAGCGGATTTGAGCAAATGGGGATCTCCACGCAGTCATTCTCAACTGAGGGGCCCAGAAAATGTTTGTTATGGGTTTTTTTTTTGTGTTTGGTGGTTTTGGGAGATTGAAGCAGCTACTTAGAGGTGGAAATAATGATCAGATGTACACGCAGACAATTCAGTTAAATGTATTGTTGAATAGCTGGAGATCACAATAGCAGTCGCCTCAAAAGACTTCACAGAATTCTTTCATTTAACCAATAGAAAAGGTTAGAAAATCAAACAATGAAACGCATTGGTCAATCACGCAGATTAACTGTATGTATTTGTGTTATTTACGGTGGCTTTCCTCCCAGATGCCAAGGGAAGCCAAGTCTCCTCTGTTTTTTGAAGTTGCTGTTCTTGCCATAACAGTACCATATTCCTCTATAGTAAGACCAAAATGTGTTTAAAATACAAATGTGCTGAAAAATATGTTCGCAAAAAAAAAAAAAAATCATCCACAGTCCAGGAAGCATTTTCCCATGTCCGTATTCAGCTGACAGGCCACCTACAGCACCTTAAACAGAGGTTTTTGGCTACTTTGCCTACAGATCATAACCTCAAACTTTAAGTCAAAATGGCAGCCATGCTTCATGGCCTTGGACTGATGTATATGTAGGTTTGCTTCTGCATTTGCATTTGTTTTGATCAGTCATTTTCTTTGAGGTGATATGAAAAGGTTTTCAATTCACAAACCTATCACATGCAAAGCCAAGCACTGCTAGAAAACACACAAGAACATAATGAGGAGAGCATTCAGACTTCATACAATCATAATGGAATTGACACACTTAAAACCCACAACCTCCTTTGTTACTGCACATTGTTCTGAATAGAATGCATCGTTTATTCATTGATTGTTGCATCTTTTGTAATTTTTGCTCCTTCAATTATCTTTCGTTTTTCAAATATGTGTTATTATTTGTAATGTGTGAGCTATACTGTGTCTAAGTAATTTCCCTTGACTTTATTTGATCTAAATTGAGCCCATTTTAGACCTGATGTGGACTTGGTTTGGTCCTGTTCTAGTCCTTTAGTCTAAGATATAAAGATGTCCGGACTATGAACGCAATACATTACAGACTAGCTTGACCCTACAGACTAGCTTGACCCACATTGTATTGACAGAAAAATAATCTGTTTGGAAAAGATATTTAACCAGGGACCTTGGTGTTAGGGGACAGTCTTCACCGCAAAGCCACCACTGTAACAAAATCGTACTTGCAATTCCTCTGTCTTCACAATCCTTCCCATGCGACATCAACCTGTGAAGACAGAAGACACTTGTCAAAAACAGTTTGGCGCTGGATTGAAACATTACAACCCAATTCATCCCTGGGTCTAACAATCGACCAGTTGACCACCACTGGTCAATGAAACAGGAGTGAAAAGCCAGTTTCCATCAAAAGCAGAGAAAACCTTAAATACTTTCTGAGGAAGTTTTGATGTCCAACTTTTTTCCTCACTCTTGTTGGCGCCGAGTCGTGTCAGACCATAGCTGTATACATCAACAACAGCAGCAGCAGGTGGAGATCCAGGCACAAAGCAAACAAATAGAACATTCAGCTAAAGACGAGGGCTCTTATGAAACTATCCCAGCGGAGCCCAGCTACCCAATTGACCTGATGAAAAGAGGGGTAAACAAAAGCCAGGTGGAGGAAAAGGTTTTGTCTGTAAGAATTCTGAAGTGATGACTGGCACAGCAGTGAGCACCGGCCAGAGGAAATTGGACTTTAACGGCGCTAAGGGAAACTCGATTTGGACTGTGAACAGATTTAAAGATTGTGTTTTGCCCCCCAGTGCCCCTCCCTGTATAAAACAATACAACATCCACTCCAGAAGTGAAAACATTGATAATTTCTGCACTGGACCCCCACAATCTCCTGCCAAGATGGGAACAGCGGTGCAGAGGAAGCTTAACACTTGTACAAAAGACTGGAAATTAAGAAAAATGAAAATATCCATTTACATTTTGGAGGAGGCTTATCAAAGAATCTAAGAAGCATATGGATTTACATCACAGTCAAGAGTTCTGAGTTTGAAAAAGCCTACTTGAAGCTGTTGTGCCAACTTTGGGTTGAAGGGTGAAATATCAGTATCATAATCACAGCTTTATTGTCATTGTCTCAAAACACAATAGAATCAAGACACACAAGCAAAAGCCATTGAAAAAATCAACCAGTGCTGTCTAATAAAGCCTACGGGCCAAAACATCCTTAAAAAATGTACTGCAAGGAACATTTACAGATCTTAGAACCCTGAACTTTGGTACGGTCTTACTTACAGTACTAATCGACTAAAACTACACCCATAAAACTGTCAGAAATCATTCCAAAATGCTAATCAAAGTACTATTATTTATTTTATCATAATATCATTACAATTATTTAACTTTTGACTGCACCAAAAACATCTATAATCTTTTAAGCTGAAGGAAGATGACCATGTGAATGGGCTGGGACACTAAAAAGGTCCTAGATGGACACATAACAAGCAGGACGGTGACAGTTTGGGCGACTTTTTGAGCGCTTGTCAGAAATTTTCTATACTCCAGCCTGCAGAAAGATCCAGAGACATGCGCTGAAAAGCCGGGACAGAAATACACCACTGTGAGACCAGCTTTGACCCACTCAGAATGTCATCTCATGTCAAGTGCTGCAGCAGCTGTTTGGAGACAAACTGGGATTGTAAATATGGCTGCACATGATTTAATTTCTCATTCACTGAGTTTCCATCACAATGACCGCCACGGGAGAAACTGAAACGCACGGTCACAGGTCACAGTGATCCGGTGACATACAGGTACACAATTAAAAACAGATACATTCATTCATAAACATTCAACGATCTTGTAGATGATGAAAAAGATTAAATATAACTTTAAATGAATTGCACTGTCACCCGCATTTAGCCTCACAATCGTATTCCTTTTCCTGATTTCTTGGCACTTTTCAGTCCACTTCACTCCCTGTTTGCATGAGTGCCCGTATCACAGATCGTGGTCCCCTCTAAAGCAGACATCAGTTGGCAGTTTATCTAACTCCACCGCCCTCCTTCATCACAACAGACCTCCAGCTGTCAGTGTAGACACGCTTCCAGCCCGACGCCCAGGGTAGGAGCGGAGCTGTCCAACCGGGCCCGGCCTTGTTCCCCTCTCCAAAATATCCAGCCCCCCCAGGACGAAGGAAGCGAGCGTGGGGGGAGCTCTTTCCTCTTTCCTGTGGCTCTCAGTGGGAGAAGGTAGTTATTATCAGTGGGCGCAGGTGAGGAGGCGAATCACAAGGCAATAAGGCGCAGTTTCGGTGCGTCTCTATTTATTTCCGGAGGTTTTCTCTCGCTGTGACTTCCCTTTCTTTACAACTGCAGCTTGGTCCAATGAAGACAAGAGCCAGTCGTGATTGTCTATGGTTTCTATAAATCAGTGGGTTTTGTGGCAAATACACATTTGAACTAGGGATGTCGCAATATTGCAATAATAAAACCACAAAAAATCTGTAAAATCGCAAAACGTCTTGAGTGACCAAGTTTTGTGCACATGCTCGATGTAATTTAACTGTTTAATGATGAACTATTTTGTGTTTTTAGAGCTTCTCCTTCCAAGAAAACTTCCCTGTGTTCTGCAATCACACTCGAATCGAATCTTGAGCAGACGAGAGTTTCAAATGCCAACTTTCGATGCCTTGGCTTTAAATGAATCTCGTCAATGAGTCAATAAATTCACAGCACAGACATAACAGCACAGACTGAGCATTCTGCACAAACAGCTCGATGTTTTAACCTAAACCTACATTGACCCAGACACAGCACAGTATCAGCTTACCGATAAAGAAGAACTGTAGATCCAGAGTCTGCACACTGTGTTGCTATTATCCAAGTATAACCTGAATATACATGCATTATTATGGCCTATGGACCATAGTGCATTATTCCATAAACCACTGGACTGAGGTACACGTAGTTACAGCAAGGGAAATTGTTTAACTACAGCATGTGGTAGTAAAATGTATAGAAAACCTATTCTCGTGTACATATTGCGTTGTTATGCCTGTACTTGTTTGCTCACAGGGACTGCAAAGAAGTCATTTTAAAAAATCAGTAAATGTATAAGATACGTTATGGCACTGATAAACAGCACACAAAGGCTTTGTACTTGCTACATGTGTCTGGCAAACAAAACATAGTTAATATTGTGAAACAAATTTCAAATAAAAAAAGACAATGGTGTTCGAGGGGATTATACATGAATGAATCCTGTCTTTATTTGACAGGAGTTATGTTTTTTAAATGGCACCTTTTCCCTCTCTCCTCACACCTCCAGTCCACAACCTGCGGCTGACACCAGGTAATTCTGACTAATGTGACAAATAAACTCCTCTAATCTCAACAAAGCGGCTGCTGCTTTCTCCTGTGCTCTCATCTGTGCTGAATCAAAGCTTTATGCAAATTCCGCTTTTACAGGTCTTATACTTTTCACCCAAATACACAGCTCTTGTAAGTCGGACTGCTTTGAACTCAGCTCGTAAACAAGTGTCAGGATTCAAGTCGCAATAAAAAAACATACCTAAACCCAAGATGTAACTGTCAAAAGTATAGCACTGCTTCTCTATTTTGGGGGGAAATTACACCTTTTTTCAGCAGCCATGTCTTCCGTGGAGAGATTAAAGTTTTTAATCAGAGGTGTGTACTGAGTGAGTCACCTGCTATTTGAAAGTGCTGTGACCTTAAAGAGCTTAGTGGCCAATCATCTCTGCCACAGCCCTATACTGTACATATGCAAAGCTGTTCCACTGTCAGCTGTGCAAACTAGATAAATATTTCCCAGAAATGCTTCACTTACTTGTGTGATGTGAAATTTTTGCCTGTTTGGTGCGGTTTCGCTCAATCATGTTTGCAACTACTTTTTTTCCTACATATGCCAGGTGGTTAGTAACATTTAGTTGAGTGACTGTGGGTGCGTTGGAAGAAGTACTAAATGTAAAAGTACATATACAAGGGTAAAAGATGATGACTACTAGTAAAAGTATCACAGAAAAATCTGCTTGAGTATAGAATATATTTTTGTTTGCTGGAAGTCCTGGCATCGATACCGTTTGACAAAATGTCATCATAAACTTCAAAAATGTCACGGATAGCTGCTTTCAAATTCAGTGAAGTAAGTTTCTTTCCTCCCCTGCTGTTAAGCAAAGTGTATTTCTGAGAAAACAATTTGAATTTTAGAAAGGTTTGGAACTAAAAAAGATTGGGTATAGGGTGTAAAAAGGCAGTTATATTCCAAGTACAGTGCATCCGGAAAGTTATTATTATTTTTAATACATTTACAAAGAAGTCTTTGGCATTGTCATTATGGGGTATTGTTTGTAGAATCGTGAGGTTACTTATGAATTGAATCCCTTTTGAAATAAGGCTGTACAAAATCCTCTGGCTCCTCCTACTCTCCCTGTCAACAATGTACAATATTGTAGTTCATTTGTTGTCTGTTCATTTCTGTTCACATGTTGTCCCGTTTCCCTCTCGCCTTCTGGGAGTGTTACTGTTTCAAACGCTGCACCTCAAGCGATGACTGAACCTTAGATTCCACAATCCTGACCTGAGGACCTAGAGATGCTCCACACTTGGGACAGTTATCTATTTAATTCCTGTGAACGTTGGTTATGCTCAATTATTATTGACCAATGATTGTTTAATTTTTGTTTGATTTTCTAACTTTCTTCTGGTAAAATTAACCAGTTTGGAAATGTGAGGTAACTGCTGTGATTTTAGGCTTTACAAAAAAAAAAAAAAGAAATTGAATGACACTTTGATGCTGTAATATCAATACCACTGTTACGAAGTTCATTGTGGTGCACACAGGAGTGTTACTGTTTCAGACGCTGCGCCTCAAGCGATGACTGAACCTTAGATTCCACAATCCTGACCTGAGGATGTTGATGCTCCACACTTGCCTGGATGACCTCTCCCTAAACTAGATGAGCCCTCTAACCCTCTGTCTAAGGGGTTTAATGCTCTTTCGTCTCATCAGTCCCAGACTATCTACAGTCTGTCAGTTCGTGGGAGTCGGATCTTTCCTTCACTCTGGTTATTCTTCAGGTTCCCACTGGGTTTTTGTAGATTTTCCCTGCTGAGAAGGAGGGTTTAAGGACAGGAGATGTTCTGGGACAGTTATCTCTTTAATTCCTGTGAACGATGTCCCTTTTACTAAGTTCACTGAGCTGCTTCCCTCTCTATTGCGCCACCATGATCTATGGTGCACTACACAGACCCGAGCACACAGAGCCGAGTGGGGCTTAAGAGAGGAGCCCCTATGGCCTTGTAGTCAGTCTGAGGCTGGTTGCAGTGAGGGCCCCATCAGCACACTGGGAGTTCATCCTTATCTGTAAATAAGAGCTTTTTTGGCACTTTTTGTAACTAGTACTGTTTGCAGTTTTTGGAAGTTGGCACAAAAAGAACTTTAAAGTTGGTCTTTCTGACTTGGCCATTTTATCCAGGAAACAAGTCCACGACAATCACAATGTACCTGCTAATACTACTATTTCTATTTGAGCATTCTTGGTACCACTATTGAAAACATGCTTACTTACATATTTTACTTGCCCTTTTGACACTTTATACCGCCAATATTTTCCCTCCCATCTCTTGCTCACACCGGGAAGTACATTATAGTGTTTTTATCGGCACGGCCATAAAAGCATTTAAACATTAACAGCAATGCATCAGAATATATGGGTGCTGTCAGGGCGGATGCGGCGGTGCGCGGTTGAAGCACGATGCCAAGGCGCAGATGTCTTGTAAGCGGGCTTGGGTTCAGCAAGACAAAGCGTCACCCTGCAGTATTTATGAGGGCTTTTTAACAGTGGGTGCTGAGTGCTCTCCTTTGTACTGGCTGGTCTATCCTGGCCTGCCCCAGTGTGTGTGACAACAAGCAGGCAATGTGTGTCTGCTGAGGGCACGCCGAATCTCCAAGGAGAAGTCCTGTTTTCCTCTCGTACTGGCAGCGGCAGGTACAGACCCTGCCAGACAGTGGATGTTTCCAGTAATACAGGCGCTAAATGAAACTCATGTAAAGCAAGGGAACCACATTGCGCGTGCCTGAAACAGCAGGTTTGTTTTGGGTGAGACTGAAAATGTGCAGAAAATGAATAAAATTCCCTTTTTTTTCTTGAGTGCCAAGTGTTTATTGGCTAAAGCCTGGTCATGGGACTCTAACGCCAATGACATACAGCCCGGCGACGCCCTTGCGGCTCTTGCGCCCCCTTATGCAATTTATCAAATACATTTTCTACGACGAGCAGAGAGTTGATGAGGCTAACTCTAAATTCGATAAGCAAGAAAGATGTTCCAATTGTAATCGATGGATTAAATAATGATGAAGTTTATCAGGTTATTTGAAAAGACTTAAAGGCTGAAATAAACAGACACAATGTTTGTTCGTTCAAGTTTTAATGGCACCAAAACAAACAAAAAACATGAGAAAAGACTCCCAAACTTTAATCCGATCACACTGTTGCAACTATTCTACTTTTTCCTGTCACTAAATAACGTTATCCATTGTTTTGTTTTTATAATGCATGTTTGAAATGTAACAGCTCACATTTATTTTCCAGCACAGTTTGCACGTGATAATTTTGACTTGACGTGTTAATAATTAAAATTTGCACAGATTTATACTTCCTAAAACAAAACAAAAAAAACTTGTAAATGGAACTTGCCCAAATTAAATGTGTGCACTGGTGATGATTGGTGTTAAGTTACACAGCACACTTTAATAAACACATCAATGTACCTGCAAAGTGTCACCAGTTTAGCCAGAGCTGTTCCTCCTCCTGTCACAGTGTGAACAGAGACAGGTGTGAGTGCAAATAATAAAAAACAACTACAAAAAAGTACTGCTGCAACTACTTCCACTGCGTTATACTATAGTCCTATACAACGAGGCACTAAAAACAATACTGTCCCCAGAACTACTATCACCATATTTTCATAGTTTCATAGTTTTGGCCAGGGTGCAACTTATACTCCAGAGCGACTTATACGTGATGTTATTCGTTATTTTCACACTGGCAACCGCAAGAGGGCGCTCTAGGCTCTAAGCGACGCAGAAGAAGAATCTGCACTTCCTCTTCCTCTGGAGTTTGTGGAGTTGTTTAGAAGTGACACAGAGGAAGAAGAATTCAATGGATTTAGTGATTTGGGGTAATACTGATGCTTTGGTAAACTTGTTAGCATGTTCTTTATGCTATAGTTATCTGAATAACTGTTCATATGTTACGTTAACATACCAGACATCACAGTTCTGTCTGTGCGTCATGTAGCTGAAGGTGTTAGCGTTAGCATACGTACACATATTCACCATGTTCTCTAATCTGTTATTATTTTAAATTGCATTTCAAGATTATATGTCTGTTCTTCAAATAAATCGAATCAATTTCCCCCAAAAAATGCAAATTATACTCTGCTGCAATTTATAGTCTGAAAAATATGGTACATCATACATTATTCTTCATGTAATTTTACTATAAGATTTAAGGCTCATTCATCCTAAAGGAAATTCTTGGATGGTTGTCACCCAAAGAGTCAATAACTCTTACATTTTAAGTAATTACCGTATTTTTTCATAGTTTTGGCCGGGGTGAGACTTATACTTATATTTATACTCATATATTTATACCCCGGAGTGACTTATATGTGATATTATTTGTTATTCTCACACTTACAACCGCATCTCATATTCCAGTGCAACTTATATATGTTTTCTTCTTCTCTATTCAGCATTTTTTGACTGGTGCGACTTGTACTCTGATGAAACTTAGAGTCCAGAAAATACGGTATACTGAACTGGTAACGGGTGAAATATGAAGTGAAATACAGTAATGCAAATATTTTCTACCATAACTGATTTGAGTGGCCATTGCGAGGACGCGGTGTCAGTATCACATTGGCCCCAGTGCGGTGCCAGATGCAGCTTTCTCACCCGTGGAATCGACTCAACCTTTAGAAATTTAACGGTTCATGTACATTGGCCCCAACCATCTGGCCTTCCAGGACTTAGTGCTTGCAAAGTGACTAGATGTGACAAACAACCATGATACAGGATGGTCATTGAGCAACATTCATGAGCATACATACTTGCACACGAAGAAGAAGAAGAAGAAGAAGAAGAAGAAGAAGAAGAAGAAGAAGAAGAAGAAGAAGAAGAAGAAGAAGAAGAAGAAGAAGAAGAAGAAGAAGAAGAAGAAGAAGAAGAAGAAGAAGAAGAAGAAAAAAAAAGGTAAAACAATTATATCTGCAATATTTCTGTTGGGAACTTAACATTAAGGAATACTTTACATGTATTTGTGTACACAGACTGAAGGGAGAGGAGGAAACGTGTCTTGCTCAAGTACAGCATCATCGACTGTAATGTGGACAACCTTCTGGTTAGTGGGTGGATGTCTCTATCAGTTGAGCAAATAAGCTATTTCTTCTGAAGGATAATAAAATATAGTATTGATCAAATGTGTGCACATAAAATAGGGGAATGTGTAATAAAAAACTGCACAGAGGTCGAGAGTTGTACAATAAAAATGAAGTTAAAGGGGCTATATCCTATTTTTTTCATCTATTAAAGTAAAAATCTATTTTTCCACAGTACATTTATTCAAGTGAACATACTGTAAGTACATTGTGTGCTCTCTGCATTGAACTACAAAGTGTTTTATTCTCCGTGACGCAGGAATTGCGTTGTTAGCATGCTAGTTGTTAAGTGACGTGGCGGCCTGATTTACAGAGTTATGAAAAGAGCTTAAAAAGTCATTGCGGGGAATAATTAGGACGCTATTACGGCATTATACGTGAGCAATTTATGTGGACTGCTGCAACTGTATAACTTCTGGTTATTTTGGTTTCTACTTTTAGTTTCTGATGAGTGTTGAATATATTGTGCACTGCAGCGACCACTGCTCCCGAGGAGATTCCCCAGTAGGTCAAATGCAGAGGACTAATTTCCCTAAGTGTACCTTAAACTTAACTTTCAATCTATAAAATAAATAAAGTAAACATCTGTCACGACCCCATGAGGTGCTGCGGTTATTTGCTTGGCGGGTGCAGTTTCTCAGCTGGCCGCACACCCGCCCCCTGTTTGCACCGCCTCTTTGTTCCCTTTTCTTTTGTTGTCCACTGCACATCACCTCACAACACTCCCACATATCCTGATCACGCATTAGCACAAACACTCTGCATTTGCTTGACTTTCCAGTTCATCCTGACGTCCATGGAACTCGTCTGTGTTTTATGTTTTCTAGAGTTTGGTTGTCCGTCGTGACTCATACAAGAAAATTACTATAACAAATTTTCCCTATTATTTCCATCACTCTAATACTCCTATCTTTACTATTATCTCTCAAGTGTCTTTAAGTGTCTTTAAGTGTCTTCTTAAGATGAATTATTTGCCATTGAGATCAATAGATGTAATGTCAAAGTAAAATTATATTTGGAGTTTGATAAGATACTGTAGTATATCTTTACTTACTCTCCCCATCTGCCTTTCATTGTTTAAGAGCAGTGTCAAATTCATTTTTCTGCCATATTCTATTACGTTAAAATGCATCTATAGAGAGACCTTCACCTTCACTGAAAAAAATACTCATTTATAATAGAGTACGAGGAGCTGAGGCGCTGCCATGGCCGCACCGACATTGAACTGGCACTTTGAAAAAAACGGCACAGGTTCAGGAGTGCAGTGGGCCGTGAGATGAGCACATGATGCACAACTCATGTAGTTATTAACAGTGAGACATCCGTCAGTGCGCGGGCGACAGCAGACACACAGGGGGGCCAATAAAGAGCAGTGCATCGCAGAGGTAACATTAGAAGGGTGTCTTATGTTTTCCATTAAGGTAACAGAGACCAGAAAGGGGGATGTTCAAGAAGATAAGAACATAAATGGAAAAGGGATGCTGTTTTTGTCCTGAGGCTAGTTGGAACTCACTGACTCCAAATGTGTCAGTGTTAGTCTCTGTTGGTGGGACTGAAATGAGGGGAGTATAAATGAGTATCTATGGAAATAAACCTTTGACAGGGTGAGAAACAGAGCATAGTAATTATGATTTATTTAGATCCTAAAGCTACCAAATCTAATTCAACAAAACATTTCACTGAAAATAATTGTCTATATCGTATTGGATAAATGTGAAAAATAAATAAATAAATAAATATAAATGTGAATTTCTAAACACAAAAAGGAATTTTTCAAATATGTTTAATTTACAACAGCAATTACAGCAATTTTGTTAAGTGTAGGTTTGCCACAAGGCCCAGTACTAGGCCCTTTTATGTTCCTCGAAAGTGTTTTATTTCTTATTTTTGTTATTTATGTAATTGTTTATTTATTTATTTACCCCTCCTAAGGCCCAAAGTCACTGGGATAGGATCCAGTCACCCACGACTCCGAACAGAACAAGCAGTAGAAAATGAATCCATATATGTGGAGAATATATATATTCAAGGTGTTTTTTGTTGTTTTTGCTCATGCGAGAAACGGTTTTGAAGGAAGTATGTCGGTGTAATCCCTCATTCGTCCAGGCGTGTTCCATAGTAGAAAAAGCTTCAGTTGTAGTCATCTGGACTCGGTTTTGAAGGAAGTCATCTGGACACATTTTTTTGCAAACCTGTTTTCTTCCTTTTTTGTTGGTTTTGTTTTAATGAAGGCACCTCTCAAACAAAGTCAAATTACTGAACTATGTTTCCAGGTGCCAGGTGTAGCTTGAGTGAGCTTCAAAATCCAATGTGATTCACACTGCAGCTGCGATGAGAAAATGTAAAATCTCAGTTCAATTTGTTTTTACTTAGATTGTTCATTTAGATGATTCATATTACTTTTTTGTTTCGGTAATAGATCATCGAGGTCAGAATTCCATGGTTTGGACTTTGGACAGATGCAGAAGAGGAATAACGAATCACATGTACAATATTTCCCCCCAATTTACTTAATATACCTCATTTCTGTCAGTCAAACACACAAAAAACTCTCTCATAGTTACAACATAATTTTTAAAGTTTACTGGCAACAAGCAATTTTTGTACAATATATTAGGATCACTCTAAGGTGAAGGGATTTTGACTTTAATAAATTCCACGCCAAAATAAAGGTTGGCTGAAATTAAGGGAGAAAACCATACATCACTGAGATTTCTAATTTCCTCGCTGCCAGGTGAGTAAATGTCACGTAGCGTTTGTGAAACTCAAGCTGCCAAACCTGTGATTTTTGTGGTGAGCCTCTTTTTCCTCGTGGGACCACTTGTTATTTACACCTTGTGCTCCTGTCTCGGTTTTTGTGGCTGCATCATATCCTCACTTTGTTGTAAGTGAGCTCTGGCCTGCTTTAGCTGTCAGCCTCAGCCCTTTAAATCCCTCAAGGCCTTTTCTATTTGCACTAGCCATTAGCCGAGGAGAAGGGCCGCTGTCTGTCGCGCGGCTTATTTAGCATGTCTTTGTTTGTATTTCCCTTGCTGATTCCCATTTTATCACTGCTTTCCCAAGTCAACACTAAGAAGAGGGTGGAGACGGCAGTATAAGGTTCAAAACCAGGGGCGTAAATTCAAGTCTTAAGTCTTGAGAATTGTCTTGAATTTGAAGCACCGGTACCTCTTGCAGACCTTGCTTTCCGTACAGATTGATCTGAATTAAAGAAAGAATGTGCATGTGAAGGCCAGGCCGGCCATGTAAATAAGCCTCATATGCGCCTGGAGCTACACTGCAGGTCAGCAGAGGTGTTTAGAGCCACGGTTTGCAGCGTGTGGCTCGTCTTGCAACTTTGGGATCTAATAGGAACTTTACTCTTGGCATAAGTGAAGGCAGCTGTCACATACTGTACAAACAGGCCAGTTTTGAAGACTGACCGGTGAGATCACTGCTCATTTATGCAAATGTTACAAATCAAATCAAATCAAATCAATTTATTTTTGTAAGGCCCAAAATCACAACAACAGTTGCCTCTGAGGGCCACAGGGAGAAATGAATCAACAATGTCTGTGGTGGCGATGGAGTCAGACAATGTCTGTGGTGGCGAGGGACAATGTCCCAGGGTCCTCTGTCCTTAGACTCTCCTTCTCGGCCAGGAAAAACTACAAAAAAAACCTCTTTGGGAAAAAAGCGTAGAAACCTGGAGGAGTTCCAGTGAAGGAGAGATCCGACTCTCACAGACGGACAGACGGACACGAGGAGACTGGAGCTGGACCCACTCTTCAGGCAGATGAGGGACCGACTGAGGCGAACTGGACCCACTCTTCAGGCAGATGAGGGACCGTCGGAGGCGAGCTGGACCCACTCTTCAGGCAGATGAGGGACCGTCGGAGGCGAGCTGGACCCACTCCTCAGGCAGATGAGGGACCGTCCACACAGGGCAGGGACCACTTCACCAGGAGAGGGGCATCTGGGTCCACAGGTCCTCAGGAGTGAGAGAAAGAAAAGAAGGCGGTGAACAGTTTGCAAGTGGAATCAAAAAATAAATATTGTTTGATAGCATAAGTAGTCAGAAGAAGAAGAGGATAGTGCTCAAGCTGTCATACTTCCCCCAGCATAGTTACTCCTAGGGCAGCGTAGCTAAAGCTGTGGGTTTATGTTTCTGTTCCTAACTAGTCTGACCATAAGCGATTTCGAAGAGGAACGTTTTAAGCCTGGACTTAAATGAAGAGACTGTGTCAGCATATTTAACATGGGTCGGGAGCTGATTCCATAACACAGGAGCTTGGTAGCTAAACGCTCTACCTCCTACAGTACTTTTAGAGACTCTTGGCACCACCAGAACCAATGGACCACCACCACCACAACAAATGGAGCTGAATATGCGTCTGACCGGACAGACACTAAGGATGCATATTTCAAAACAAAAGACAATACCAAAGGTGTTCCTATGTCATATATTTAATATGTTAAATTATCAATATTTTCATTGGGTGGTTATTTTTGTTCTAAATCCATTTGGTTTAAAATATACACAAACAATACCTATGGAATTGATAGTAGGCTAATAAGATCTATAACTGAATAAATTAAAGTGTGTGTGGGCTTATGATTTGATGCCTAAGGTCTTAAAAAGGTCTTTAAGAGTTTCAACTTTCACACTCAGGACACTGCAGAGAAGCGTTTTATCCTAGTTGCTGGTTTCCATTGTTCCTGTTCTAATACTCTACAAACATGGGATTTGAGGGGATCGACTCTTTGAACAAGTTCCAATTGACAAATTTCTTTCTGATTCTGATTGTGATCAAATGACTTAAAGAGCCGCAGCCCTTTGTCAACACAAGTGGGGGAAATGATCCATGGTTTCATCCTCTTTATTCCTCCAAATAATATTACATTCATTATGGAAATGGTTGGCATATGTAGGTTTATATTATCAGACTTTTATTTTCTGGCTGGAGGCTCTTCTGTTTCACTCATTTTGAGATATCAGGAATGAGTCGCATTAGTCACATTTATTTGCATTATGTTATAGAATAAACCGCTTCATATTAGTTGTATTGTTTATTATGCATATCACAAATTATAGAAGGGACTGTACCAGAATACACTTACTTAAAATGTGTTTTCTGAATACATTTTTACTTAAATACTTAAATATAGGACCTGGTGCTTACTATGTTTTTACAGTAAAATGTTGTAGGCAAAAAAAACAATACAAATAATCCTGTGTCTTTTGTTGCTATTGTACATTGCTTATAATCTGAAAGTATTTCCAATGTGTTAAATGGTTGCATAATACTACATAAGATATATGCATTCATAACTACTTGTGGGACTGAGTATTGATTCAGTCTTGGGTTAGTCGAGCTGAGTTTTAAATGGATCTTTCCCTAGTAGGTTTTAACTAAGAAAGTCAATAAGCCAGATAAAGAGCACACGGTATTAGGGCAAATTTAATTATCTGTCTCACTAATGCATTTCCTTATCATGGAATTTATCATGAGGCAAAAGTAATTGCTAAATGTGGTGGTGGATGTGCTCACAAAATAATGCAATGGATTAAGTAGGTTTGTGACAGTGCTGGGAAATGAAATGAGAAAACACACATTTTTGTGTGTACCGAGCAACAGCGATGCATTTTTGCAGACTCGTGAGATAAAAAGATTTTGTGCCTCTAGAGAAATTATGTTTGGTGCAAAGTCCAAGCTATTTTGCGGGTCGCTTGATTTCTATGAGTTTTTACGTTGGGATTTTTTTCCTCTTCTTTTTTTTTGGTCAAAATCTACATTCATCAAGGCCGATAGACAAAATTCAAGGTAAGTTATTCTTACTTTGCAAAGGCAAGTTAAAACATGCCCTCAAGTGATCTGTCACTTGGTTTCATCTGTCTTATACATATATGTTTTTATTTCTGCATTCTGTCTTTGTGTATGCTATAGATGGATGCCCTTTTGTGTAGTTATGTTGCTACAAATATTTCAACTTCATTTTGATACCGAGAAACATACTCGAGACAATTTACACTGATACACTTTTCTGACCACTTATATGATCATTCAACAAAATAAAGGTGTTGTATGGTATTATTGTTTGTCAAATCATAACTATAGTGTAATTTATATGGATTTTGGCTCTTGTTTTCCATATGGTTGCTAGGTAAAAGTTGAGGGTTTACCTTTACCTATGTTGTATGGTCTGCTTATTCATCCAACCAGGAAGTATTATAAACTTAACAAAAATGGTGAAACTGGGAACAAATAGGCAAAATGTTTAGTACAATCTGAAGTATAATTGTGTCCACTACGTTTTGGTGGGTTTGACCTGTTATATAGATTTAAGACTAAAGGGGCCAGTATCAATACCAGTTTCAGTATTGATTAGTATCAAGGTATCGATTCTTTTGACAACCCTCGAGTGTAGAACTAATTCCTCATATTTAAGTAACTACACCAGGGCTATTCATCATTTTTCCCTGAGGGCCAGATATTTCAGAGGGTCAAGGCCTTGTGGCAAAACACAAACACATCCACAAGAAATGTTTCGGTCGCACAAAACACAATAAGGGATCATCTTAAAATGGTTTGAAGCTGAAAAGACATACGGGGAGCGGGTGTACTGCTTCTGTCATTCTGACAACACGTCTAAGGTCTTTTGGGGGGGAGGGGGTCCAGAGAGAGACGGCATTTTTTTTGTCTTTTAAGCTTCAACCTATTTTGAGATGATCCCTAACATCTGATAGATTTTAGTAAGAAATGATGGACAAAAAGCTTTACCAACATTTCTTTCCAAAATGTCCCATTCAGGATTGAACCAGAAATAAACAAGGACCAGACTAATACCAACCAGATCTAAGAGTTAACCCAGATTTCATTAATTTTTTTTTTTTAATTACATTTGGAAGATGGGTCGTGGGCCGGATTAAACCGCTTGGAGGGCCTGATTTGGCCCCCACGCCTTATGTTGAATAGCCCTGTTCTACACTAAATATCACATACATACAACCCAAAAGCCAAAAGACATCGCCAGTGCACTCTTAATGATGCCTGAGTTAATTGATATTTAATGAAGGTGCGGTAGGTCTGCCAGAGGAGTCCGAATGCATCTCTCCAAACCAGGGGGTACGTCCCGGAGGTCAGATTGGGTTACGCTTAATATTGACCTTCCTCTTCCACTGACACTCAGTCCAAATCACATCCTGTTGATATCGTACAACACATTAGCTATATCTGTCTTCTCTTTCATTTGGCTCATCCATTTGCTTATGGCCTCTATGGAAAGTTATCAAAGTCAAACTCAACAGCCACTTGAAACGGCCATTAGCTGTCAAGGTGAGGAAGGGAAAATGTAATGAGAAGGATTTTCGTAGCCACAAACTAGAATGCAGTTATGTCATATGCCCATGTTTTTTTTATATTAATCAACCTACTTTAAATACTATTTTAAGACTTATAAGACTTACACCTCACTCTCCAGAACTCCCACTCGACTGGAAGTGCCAATTCATAGCAGAAAGAGGAAAAAGTTGGCAGGGCAAAATAGAGTGAATACAATGTGAATTTAATCTGAAACAGCCATTAACATGTTCATATAACTTTGCTATTGACAAAATAAAAGTGACGCAACTGAAAAAGAATCAGATTTCTAAACCTGCAACATATCCAACCATATATATTTTTTTTTTCTTAAGACAAGTAAGGAATCCATGCAAAACTTTAATGCGATTGGGGCTACTTTGATGCCAATGCACGCTCTCCATTTCCTTACCTATCCATCATCCAAGACTGAATATTTGCACTGATTAAATGCATTGCAGATTGAAGAAGACCTGGCATTTAAAGTAATTAAACAAACTCCTGTGCCGTTAGTATTAATTAGCATGCTCACAACCTTGGCATTGTATCTGCACTTTATTTGAATGGAAGTGCTTGGCTAAGTGGGAAAAGCAAACAGAATATATGAGTGGGATCAGTTGAAGCGTCCAGGTGACATTTGAAGAAAGGTCCTTTGCGCTCTTCTCCGTCGTATCAAGACATGGGATATTTAGGCATTGATTGGTCGGTGTCAGTCCCTACATTTAGCCCGCGGCACTAATCGCTCCGATGGAATTCATATCGGCTACTCCATATTAAGTTTCCTATGTTGCTCATTGACCTTTTCATGTCAGCAGTGTCTTCGTCCCTCAGTCTCGTTTACTTGCACGCCAAGAACACCAACCAAATGTTTCAATTTGAAGAGGATTTCCAAATTTAAACACAGGAACGTGGATCCTAAAAACTGCCATAGCTACAACACATTTTTTTTTAGGAAAGCAAATGACTTGTGACCAATGTGTTTTCTAGCTGCTCTGTCTATAAACCAAATACTCAATTTAATTCAGTTGTCGATTGTTGTTCGCTTTTTTAGCTTAAAAGTCTTAATTAGTCCTATTAATGCTAAATTATAGACGCCCGTGAACATCTCTCAGCCCAATGTAGCCCCGTCTGATTGATTTTCTGGTGAAACGAGACAAAAATTGCATCAAGAGCGTATACCCGGAGAGACCTGTGCATACTAACGTGAAAGGTGTTGGCTCTTTTTGGCAGAGCGGTCCACTCTAGAGTCATCATCACTCTCCTTTCTGCTCCAGGGGAAAAACACTTAAAACACTGAAGTGACAATGAATGTAAGAGATGATTCTCACGACAAATATTTGAGTTTAATTACACCCATTAATTGGTGACAGTGTAATTATTGTTCTAGTTTGGTTGATAAAAGTGTCTGTAAAAAGTTGAATTAATGGTGTATACTTTGCTTGTGCCGCTACTTAACATTCATCTCACAAACAGGTTTCATTCAGATTCAATCTGCAGACCCGGTGAAGGTCATCCATGTTGAGCAGGCGTGTCCAAACTACGGCCCGTAGGCCAAATATGGCCTTCAGATATTTTTTTGTTGGCCCTCCGGCTTTCTGCTGAGTTGATCCAAACAACAAAAAGAAGCACTCTTTACTGTACAATTTGAAAAATTCAAGCATTTTTATATGAATGTTCCAAGTCTTATTAAAAGTGTGGACGCATCGAAACAATGTCAAATTCAAACAATTTTGAATGATTCACTATGTCATTCGACAAATTTGACATTGTCGGGTTGGTTGTGGCCCTCTGCTCCAAATAAGTTTCAAAATGCTGCCTTCTGTGAAAACAAAATTGGACACCCCTGATGTTGAGTTTGTCCTCCCAAGATTTGTAGAAGGGTCCCTGAGGTGCTGCACTGATAAGACCTCGCTGCAGCACTTGAGCAGCACCGGGACGCAGTGGTTATAGCGCTCTGGCCTCCAGCATAAAGGTCTTGGGGTTGAACCCTGACTGTATGGAGTTTACATGTTCCCCCATGTCTCTGTATGTTTCCTCTACCACTGAAAACAGGTCAAATAGGATCTCTTCTTGGGCTAGGACTTCCAAAATATACGTGGGAATACCCTTAAATAAATATTAAAAACTAAAGCTGAGACCTACATAAATAGCTAGACAGATAGATATTGTATTGATCCCAAAGGAAATTCAGCAGTAGAAACATTTTCACTGCGCTTCTCGGCAGATCGTGTGTCAGGGCAAGTTGAGGAGAGTAACAGCCCTTGGGACAAAAGACGACACTGTGTCCAGCAGCCCGGCGTCACAGCCAGCGTCCAGGAGGAGCCAAGTAAACTCTGGAGACACAACAGGGAAACATTCTGCTAAAGCTCACTCTTACACCACTCTGTTGTTTTGACTCGGTGATGAGAAAGTACCTCAGTATAAAAGGATTATAGTCTATTATTTGGAATTAATGGTATTAATACTGCACGTCTGAGCTCTGTGGTTTCAACTTCAATCACAATTCTCAACTGTATTTCATTTGATATACTTGTTGTTGCCATACTTATTCATTATTCATTTCTAATATGTGATCAACAAAGAAAAAACATCAACATCAAACATCAAAACATTATTTTAGATTTTCCTTCATAGAAATAGATGTCTTATTGTCTGGTATTGTTCATCTGCGTTATCACTGTACACCAGAGGCATGAGCGCATTGTTTTCCTCTGTCTCGTCTTTGAGGTAATTGTCTCATTCGCTCATGGCAACCAAAGCAGCATCCTTCATACTCTATGTTTGTAATTTCCCGCTTGTCTCTGTAAACCGCGTAAAACAATTCAATTTAAAAAATAATAATCGCAAAACGGACTCGCAGTCTCGAAATGCTTGTTAAAACATACCATTAGCCCCGGCACAAAGATCGCCACATTTCAATTTGCCCTCCTATGCACAACGGAGGAGCAGACTTTTGTACTTTAACAATGCTTTATGATGAGTCTCCTCCAGTCGCAAATATCTCCTCTCCATTTGGCCTTTTACTCCGCTCGATACTGAATAGCACTTGATTAAATCCCATTAGTCGTTATTTAGATCAGAAAGCTTGATTAAAATGTCGAAATCTGATTTATCTTCTGTTGCTCTCAAATCTAAGACTCATTTGCCTTTAGTCCAAACATCTTAGAGAACAGTGGAAGAAGCATTTGATGTGGAGGAAGACACCAAATTACTGTTTCTGTTTTAGTATTGACGTCAAGATAAAGAGAAAATAAATCCAGCGGACCAAGGTTTAGACTACAGCAGCGGAGGGGTGTGTGTTTGATTATTGCAGTGGAATAAATACGGTATGTTCTAACAATCTCACCACACACAGCTGTATGCACTATTTAGACTAAGAACCTTGGATTAAATTATTGAAAGTTTGCAGTCATAACTACCAAAAGGTGGTTTAATATCTCTGTAAGTACTGGCCCTATCCACTCGGGGGGGTGCCAATATTCAACATTAATGTGATTGTTGTCAGTTGAAAGGGCTTAAACGCTGGATTTAGACTTAATTTGGGACCAGTTTGGCACATGATAATAACATTATTTTACTTGAAAACCACGATCATTTTAAAATGGAAAATGTGTGTATCGTGTATAGTTCTAAACAACGACACCTGTGGATTATTACGTTATATATTTTGGATTGAATAAAAAAGTCTGGTGTGTTCTGGGGTGAAAACGCTTTTCCCTCACAGTACCCTCAGTAGATGTTTTGTTTGTTTGATGTTGCTCAATCCTACGTATGACACCATTAAAGAAAATCAAATTGCAGAACTAAGTGAAGAGCAATGGGCGTGTATCTGAGGGCGTGCCACAGGAAGCAGTGCAACGGAGAATAATGTCGTCCTGTTAATTAAAGAGTACTCAAGATCGAGTCAAGATTTGTCAAATATGTAAGAATCACTCTAAATGCAACTTTGTGTGGTTGAATGAGAAGTGAAAAACTCCTAAAAATCTATTTAGCATAACAAGTCTCCATGAAGAATAATGTGGTTAAAAATATGTATTTCGTGCAGCCGGCCTCCCTTCTCTCTCATCCCTTCAAAAACAGTGACATTTCCTTTAGTTACATAGGCCCCTCCCCCTCCATCTGAAATTAAAACATAGCGTAACCAGAAAGTAAACGCAACCTATTATCATCTTGTGCTGATCCCATATGTTTATTGAAATCTCAGACAGAACTGTGTGGACCGACTACTGCCACCTACAGTACTTCATTATACTATTTTCATTTCAACATCAAACATTTAATTCTATGTTATTTCATGCGCTTCCCCCGAGTCCCTATTAGGTTTGCCAGGACAGTTTGATGTTTGTCAAAAAGTAAACTTTCGGTTAAGAGACACCTATTTCCACTGAACCAAATGAGATTGCACTGCGTGGATCTGCTGTAGCTCCAGACGCGTTCTTTTAAAAAAAAAAAAAAAAGGCTACCTCTGATATCTTTTTAATTAATATCTGCCTCCAGGCAAACTAGATGGATACAAACAGAAAAGGCTGTGCTGAATATAAATGGCTTGCAAAATCGGTATGGGGTGGAAAATTCCCTCAGTGGTCAAAATTAATTTGACAGAACTTCTCTCACCAAATAACACAGAGAGTAATTTTGCCTGAATAATTTGAAAGGCTTTTAGAGTTTTTTTTTTTTTGCAAGAGAGTTTTCATTTCATTAATTCTTAAGCGCCACAAGTATTTTCAAGATGACAAATGCTATTGACGTGGCTCTCCATCAAAATGCTTTCAATAAATAAGTCGCACCGTGTTCCTTTCTCTTCCAATTAGAATCTGGCTTTCTGTGATGGGTGCATTTGAGGAGCTGCAGTTTGGCAAATTACCAAAGTCAATTTAAAAGCGGCACTTTGCAGATGGCTTCATGAAATCCCAAATAGACGCCACCATCACAACGGCATGTCATAGAAATACCTCCTGATATACTCGGAATGGCCAATCATTGGGCTTTTATGGCGCGACATTTTGTATTGGAAAACACTAATAGGTCATAAAATGTAATTCAAAAGCATCGTATAAGAAGGAAGAGCAATCTAATAGCTAATAACTGTGCAATAGTGACCACAATAAACTCTAATCAGGCGTCAAATTATGGACACTTTATGGTGAATGGAACAACTCATCTTTATTAAATAGCTCGTCCTTAAAAATGCAATATGTACTTTTTCCGTTGTATGAGACTTTTCTATCTTCAGGTGATTTTAGTGCATTGAAGAAGCTGTATTTGTGCTCTGACTGGGCTCGCTTCACCACCAATCTGCCCTGTAACTTGGCTCTATAGAGACAGATTAGCCAAACTGTGGAAAATCACAGGCAAATTTAAATAAAAAATAAAAACATTGTAAAAGGCATTTTATTCACGCTTAGGGCGACCCACACCCTAAAGCCCTAATTGATATGCTGTACATGAAAAGAACTGTAACCCTCTTATTTTCTGTCAAATCAATAATTCTGGGAAGCATCAGGGTCAGTTTGTACATTAAACCCATAAATAAAAAAATACCCTAAAATAAAATGACAAAATAGAGGTTATTATTGGATTCTGTCTGGACATTTTCCCTTAAAACTTATTTTTAGTAAATTTACCTTCAGCTTTTAAAAGAGACTTGTCAAAACCAGATGCTCATTTTAGTGTCAATGACTCCGTCTCTCCGGACTCCAGCTAAAATCTGAATTCCTCTGAGCACGGCTTGTTTTTACTTACACATAATTAGAGTAAAACCAGACATCAGAGTCCAAAACTACAGAGTCTCAGGTTTACAAAGCCCTCCAGAGGGCTCAGGAACTTTAAAATAGATTTCACTAGCAAGGACCACAACCCCAGCTAAGATGCGTGTGAAGTGTGAAACATGGAAAACACTAATGTAAAGAAATGTATGCAGTTTTAGGGCTTCAGGCGATGTGGGCTGTAGGCTCCCGGGCCTCATACCCCCATCTAGAAGATAAATTAGAAGAATTAGTAGAGGGTGGAAGGGAGGGAGGGGCACGAAGTCACAAACGCTGATGTGTGTGACCTGGATGCCTAATTAGTGTAGCCGGCGGAAGGGGCGTGAAAGGGGTGTGGTCCTGCTCCCGAACTTAAGATAACAAACTTATCTTAATTTCATGTAGTGCAAAAAGTATTGTACACTTGAAAATGTACTAGCTTCATTTCTATTGGTTGGTGGAGACAAAGTTGGTATGAAAATATTTCAAAAGTATTCATCTGGACACTGTTGACTATCTTTGAAACATGTTCTACCACTCCTGAACAAATGAAGGACTGCATCAACTTGATTCTAGGAAAAAGCAATAACTTCTCCATGGAGACGAGCAGGGGAGGGACAGTTACATAGTTATAGTTTAAAACAGGACAAAGTCGGAGGATCTTCACAACTGCAGCTCTTGTGTTACTGCCACCAACATAACTCATATTACATTTCTATATACTATATTAGTTGTAATTTGAATTGAATATTTATATCATTATAAGCATTGTTGACTGTTTAATCTTTCCCGTTGAAGGGAATACCAAATATTAACTTTACCTAATTGTGTTAAAACTGTACTTTGATATAACAAGGGAATTCCAACTATATGAACTTTAGATTGTATTAATTTTAGTCTTTCTAAGTTGTGCTGAAACTGGCCTCACACAGACCACATTCCTAGATAAGGAGAACGCTACAGACCCGAGGACATCTCTGTGCGATGGAACAGCGAATGGAAGAATACAACCTTCATATCACGCCCCATATGAAAATGTATCAATTGTTTGAGCGCACAGGGACAAGGCGCGTCCGGTCTACGCCCGTGTAAGTCGCCGTCACATTTGATAGGACATTTTAGGTAAGCGCTGTGTTTATCTGTATTAGTCTTGTAAATGGCAGGGATTAAACATCTGATTGATTTGAACTTTCTGATTCTTGCCCCTTCTTTCATAAACGAGCACGCCGACACCGTAAAGAACATAGCGTTTTCTGTGTCTATGTGGGACAACGACAATAAACAATTCTAACTCTGTTCTTGTTGTCCTACTATTCTTTTTTCCTTGCTGAGAGGGAGAGAGTTTTTTTTCTGGTGAGGTTCTGGTTGTCTTTATTGACTGTTTCCTTGTGTGACTCTCTGGCTTTCTGTTGGTAAAATCAACCATTTTGTGAAGCTTTAAGTGGCGACTGCTGTTGTGATTTTGGGCTCTACAAGAACATGTTCCTTTGTCTGTCCTTGTATCTGGATGCAGAGGAGTTGTGAGTGTTGTGGTGTGATTATTGCTGTATTTCTATCATTTGAGCTGGCATTTGACCTCCAATGCAATTCTAGCTGTCTTATTTCAGACTCATGTACTTCTGCATAAATCAACTCACTCAATAGAGGGAAAATCTCTTGCATAAAAGAACTTTTTAATATTAATCTGGATTTTAGTAGTTTGACTCGTTGCTGAAATTTGTGTGTGACGTAGAATATTTCACAATATTCTTAATATAATTATTTCACAATTGTCAGTCGGACACGTTCTTAAAAACGAGAAAAATATTCCCCATCAGGAAAATAAATTGAAACTACTTAAATGAACAATTTTTTCATTTGCCAAGATTTTTTTCTTTTTAGCAGTATATCTGAAGTTTTATAACATAAGTAAATAACTAACAGTAAAAGACTGAGAGAGAACAGCCTATTTTGATCCTTCTCCAAAGTTACCTGCACAATGCAATCCTCATTTGATTTGACAAGGTAAAATTGGCCCCTTGCTCCACACAGAACATATTGCAAAGTTATCTCCAGGGAGCAGAGAAAAGAGAGCCATGACTTGCCATTCCTTACACAACTCACACAAGAACCAGAGCAAACAGCTATTAGTAATTGCTTTTTTATTTGATCTTTTCTCATTTTTTTTCCAGATAGATCACAATGAACACAGCCTTTAGACAATAGCGGTTGAAATAATCCATACAAATGAGTGTCTCTGGAGGCGTGACCAGTTGCCCGTTGCAGCGTGGAGCCCGTTGTTCTTGGTGAGGGCTTTTGAGGGGTGAAGAGAGAGAGACGTTACTGACAGACATTGGGTGCTATTTTTCCAAAACTAAAACAGCATAGCGTTACCGTGTGAGTCAAAAAAAAAATGTAGTTGTGGCTGTCTATGTGCATCACTGCTTCACTGCAGAGGCAGAAGGCAGTTAGCCACACTCTACAAGGCCCTTATCTCTGGGTAATAGATTGTGTTCATGTGATGTCGTTCAGCAGGCGTGTAGTGTCAGATTTAGATGATTGAGTACATGTGTAGTGCTGATTATACTTTCGCCATCACTTGGCTGTTGAAGCAGCTAGATTGATATTCGAATGCAAAGTCTATGTCTAAATGTGGTCTTATGCTGCGTTCCGGGCAACTGTTTATTTCTCACATGAACATGACGAGTGTTCCAACTGAAATAACTCGCATGTAAACAATTTGCTTTCTTCTACTCTGAAATTATATTGTAAACAACTCATCTAACATGTTAAATATTAGAATGTTGTTGGATTTTTGACTTTTAACCTTTACATTGTTTATGCGTGTTTAACCTCTCAAAACTACTATATGTGGTTATTATTATTGTTGTAATACGTCACAACTGGTCTCATATGTGAAGTGAGAGTCCCTCCACCAGCTCCCAGTTCACAAGTCGAGTTTACCAGTTCAAGCAACGACCAGGGCATTTTTTCAAGACGGAGCTTAGAAAAATCCCAGTTATCAGTTGACTGGAACGCACCATGAATATGGCTTTATCAGGTTTTCATTATAATTGAATTGAGGGTTGTCAGTTCCCACTAGAACCAAGTATTTACTGCTGTGTCCTTGGGCAAGACACATCTATAGATGCTTCAATTCAGTGCGTGTCTAGTTGTAACAGAATGTGTATCCAGATAGGAAAAACATAACAGACGTGTGTAGAAAAAGCCTCAAAGTCTGTGGTAACCTTCACATTTTGTTTATGTTAAAAGTGGACTATTTCAGGTCAGATCTGTGCAGAGGTGATGTTTTCAGGGTGTTTTTTTGCAATAAAAATACCTGTTATTTAATAAATGCAAAGAAGATCATTTAATCATTAATCAAACACAATAACCATGGGACAAGCAGGTGGCAAACACTTCAAAAAGCTACATAGTGCACCTTTAAGAACCACTGCTCAATGCTATAGAATATTAGCTTATGCATCTTTATCTCACATGAACCCAACCTTTACAAACCAACAGTCTGGAGCGGGCATGAAACACACTCTGGTGTTGAGTAATGCACTGCCCGTGTGGTCTAATTAGACAATAATGAGAGACCTTGCGTGGCTCAAACTCCTACTATGTTCTGACCTTAGTGGCAGCCTGTGCTCGATTACACAGCAAATAGCCTGAGAGAGGGGCCATGGCTTTGTACAGAGAAGACCTTCCGTTGGAGCCAGTCCATTTCCTGCCCAAATGTTTGGAGGCAGACAGTGTCCTGGACCAAGGGGGACGCCATTAGAGGGGACAGGACAGTTAAAGTGCCGGGATAGATTCACTGGACAACCAGTGCTTTGTGTTTCAAATAGATTGCCAAAAAATAGGGAGTTTGGAGTGTGATAGGGTGAAATTGTGATCACATGACCAATGGTAATGACATGACAATTGAATCATCTTATTTGCTCTCAAATCTAAGACTGATTCTTATTAGCGTGGAATTGAAGGAGAAACAAACAAACAAACAAACAGTTGTACGCCGCAATATTTCACTTTTCAAATTTGAGCAAAGGATAAGACAATTAAAAGTTTCACCTGTCGCAAAGTGGTTTCCCATTACCAACTTAAATATTAAAGTTAAAAGAATGAACAGTTTAGGAAACAAATGCTGGCATGAAGAAGTATATTTGCAAGGTAGTGCATGAGGAAAGACAAAGTGCTGAAGACGAAGAAGCGTCACATCCGTCTGGGAAATGTTTTGTCCCAACTTTAAGCCATTACCTTTAAGGAGCGGTGCATTTGTATGAGGCAGTGAGATGCTTAAGTGCCTGTCTGTGTAGAGCAGAGTGTGCGTTTTTTTGGGATCACAGTTCCAGTGCTAACTTTGAACAGCACATTTTAGCGGTATGCTCCATTTGCGTGATGCGACTCTCCAAACGCGCTTGATTTATCTATTTATTTTCACAGAGGTAGCGGCAACGGGAATAGCTTTAAGATTCTCTACTCGCTGTGAAATCCTGTCAGCTTGCTTGAAATAAATAATAACAAATAAATACAAAATTGCAAAACCAAATGCTTCATAGTGTTGCTTGGGAAGCGATAAAGCAAAAAGGGAATTTATAATATGGAATGTATAAATCATAATAATAAATAGATGTTCATGTTACAGCATCCATGGTCACTGTTCCCTCTAATGTATTTAGCATATAATAGATTGTGGTCACATTTTCAAACACATCTATTCTAATCACATATTGTTCCGCTTAATTTACCGCCAGAGTATTAGAAAAAGCAGGTAGTGGCCGAAATGCGCCAACATTTTAAAAATAAATGTATTATTTACTTTCGAAAGCCTGACTGTGAAGACACTTGCTTCTAGAATAAACCATGTTCCTAAACAGCTAAACATTTTCAATGCAAAGAATGATCTTTTTGAAGGAGTACATACAGAAAGGACACAGACTGCTGGAGACAGAACCACTTTTGGTCCGGATTAGAAAAAGCACATTCGGGTGGACCAGGGCATCAGAAGCAGTCACTCCACACATACTACAACAAGCTCTCCGCAGAGACAGTAAGGCAGTTTGATGATCACCAAGGAAACCACTCCACTTTCCATATGGCAGGTTTCTTTTTTGAAACGAAAGTTGAAAAAACAAAACCAAAAGTAAAGACACAAATGACGCATACTAGTTATTGTTAAAGAAAATAGCTGCCCTGTAAAAATCTGCTCAGTACAAATTTTCAAACGGTTGTCTTGTTGTTGTTGCTTTTTATCGTGGATTTGAATTGTGGTTGAGATCAGCTGGCTCACTTTGCTTAAACTGTTGTATTGAATCCAGTCGGACCTCTGGGTAAAAAGAGGCGACGTCTCAAAAGCACTGTAGAGTAGAAGGAAACACCAATGAAAACCCAAACTAAAGCAAACTCACAGAGTTCGACAGCTACTAAGGCAACCTTTGCCAAATACAATATAAGCCCATGTATATTGCAACACAACTATATATTAATTTAATAAAATACACAATATAGCTTTTGTACACATAACAATTTGGCTCAAATGCACAGAAATTGCAGTAAAATCAATAAAAATATGTCAATTTTATGTAAACACATCTAAATTGGATACATTTACACAGATAATGATATTATGTATAGTGATAATGTGAAGGGACATTTTCTTGTTTATGCGTGTTTTTGGATATTTGTACTTGAAACATTGGCAGTGCCCTTTGCAGTTCAACAAGTTAGTACGCCGCTCTCCAAATTTTCTTGAGGACACTTTTTTGCTGAGATTCCTCACTTCTTTTTCTTAGAAAACTTATAAATATTGTGTTAATATTTGGACACTATACATGGATTCATACATATAAGTCATCTATATCGTTGTATAGATAGCATCTTTTCACAGTTGAGGAATATGTCCCTTTTATACAGCATGTGACATGAGCTCACTGTACACATGAGTGGAAGCTGGACGCAGACGTACACAGATGAGTGTTAGTGTGGTCAGTCTGTATGCAGTGTCACTACATGAATGTTTAAATAGAGGCGTGGGACAGACACAGCTTACACATGTGGCTACGAATGATGCTGAGATATGCAATTCTTACAAATCTCCCTCTTTCTTCTAGGTCCAGAACCTCCAGTTCGACCTCGCTGATTACCCTCAAAAACACATCTACAAGTCTGAACAAAAGGTTTGAACCTTTGTCCATAACTGTCCCAAAAATTGTCTCTGTTTTCACATCGATTGTCATGTCTGACCATAAAAGTCCTTTTCTCTGTCTATGGCCATTACACATAACAGAACTCCACCTACACACACTTCTGTAGGATTTCACGAGAGACCGTGGACAACACACTTATGAGCTGGTGGGCACTTAGATAATAGAGGTGCCAGAGGCATGAGCCTCTGCCATTAGTTAAAGAACAAAAAGTCTATAAATTCAGCAGGAAATCACACGTTTGTTACACAGTCCCATATCCTCGGTAAGATAGGAGCACCGAAAGTGGTGCTAAGTGACTGACATTATAAATGTTCTCATTGTTCATTCAGTGTCAGTAGTTTTAACAACAAATACAGTAAAAAGAGCTCCTGTAATGGGAGTGTGTGTGATTTATTTTGGTGACAGTTTTGGCTTCACAGTTTGTGGAATAAGACTCTATTCCGTCTCTCTCAGTTTGTAGTCCAGAGGTCACTTCCTGAGTGTGCCTGTGGATTCACTTCCTCTGCAGTCCTGTAAGAGTTTGTCGATGTCCCGGACCACCTGATCAGCATCCATCCCGTCACGACCATCAGGCTCCCCCTGCTCCAGGACTGTCTCCATCTCCCCCGCCGCCTCCTGGCTGATCCTGGAGCGCGCCTCTGCCAGCACCTTGGCCACTGGGTCTGCAGGCAGGGGCGGGTACACCCCCTCTCTCTGTTTGGTGGGTGATAAGAACTGTCCATCTGGAGGTCCATAGTGGCCAGAGCACGTAACAGGCGGAGGCTTGCCCTCAGCCCCATCTGCAGGGCTCTTGACAGCAGCACAGGAGGCCATGGTGGAGCAGCCTTTAGTGGGGCTGCTGGAGGCGGAGGGCACCTCCTGGAGCAGGGGGCTCAGAGCACGTTTGGCCTTTAAATACGGCTTTACATTCGCCACCAGGATGGTGTGGTCGCGCCTCTCTTTACCAAAAGTGCAGAAAGTCTTTTTGCCATTAGGGTTGACGGACTCGTAGTTCTCTGTTTCGGGCACAGTCTCCATCCCTGCCTGGACAAACATGTTGTTCCTGTAGTCAACGCCCTCCGCCTGGTTCCCTCCGGCCGGGAACTTAGGCATCCAGCAGCGGTCCGAGTGACCCAGGACGCGACACTCGTCTGTACAGTTCACGCAGTCCTCATCTGCAACAACAAAGAAGAGACCATTAAGAGATGGAATACAGGAAACATCTGCATCATGCTGTATGGGGGAAATACTATCATAGGTTCATTACAAAATAAACTTTACAAAGCGTTTTGATCTGCCGAGGGGCTGCAGGAGTCAGAGCTAATCATACACGTGGAAACAGAGCTAAATGAGGATATCCTGTTGTGAACACACACAAATGTATGCACGTCCACACAAACACCTTTCTGAGGGACTGGGGACACCTGCTAACACTCTCCAAAGCTCTGATCAGGAGGATGGCAGCGCATACAGAAGAACGGGAGGGAGAGAGAGAAAAACAACAACAGTTGAGGTTTGGCAAAGCCGCAGTGGCGTTATCATAAATTCATGTCAGTGGGCTTTGAAGCCCTCCCCAGACGTGCGCGCTGTGCCAAATGGCTTGTGCTTCTTGTGTGTTTGTGCCTGTTTATTTGTGCTCTCACTGTTGTGCTGCTGCTGGTGCGCACACATGTGGGTTTGTGTGCTCAGGTCTTTCATCTATTCAGAGGAAAGCACTGGCTGATTATGGGAGTGTTGAACTGATCCAGGACTTGGTAAAAACATTAGAAAAAGAAGAGCACATTTTTCCTCTCTTGGGTGTGAATTGAAAAAGAAAACAAAAATAAAGCAAAAAATGAGCATCTGCTGTTCCACAAATGCTTTTATTGGGGGAAAGGAACCAGTAACTGCAAGGAATTACTGCTGCAAGACTGGTGCAACTCCTCTTCAATGTCCCTGAACTCATTATGTACACGCCATCCCTTCCTACTTCCCTTGAAATACATTTAACCATGTAATACAACCTCATTCCAACTCTTATTGGCCCAAGCTGTTACCTCAGGACACAACTACCAATCATCCTATTTGCTAAAGTGAGATTACTTGACAAGGCACAGGTTAAACAAATTTGGGAAAAGCAATAGCACATCAACGCTTCATCTCCCTGCAGTAAATTTCCAAAACGCTGCTTTTGCCTGAGCGTCTGAACAAATGGCAGCACGGGCGCAGACTGCTTTGCATATTGGTTTTAGGATACATGATGCATCCACTCTATTTGTGCTGCCAGACTACGCTTATTTTTTTAAGGTTACACTTGGAAGATTTTATAAACTGCTGTGACCAACAAGACAAATAGTTAAGCATGTTGAGTTTGAAATGAAATGTTAGTAATGTCAAGTTGCACTTTTTAACTTTTCTGGTGGAGATGTTATTGCTTTGCTTGGAATGTTCCACAGTATAGCATTAAACATGTCCGTTTGTTCTTAAATACAACATAAAGAGAGATTGCGGATCACCTCACTAAAACGTGACACGGTGCATCTTTTAAATACACAGAACATAAGTGATCTGAGGTCAAATAAACAATATAGTTAATAGGACAAGCCTCTGTCCACAGCTGAAAGTGAATGAATGGCAAGGACTGAGGAATGAAAGCAGCTTACACATGTGTGTTTTAATCACATCCTGTGCAAGTGAGAAGGGCAATTAGATGCAATGTAGAACGCAGAGCAATCGATACAAGTCTTCACCTTAGCACCTTCACTTGCACATCGAAAAGAATAAATGATGACTATGCTCCAACTCAGAGGCACAACAGTTCGGTGATCGGTTGAGTGTTGGGTCACATCACAGAGGAAGAGGTGTGTCAAAGAGAAAAACAAGAATCTGAGTTGGAAAGATTCCAAGGAAGATAAGGTGAATCGTTATGTGGATGTGAAGAGTGATTTGCCTCAAACGTTTTCTTGACATTAAATCTATCCATCATGCATTTATGAATTTACATATGTTTTAATGAATCAAAATACTCCTAGAGGGTTCACATCTCCATATACCTGTAACTTTATTGACCGGAAATGGTAAAATATAATAATAAGGAAATTCAGCTCTCAGGATGAACATTGTGAAGAACAATCGGGTGGTCATAATATCTGATCAATGCAATAGAATTGTTCATTTGTTTTGCCTACGTATCAACTTCCTACTTCTGACTTTACTCTGACAAAATTCTCCTCAAACACTTGGAATGTTTTTCTCTTTGATATACATTTGGTAAAAACAAAACCCTGCCTGAGCCCACATCTACATGCCAACTGTAATGGTCAAATAAATGTGTGCAGACAGACACCGCCGCTGCCTCTGCCCCCCTGCTCTGTGGAGAGAGCTAGCATTTCCTTTGTTTTCTTCGATTTAACAACATATAAACAAACACAATGAAAGAAGACCAGAAAGAAAAACGACATAGAATAAAAAAACAGTAGACATACAGCAAAAAACAAAGCAAAAAAAGCTGAAAAAGCCAAAAACCCAAAGAAAACGTCCCATTGGGTCCAAAGTCTGTCAAGTTTGTCCATTTTCAAATGAAGTCTGAATGTAATTTATCCCATACTACAAATGTTCATTATAATGTTAGTCCAGTCCTTGATCGTCTGAGTATTTTGTGTCATCCATTTTTTTCTGAGAGCCTTTTTTGCGGCTGCGAGGAGGATGCTCCAGAGAGAGCTGCTGGTTCTGTCCATTGCAGGAGTCCTGAGGCCCAAATACAGAGTTCTAGTAACAACATGAATTGTTTTTGATTGTCTAATAAATTGGGCCAATGGTTCCAAATACAAAGCAAACAGGTGGGGAGACCAGGCACAACCCTGCCTAACCCCCTTTCCAGAGTCAGTAGACCTGTCAGATGACCATTGATTTTAATTTTTGGTGTTGGACAATCGTAAAGAGCCCCAATATTTTTGTATAATTGAATCGGCGATTTCACATTTGTTAAATGTGCCCAGCTAACAGAATCGAAAGCCAACAGAATCTCAAAGTCTAAACTAATTATTACGGCTTTGTGTTGTTGTTTTTGTATATGATCCATTATGTGTAAGAATCGACTTGTGTGTCTGCTCAAAGCACCACCATCACCGGAAGTCGCGAGCCTATCGCTTACATTACTGGACGCCTTGCTGTGGACTGCGGCTGAAGCCTTTAAAGGCCACAAACTCCAGGGCCTAACACAATCTTGCACTGATGCCAATGAGCCTGGCAGAGTGGATCCGCTCGAGTGCACTTGGTCAGCCTGTCTTCTTTGCACTGTTTTGCGGGTCAGCAGGCCTTGCATTCCTGCGAGACTGCCCTCCTAAGCTGCCGAGATGAGCTTAACACTTCACAAATGTTTGAAGAAGCCTCGCAGCAGCAGTGACATTTTTCCCATGATGAGGCGGCCAACTGAAGATGAAATAAGGTGAGCGAATTGAGTGCGCTTTTGGAGATTGACTATATTTAATAAGCACCCGGTGGAGGGAATTCATGGAAGTGTGTGTTGTGTTGTGAGATTGGGAGGAAGGTATACACATGGCATGTCAAAAAGGCTCAGGTCAACAGATCGAAATGGTTGCATAAATACCACTTCACATAGAACATGAGCTCACTTGAATCTATCTAAGTAGCAACACATGAGGTTGACCAGTGAGAGAAAAGCAGAGTGACCAAGACAAAGACTACACTGTCCAGACACAAGCCACATGGGCACAAATAGCAGAAACATGGCCACATTTGAATTGTACGAGAAGAGAATTTTCATGAATAAGCAGCAACAATAGTCACAATATTCTCTGCGTCAATTCACTCACATATTCACTCAGAAAAGATGATTTGCAGTCACAAATACAATAAAGATATTCATTTTTTGAGTGATGGAAGGAAGCCCATAATTACTAGGAGAGTGTATCCATTGCAATCTCTTTACTGACAACACTAACCACTCTTTTCACTCTTTTGCTTTTCTTTTTCTTTTTTTTAAATGGGTCTTGAAAAATGATGTTTCCTCATCAGTATATGTGTTAGCACAACTATTGTAGGGAAAAAACATAAGCTAGCATGCCCCCGACAAGCAAATAGACATATAATTGTAAGCGGCTGATATACAATACAATAAAAATGTAAAATGCTCCCTCCGTATAATTAAAAGTGGGCAATGTATTGATATTTGGATGTTATTGTGAATGTTGTTTTGAACATATAAAGAATGGAACAAAAACAGCTGATAGAACAATAGAAAATAAGTATAGGTATTTCTACATTTCACATTTTTCTAATACTTGAACCTCAACTTATATGTTAAAAAATAACTTTTGACACATTTCTGCTGGATTGACATAATATCGTCATACCGTCGTGATTTAGATACTAAAAAAAATATTGAGATTATAAATTTGGTCAATATGGCCTACCAATACCTATAATGTCTTTTTGTGAGGCCCTGAGACAGAACAGAGAGGACGAGCTCGTAAACAAGACTGATGAAACAAGCGTGAATGGAGTTAAATACAACTCATGTTTTTGATAATGTTATAACATGTTCAAAAGCTAAAAAAAAGAGCCCATTTTGCATAATATGTGTCCTTTAAAGACAAGCAAGCATGAAGAGCCATCGCCTCTATTTCCTCCTGCCACTGTGCGCGCTTACATACGTTACATTCCAGACGTGGCCAATTAAACAGGCCTTTACAATGTCTTCATGCTCTTGGAGGTGATCATCCATTCACCAAGTGCATATTAACGCATGAATAATCCATGCCGACATATTTCCGTCTATTTGGATAGGGGGGGAAATCTATGATAGATTATTTATGGCAAGAAAGCATGTTGGACCTACAGGCAATTCTCTCATATCTATGGCTCACAATATGACATGCGCGAGCAGAGGTGACATTCATCCAACACGCCCCGCCCCATCGCTATCTCTGCCTCACGAGCGGATTTGGCAACGATATCCTGTTCACCAAGGACAGACTTCATCCTCGTGATTTGGCTAGCAAAGGAGTGCGAAGTTGCGCTCACCCTTTCTTCTCTCGACGCTATGCTAATGTACGTTCATGTCACGGCGGCTCAGTGTGCGGTCCGAGATGAATTAGGCTGATAGATTTCTGCGTTTTAAAAGCTGTCATTAGAGGGACGCAAACGGATGGGATGACGGTGAAGTTTCCACAGTCCTGCTGCTAGTAATTCATCAAACAAGCCCTCATTTTGTAAAGAATTGTGGATTTCGAGGCAGTATAGAAAATGGCGCTTGTTTAGGAGAAAGGGACATAAATGAGTGCGTTGCAGATGTGTATTTGATTTGTGCAGGGAGAGATACCCAGATACTGAAGTAAATCATACAAATTGTACAAACACAAACGTTTCCTGATTTCAGAATAAGTGTTAATCTACTGTATATCAGAAATATTACAATACTACCTGGTAATTTGTATTTAATTTGGGTTCAAATTCAATTCTAGAGTCAATATTGTATATAATATATATTAAAAGACCAAATCATTTGTGTTTCATTTTGCTTCTTGCCTTTGGTTTTAATTTATTTTGTTGATTTTATAAATTTGACACTAACATTGTTCATAAATCCAAACAAAGAACCATAGAGAACATAGTACATCTTTTGAATAGTGAAATGTCATAAATAAGGCTAAAACCACACAAAATACTAAGCAGAAAAACAAATGAATAATAAAAGTGATTATAAAGGCTCAACAATGCGGTAACAAAAATGGGTTTAAAAACTCTAATTTCCCAAGTCTTTCTACACTTCTTTCCAAGACAAAAAAAAACAAAGAACTGACTGAGGTTGTTAAAAAGAGGTCACAAACTGGTCATCCAAACAAATCCCGCATTTGCCTGTAGATAAACTTGCACGGCCAGCGCTGGAGTGAAAATAGACTCGGGTCCAATAAACGTAGTGACAGAAGTGCGAAATGAGATCAAAATAACTCGTCACAAAAACAAGAAGAGACAAGGCTTTAATTTACAAGTGGAAGCAGAGGTCAAGAGGCTGGATCTGGGCATCAGCATTGGCACATTTCTATTCTAGACAATTAACTTAAATCTGCACAGTTGGATTCAGACGTTTATTACACCTCGCTTGAAATATCGGTAGTAAAAACTTTAATTAAGTCCACTCTTTTGTACTGCGTTGTTTTTTCTTAGTGCTCGTGCTATCTTACCAACTCTGACGGGGTTAATTGCCTCGCTTCAGGGCAGAATTCAGTGATCGGGGTGACAATAAATTAGCTCAAGCATGTAGCTGCCAGTTATCTTTATAACTAAGAGCATATAGAGAAGTTAAAACGACATTTCTGGACATCTTAAAGCACTAGCAGAAACTCAGAAAAACAAGAAAAAATGGCTGTGAGATATTTCTTTCTGACGTATTAAAACACTATTTATTTAGCAATATCTGCGCAAACTTCAGTAGGCATAAAAAAAATACATGACTTTCAAATCCATTTTCAACGCGCTCACTTCATCTTAAAAATCTGAAGCCCTCGCGCATTAAAGCAAGTGAGGCCATTTTAGCAGAACGAATTATAAGTGGACACTTTTTGATAAAGACCTTAATTCAAAAGAGCAAAGCCTTAAAAACCTTGTGTCAAGTGAATGGGATAATAAGTCTAATAAGTTCTAATTTTCTATATTTTAAGACTGATGGACTTGCCAACTTTGGCTTTGTCCTTTTGTATGAAGATGTGCCACTTTTATGTGTTTAGACTTCGTTATACCTTTATACATTTATTTTCAACACAAAATAATGATAGTTTTCTTTACAATATTATTCAATTTCTAATTCAAGATGTCAAATTTTGCCCTGATTATGTCATTTATTTCCTATAGTATTGATCAGTATCTAGGTGTAGATTGCTCTTTATTACTCCCATTCAAGAGCGAGTCACAAAACCGCCATCTTGGAGCCATCTCAGCACCTGGCAACACCGCGCAGGGATCCTTCGACTTACCCATAATACCTCTAATCTGTGGCTAAATTAGACAAATGCCCCGTGTTTTGTGTGACCTGAAAAATCGTTGAGATAATTAACACATAATTAACAGTGGCTTTGGGTCAGTGTTTTTCTAACAACAGAGCAAGGATTCACATGGGCCGCCTCATTAGTTACCTGTGGTCCAGCTCACCACGCACTAATGTTTACATGTGGCTTAGGGAAATGTGGTTATATATGATTTAACATTAAATAGAGTTTAAAATACAGCATCTGGTGGCTATTTTGGTTGCATTTCCAAGTCACCTGATACTCCAGTCTAAACCAAGTATCTGTTAAAGTAATTACCCATTATTACACAGTACTCTGATTTTCATATTCATTTGGCAAATGTTTTGAGATCAAATGGCCCTCATACTAAGAGTGGACAATGTTGACAACATTTATACAGTATATTAACATGTTTTTGCATTATGTTCAGAAAACCTGAAATCTGCTTAAAGTGCCATTAAATGTTTTGGTATCACACAAAACATGAATAGACCATAAAATAACCATAAAAGTGCAGAAATATCACACCTTATGTTTTTGCCTCTTTTTGAGCAAATTCTATTAATTCTAATTCTAAACATTCTAATTTTGCCTCATTCCAAAACAGCAATTAAGATATTATCAATTGTTAAAAATATACTGGCCCCCACTAATCCATACTTTGCACTGAATTACATAACATATAACCAATAATATATGTGGAAACATAATGTACAAAATCTTGTTCGTAAATAACTGTATATCTCTATAGTAATGCACATAAAGCATATTCAAGTTGCAAAAGTAGTCCCCACCTAAACCTGTGTGTGTCTTAAAGCCCAGTGCCATTTCCCTAAACACGTCTTCTGTCCCAGCGGTGGTCTGCCCCTCGGCCCCGCCCGCTCACCCCAGGCCTGTGATTAATGCCCCTCTGTCACACTGTGTACTTCTGCAGGAGAGCGGAGCGAGGAGGAGGAGGTTACTGCAAGACTACTGTGAGACCCAGCAGGCAGCACGCTGTGAGGTCACCGAGCTCCAAAGGTGCAAGACGGCCACCGTATAGAGCCGTGAGTCACATGTTATCACCCCGAAGTGCAGTAAATAAACGAGTAGAAGAGATGGAAGCACGGGTGCATTTGCTGGTGTTTCTATATCTCAGTCGAATCAAAAACGCAATTTGAATAGTCACAATGTTTTTCTTTCATAGAGTAATTTCTTTTGCAAACAACAGATTTTCCTGTGATCTAAACAATAAAAAACACTTCAAACCCTGTAGTTTAAACATCTGTGTACGGTCATTTAACTGTTCAGATTTAAGTCTTCTTTCAAACGTTGAGGCTCCAGGAAGTGTCTGAAACGTACACTCTGAACAGAATCCTTCTTTTGAAACATACGTCGCAAATCTTGAAGGTGTTGAACAGCAAATAATTGTGAGTTGTCAATGTAAAAATGTGCGTAAGGCCCAAGGACAAGCACCAGTTTAGTCTCTTATTCTCTACAGAAGATGAGGTGGAGTAGACTTTAAAATATATTGTAGTAGTATTTTGATACTTGTCTGTAATTGTATACAGACGATAAAACTTTTATAACAAAGACAGTGGCATTGTTAAATCAAAATGTAAAAAATGATACACAATGCCTTAATTTCATTGAATAAAACACTTAATTTGTTAATATTGTCCATCTAGAAACTTTATAAGTTCAACAATAATAATTCAACCTTTTTTTGGTTAAAGAAAAAAGAGAATTAAAAAAATCTCAATGTACAACAGTTTGTTGGGTAACAATTGTTAGTTTTTCTCCAAAAACTTGAATTAAAACATGATTACTGGTAATAAAGTCATTGTTAGTGACATCCCGAATACTAGTTACATCACTATTTGGTTGTAACATTTTCAAAAAAGCTATTCAACATTATTTAGACATAATTTCTTCTCCACGCTCGACCCACATCGGACCACAATGCACCTGTTCGCCGCTGCGTCCCACTGCACTCGAGTGTCATTGCTTGTTTGTATATGTATATTTGTATCTTGTATTGTGTTTTGAATCTCTTGTCCCTGTCTACTGCCTCGGAGCTCCACGGCGATAACCCCCACCCGCCGCCTCGGAGCCAATCAGGGCATCTAAATATTTGAACTGTGGAGCGAGACGAGAGGGAGGCTCCGCTGAGGCGCTGAGCTAACCTTTGGTAAATGTGAGGGGAGAAAGTAGTTCCGGTCTCTGTGACGTTTGAAAATGTGATATTTAGATTTGATTGTTATTGGGGAGTGTGTGGAGTACTTCACACGGCCACAGGTGGAGGAACAAGTTTACTGGAACACAGAAAAACAGGTCACTCGAGTAAAAGGAAAAATAAACAGCGACTGAAGATCTGCAGGTGAGTGCGAAGTGCAAAGGTCAAACAAGGTACAAGTACTTATCGAGGACTAGGGCAAAGAAACCTGAAAAGAGTAAAAACGACTTTTTAAATTTGCAAGTCGTCAGTAGTCTTAAAAAACCCAGACATCACTTGACAAATGCATGTAATATAATGTAGTAGTAGTAGTAACGCTTACTACTACTACTACTACTACTACTACTACTACTACTACTACTACTACTACTACTACTACTACTACTACTACTACTACTACTACTACTACTACTACTACTACTACTACTACTACTACTACTACTCTTTTTACCTTAGATTTATAACTAATGTATGATACTAATAGTGCTGCTTCCTGCATTTCTAGCACAATTTCTATGATTAATATTCATTTCATCAGTCGTACCTTTTAAAAGTACAGAAACTCCATTAAAAATCTTGAAATACAACATTTTTTTGTCAGTATTCTGCTTCAACCCCTCTCAGTAAAAATAAAATACTAATACTAATTCAAAACTAGTTTGCAAACTAGATACACATTTGGAATCATAATAATTACATGAATTATAGTTAGGAAAATAGTCACGATCAGTTTCAGAACTACAGGTAGTTTAAGAGTATGAGCTAAAATCACTGAAACTCAAACTGTTGTGTTTGAAAATGCCATTCCATTGGTAAAAAAGAAAACAGTGTGTTTTTTTTCTTATCATTGTGGTATCAAAATCGTTACCGAGTATAAAGCCTGTTCCTTTGTATAGCTTGAAAATACATGAACAAAAGCGGAATAATCCAACTTGTTGCAGCAGTCTGCGTCTGCCCCGCCCTCCAGATGAGCTCCATTACTCGAGTGTATTATTGCATCAGATATTGTTGTGATTCTAAATGAGAACAGTGCTGTGAGTGCAACCCGCTCCCTGCAGTAGGCAACATGTGTTTAGTCAACACTTCTCTGTGTGATTGCACTGCTCTGGCTCCTCCACAAAACTGCTGCTGAGATGCTTTTCACTGCTGTGGCCCCGCCTCCATTTGAGCTCCGAAATACCAACAGGAGAGTACAAGTCCTTTAAAGTCTTTCATGTGGTAATGCAGAGCGTCCCATCGAGGTGCTGTATACCATTGTCCATAAGGTGCTTTTGTTACTTTGGAACTGTTACTGAGGCCGTTATAATCTTAACCACAAGGAACATATGAGGGCAATGAGAACATTATTTTAGATGTACTTAGTATAAGTAATATAAGTGAGCACTTCATATGGTACTACAGAGAGCCACTATGAGAATCTTATTATCAAAGTACATCCAAAGAAGCTGTTACTTATATTTAATACAACTACTTTTACCAGGGGTGTTCAAACTATGGCCAGGGGACCAAGTGTGGCCCTTAAACCATTTTTTGTTGGCCCTAAATTGGCCCAAATAACCAAGTACAGTAGATTAATAATACCGTAATAATAAAATGCTGAACATATCACAACATATGTAATAATAAATGTTTTGATGCTATACAGACCTAAAATGAATGTTCTAAGCTTATTAAAGGTGCTGGGGTGATTCAAAACTTTTGAACGATTCACTTCATTCCCCTGACTTATATAAAATGTACTACTGCCATTACCACAACTACCTTTCGTGCTCCTCTGAGTCCTACTGTTACTACTTCGAATGCCATTTTCAAACAGTGCTATGGATGCCATCTGCCATTATCATATTGTCATTGTGCCAAAACTCAAAGAAGTTATGCTTCCACGTGTCCTACTACTGTTATTACCACTATTACAACTACTACTACTACTACTATGCTCAAATTAGGGCCTATTATTGCTGCTGCAAGTGAACCATTTCGAGAAAATACAGAAAATAACTTTAATAACAGAGCACTTTAGAGGAAACTACTGCGTCCATATGTTGCCTTTGTTATTTCCTTGCATCAAATCCGCAAACTATTATATGCTAAGTGGTTAGTTACCAGAACAATTAATTTCGGGCATGTTGGCGGGCAGGGGAATATGTCGGCATTGTTTTGCTTCTGTGGGTGGCTTAACACAATACCGCGATAGCGCTCCGTCTCTCCAGTGTAATGGCTTTTATCGCAGTGGGAGGCTGAAGAATACTGATGCATGGCAGGCAGTAGCGGCGGGGGTGCCCAGTGGCTAGCCAAACCCAGACTGGATCAAGGACGTATATCTCACCATCAAACTGCGTCTTCTCTTGGGCGTCGAAAATATAAAAATAAAATACAGCCGCCGCCATCAACTAATGCCAGCTTGAGCCTCGAGGAGTGAGAGCAGTTGCGCGGAGGAGATGGGAGAAGGGATAAGGCCCGTGAGAAGGCGAGGGGGGAACGGAGAGTAAGCTAAATTTCAAACCAAACAAACACAAACAAAAGGCTGATCAATGATGAGCAAGCACGGGGCGGGGGAGTGCTGGGGGGCGAGCGAGAGGGCCGACACGGGTGAACGAACAGGCGTCAGGTGCATGTCCTCAAATATAGATGTTATAACAAAAAATGAGCAACAACTTTGGATTTCCAGGGTAGATTGGTCAGTCAATTTGCTTTTCTATGGCAAAGGATGGATAAAACACTATTGTCAAGCCTCAGAATAGTCTGTAAGCTTCACATAAAAGCTTCATTTCTGTAAAGTATGTAATATTTCTGAGGTTTAAAAGTATTTGTCCTGTAAAATGTAAAAAAAAAAAAAAACCTCAACAAATGATAATCTCCTAATAAATAAAACAAATAACGTAAAGTACAACAGGACATGTCTTTATCACTCACATGTATCTGAGTGGTTTTCATTTGTCAAAACCACCTTGAAGTTTCATACTTTGTGATAATCTGAGATAAATCCCAGTTTCTCCATTGAAATCACATCATGTTCCACTTCACTTTTGCCTCCGTTCCATAATTTAGAATGGATTCGTTTACAACCGTTTAAAGGTTCTATAAAAAGGTGCCTTATGCAACCTTTTCGATGGAGAGATGTTGCTGTTGCTGGAATACATGTTGGTACAAAAAAGACAATTTAAAATGAAAACACGGACATTTGTTCATTCAGATGAGTCGGAAAGGCTTTGTCCATCTTTTCACTTTCAGTAAGAATTACATTATATAAATGAGACCCTGGCCTGTCATTTAGCCTTTAGTTTAAATGCATATAGACGCTCACCAGAAAAGCTCCCTTTAAATGCACTTTTAATAACTGTAATCACGGGTAAATCTATAGTGTGAGACCGACATTTGCAAACATCAAGGATTACACTAATGAAAGTACAAAATAACTAACGAACAAAGCTGGAGGAGTCGAACTGCTGATGCTGCTGTGCCTTTTAATTCAATTAATTCAATTCAATCTTTCCGAGTCAGAAAAGGGTCATATAAAAGAGATGGCGAGGCGAGCCAAACAACAAGACAAGTCAGGCAATTACTACAGTTTTGTTATTTCCTCTATATCAGACAATAGGTAAGAGATGACCTTGACATCGACTATTCTTTATCAGGCAATTACTACAATACTTCACGCTACAACTTATGTACAGCTAGAAATGTAAATACTGTTACTGTATCCGCATCTCACAGCTCTCCTCCTGCTTTCAATGTCACGTTTACATATTTCTGCTTGTATCATGTACTGTTTTAAATGTAGTACTACTTGTTAATGCAAAAAAAAAAAAACATGTTTCCACCACAATTCTTCAAAATGCATCCAATGTCACGCCTTGTTCTTCTTCAGTCAGAATCAAATTAGAAACGCTAAAGTGAATAAATACAAAAATAAAATAAACCAATAGGATGTTTTGGTCCGTACCACCCAAAACACGCATGTTTCTCTGAACGTTCTGAGCGTGTCATTGACAGCTGTGCAGCCTGCTGTATTCTTCAGTATCAAAGGAGAGCTTCAGTGCGCTTCAATCATTTGTCAAAAACACACACGCGTCCCTCACTCGACTCCATTATCCGTCTATCAGAGCACAACAGGTATTCAGAGGTAATGAACAGTCATGGGAAAGTGTCCAAGGCCAGAAAGCGCTTACTCCAGGCAGGTCCATGTTTACAGCTCACCGCGATAAGACGAGTGACCGCATTTCACCTCTGCAACCGACCGCGCCCGCTCAGATGAGAGATACAACTCACGTGAAAGTACACTTACCGCCTTCTCGAGGAGTACACAAAAATACACCTCAAATTGTCACGATTATTCTTTTTTTTGGTTCTTGTGATTGTATTGTGACCTGAATAATGATGATTATCGATTAACCTAATGATCGTCGCAAATGTAGAATTACTATCAATACTAATGACTGCTACTAAAGACACGATCCTCTTACTAATATATCACTTTAACAGCAGCTATTACTACTTATGATACAATAAAGGCTATTGATACAGAAGAATATCACGATAAGTAATAATATTGAAACTACTTGATGCCGAATGTACAATATACAACAGAAAATGCCAAATAAGTACTTAAATTGTATCTATAATTAGTCATAGAAGTTACTTGTTCAACTTGCTACAGTTTAAAGCTTATACCACTACTGCTTCTACGACCACGACCACCACGACCACCACGACCACCACGACTACTACTACTACTACTACTACTACTACTACTACTACTACTACTACTACTACTACTACCACTACCACCACCACCACCACTACTACTACTACTACTACCACCACCACCACCACCACCACCACCACTACTACTACTACTACTACTACTACTACTACTACTACTACTACTACTACTACTACTACTACTACTACTACTACTACTACTACTACTACTACTACTACTACTACTACTACCACCACCACCACCACCACTACTACTACTACTACTACTCATAGTCAATGTTTTCGTATCGGTCCCAATTTAAAGTATATAAAGAAAAAAAAAATGAATACATTTAGGCAGTTATAACAAGCAAAATTAATCAAACATTTTCCAAAAAATATATATATTTTGGTATGCAAAGTAAGATAAAGGATCGAAAGAAATGAATTGAAAAAATAATCTAACAAAGCACTTTGTTCTTTTATTTTAATGGTGGAATTGCAGTCTTCCAAAAAAAAGAAGTGAATAAATGTTGAAAGAACTTGATAAATATTACAGGGTCAGTGAGGGAGGATCATTGTTTTGCCTAATCAAATACCTGGAACTGCTCTCTAACTGGTGACAGAAGCGTTTGTAAATGTAACATTCCTCTGGCTCTGCTCTGCTCCTCGTCTCTAATGGCTGAGCAATAGGAGTAAATTAGGCCCTGGGCGAGCGCTTAGACATGATTGTTCTGGAGCTTTCTGTCATATTACTGCTTTTACCAATGGAAATCCAGTAGCAGCTCACATTTAATTAAACTAGTAAGCTTGAATACACCAATCTCTTGATGCATATGCAACTGGAGATTGGTAATATATCAGAATTTGGAGTCAAAGTCGTGCTGTAAACGTTCAAATAAGAGCATAAGGTGATATTTTTATGATAATTTGACATACATTTCACATTTGTCTGATAATAAAACATCAACAAATACATTTAAATACATGTTTTAATACATTTCCGTTAGATTGACACAGTATTGTCTAAGTGTCATTATCAGGATTATCTCTATATTAATTATTATTATATATATTGTATTGACTTCTCATTCCCTAAACAAAAGCGACAACAATACTTGCGCATCGCGTGCACGTTGTTATCTGATAGATGGATGCACCACAGTTTAGCAGGTTCAATTACACTATTATAACAAAAGGAACTTGATAAAATGATGTCTGTCAAATATCAGAAGTTCAGTACTTAAGCCCAGAGATAAACAGATGGCAGGGCTAATTCTGTGTAAGTATAATTAAACAGAATGAGATAATGCGATCAAAATTATGTCACTCACAGTTCTTCATTAGGAATATGTCTGTTGTCAATGCTAATGATAAAATATGATTTCCAGAGGCTTAAAGAGCAATTAAAAGTGACAAAGGATATGAAGCAAAGACATGAACTTTCATAGTACGGCGTTTGTGGCTAGAAATGATCAGGTGGGAACTGATTCAACCGATGTGATGATGTGATGATTTCTAACTGTGAATCCTTATTCTAAACTAAAAATTAAAAAAAAAAAAAACTCCTTTGTTGCTCTCAAAGGAAGCATTCACTCATTCACATGCACACAATGTTTATGAATTATTCACACAATAGAACCATTCACTTATCTATGACTTTAAGGGTGTGAACAATTATTTTTGCATTATCTCATTTAAGATATTCATATGATATTTTAACCAAACATCAGGAATGTGGGGCATTCATTAGATTGAGGATTTAACTGAATCAGGAATGGGCCTAAATGGGCCTTTAAATGAGGTTCAAGTATCCCACCAACTCAACTGACCATAAAGCTAACCACAAAAATGTAGAAAATGTCCCTTTACACCCTTGTTTGGGAGATCATACGGACACTTTCATCATTTTTTTAAAGCCAATTTTTAATCGTTTCATTTTAGACAGTATACTTAGAATTGTTGTTTTGGAGATATGCCAAATTAAAATATTGATTTTATACATTTGTCAACATATCTCCCTCCTCTAGATCACGTTATGCTCATCCTTGTTTAGTCCTGATCTAATCCAGGTTTAGTTTTGGATTTAGTCCTCAATTAGCCCCTATTTTGATGTGGAAAAAGCGCAAACGTTGAACTATTGGATCAGATCGTTGCAGCAAATGTAGCATGTATTGTCTTTTCCTTTTGTGATTTGTGACTTTTTGGAGAAAACATAAATCACCCAAAAATTCTAACCAAATCATTGCAGCTATTATTGCCATGTGTCAGAAAGTCCAGTGAGCTCCCGGTCAAGAGGACGCATTTACCTCAACAGTGTTATTCATAACGAGTGACGAGAAGACAAAAGTAGAGTTATTAGAAGATGAGCCGAGAAGTGTGGTGAATCTGTGGCTAATCCTGCGTCTCTCTAAGCCGCTGTAATTAGCACATGGGGGATTGCACCATGCAGGACGAGGGATGAGGGACACTGCAATTTTTACTCTATTTCCCTTATATTTTATCCATCTTTTTAGCTTAACTTTGCTGCATTTTGTCATCTAACTATAGCTAAAGTGCGTCCCAGCCTGTGCACTTAAACGACAACAAACAGTCGCAGCATGTAGGGTATGCATTTTCATTTCATTCCTTCGCAGTCGTGAATGGGGGGAAGAGTGCATTTTTTGCTGCCGCTCGCTGTGTGGCGGAATAGACATTTTTGTAGTGAATCAAATGGGCTGTTTTGATTTGTCAACGCTTCCGAGAGCGCACGGCAAACAAGCGCAGCGTGTTGGGAGACGTTCTGTTTGAGCAAGAGCGTCAGCGCAAGCTCTCAATATGGACCAGACCCCGGGCCGGAGACCAGAACAGTTCATCAGCCTCGTTCTGTGCTAATAGAGCTAATCTACTGCACCGCCATTAGACAGCCAGGCAAGAGGAGGCTATTTGTAGGCAGTGCAAAGGGAGACAGTTGGAAAGCAGAGTTAAGGGTCAGCGCAATGTTTTAATGGTTTTTTTTTTGTTTGGATTAGCTCGATGATGATATTTTAACATAATTACAATCAGAAATGTGCTAAAATGTCCTTGTAAATGTCAAACACTCAAGTGAACTGTAAAATTAACCCACAGAATACTGTAAATGCAGGAATGTTACTTTCTCTCTCACACAAATAATCTGCCCTTTTTTAAAATTCAATTCCACTTCATTTATACAGGTAATTTTATAAACAGAAACGGCTTCCAAAGTGCTGCACAAACACAAAACAATAGTAAAACAGGTGTTATAAGTGCTCAATTTCATCTCTCTTGGGACTAGCCCAAAGTAATAAAACAGGTCAAATCATATTAAGGCAAATCATAAAACCATAAAATAACAAGTAAAATACATTTAAACTAATAAAAGACACAGAGGACTAGCAGCAACCTTTTATGAAATAGGTATTATTGAAGACAACAATAAAACAGAAACTAGTGTTGTTACAGTATAAAACATCAGATCATAATTGCTACTAAAACTATAGTTTACTGTGCAATTATAAACGCTGCAAAAAGTCACATTAACAGGACAAAATTAGACCTTTCTTGAATATTTTTTACAATGATTTTTATGAAATAGTATAGTGACCTTATGGTAACATAAAGAAAGGACCATTATTTTGCGTTAAAAATGAATTAATGTATTGAAATCAGTATCAAGTATCGGCTCTATTCTTAGTATTGAGATTGTAGTATCTTCTCACTGCGTCACACATCAACATTTCAGCAAAGTAACATTTTACCCGTAACTTTGGGAGACTTTTCTAATTCCACAGTAGATAATCACATGTATTTTATTTGTATAATTTCATGTGACAGTTTCCTTTGATATTTCCTGTTCGGGTGAAATCCACCAAATGACACTTCTGAAAAAGACCCATTGAGTGAAACCATTGAAGTCTATGAAATACAACACACAATGAAAAGGGGTTGAGGGATTAAAAATTAAGCCAAGGGAAACTCGCTCATTACCAAAACCCCGTCTTTAAGAGAAGGGAGAAACTGTCTTAAAACAGCCCATTAAGACGGACGGAGAGGACCCTTTTGTTGCCGAATGACAAAGGGGTTTTCTTTTGAAGTGCCACTTTCGCTCTAGTTTTTACATTTCCCCCGCTCTCTAATGATGAGATTTCCAACAGCACATCCGAAAAATCTTGTAATAAAATGATTGGATTTGACGCCCTGAAAACTGTGGCCTTGGCCTAAACCAGAGGCAAAAACATCATAGCGTTATTATGACTACTAGTATTATTATTAAGACTTTATTCAGAAAATCCATAAAATAACAAGATCTGGTTACACAACAGGGCTGTGGCATAAACGAAATCACTTTCTGTTTTGAACAAAGGGATTTGAAGACTCAGGGTGTCGTATTTGTGGAAGTAATCATGGTCGTGTGCAGCGCTTCAGCCGGATTAGTGGGAAGAGCGGCTGATTCTCTGTCTCCTGGAAACACAACTAATACAGAGACAACAATATACTAGAGTAGAACACGGGATTTTCTTACCACGTCAGCTGTTGATCTTAATCTACAAGCTCCACGATATTGAGCGATGGAGGCGATTACAAAGCAACCAAATGCCAAAGTGAAGAGATAACAAGAATATGAGATAAAACAAATATGTATTTGTGGTTTTGACAAAAGAGCTCAGTAAATATTAGGATGTGTGGGCAAAATGTGGATGACACAATATAAACGTGTACTTGTCAAGCTTAAGAATCATTATTTTTTTACATGCAGAGGTAAACAAAATCAAATTAAATATTCCTCTATTTAAATATAGAGGAAAAGAAACAATAATAATGAAAAACTGTATGTTGGAAAGGTAAAAGGTGCTATTTCTGCACTTTAGTGATAATTCTACAGCTACAACTGTCTGATTAAACCTCATTTAATACGTTTGAACTCATTTCAGTTAAATTGACGGAATATTTGGGATACTCCAAAAATATTGAGAGATACATTTTCGTCAATACATTCCACCCCTGATGAACAGACAATACTCCATTTAATACAAAAACAATATTATCAGCATCAGCGTCCAAAACAAATTGTTCAAATCAGATACAATTAAAAATAGCTATCTTTAAAAAAAAAGTCTTAACAAAACTGACAAATGTTTTATTGTGACAAAATAATACTTTTAAAGATATTACTATAAGCAAGGTCAGGTAAAACATTCCTTATAGGGCTGCAATTAGCTGCAATTATTTTTCTGCCTTCTTTTTAATTGCACGATCTGACAGCAAAGACACAATTAGGAATTTTCGTCCCCACATTCTTCTGGAGAGCGGCGCAGCGTAGCATGGAGTCTATTTTTGTTTGGGGAGAGACACACAGCCAAATCCAGTGCATTTCTCCTAAAACCCCTGAGATCCTGTGGTGTTTTGTTCTTGTCTTACACGAATGCAATCGAGGGGTAAGAGAGAGCTTTATACCCGGCCCATGAACTCAAACGACCTCCAAAAACTCATATAATCATTGTTCTGAATTACAATTGACAAGAAATAAACGGATTTAGAGTGCCAGCGATTTTCAAAGTCGTGGTACAAAAGATTTTAGATTTCAGATTCTTTTTAAATGGTTTGCCAGTTCAGGGAAACTCCTTGAACACCATCGAAAAATGAACTTTCTAAAACTTGCATTCCTCTCTCAAAGTACAATAAAAGCGCAGCTTGTGAATAGAATAGAAGAGAGTACAATTGCAGTACAAGTGTGGCTCAACAATTTTGGAAACAATTTCAATTACACGGCAAATTTTGGCGTTTTGAGGATCTGAATTTGAGCGAATACTAAATGGCAAAAGCGCTAAACCAATTGTGATTTCCAAATGATCACAAGTAATGCTGCAGCTCCTCTTGAAACCAGTGGCATCACAATCGTCACGGCGCACTTGACAATAAATAGAGCTGCCCTTTCCGCATACAAACTGTGTGATACAAGTGCGAAGACGCATATTCAAATCCCCCTCCAGCACATGCACACTCATGAAACGAATCACGGTCTAAGAAACCTATACACTTTAGCATTAAGGCGTTTGATCAACGTTGCCGATGGAGCCCGCAGTGGAGCTCCCCTCAGGATATGGCCGGTGCTGAGTGGAGGCTAAGTGGAAAGGTGGAGAGAGCCAGGCTAGTAGATGGTTTTCGCTCCCCGCCCCGAGGTCTAACACGTTTACCGAGCCAACTGAACTCTCTGGATGTATTAGCCACGCTGGCCCCTGTCCACCTCTGCTCCATCTCCTCCTCTGCATCCTTGGACTCTTATCTGTCTGTCACTGCCATCTCCCCCGCGCCGTGCCCATCAGGCCTCGTGTTTCAGCGGCATTGCTTTAGCATTGATGTTCCTTCGCGCCCCAGCCAAATTGGTGTTTGCTGTCTAGACATTGGTTGCTTGTGTCTCTGTATGGATAAACACACTCCCTGGTTCATCTGTTTATAAGGGGTGATTAGATTAAGAGAATCTGACGGAAATGCAATAACGCTCTATTAGTCTGCCCATCAGGGGGGATAATCATTTCAAATAGAAATGCGTTTTCCATCTTACTATCTCATTTATGCTTTCTTTGCCTCTCCATCTGTTTCACTCTGGAGACTGGGCTACGAGTGCAAGATTTAAAATAAGCCTGGTTCACCCAGAGGATAAAGCGGTGAAACACACGTACACAGAAAAATGCAGGAGTAAAGACCTCATGGGAGTGGACACCTAAAGGCTTCAAGGTTCACTCTTGACATGCATGGATGTGAGGTGGGAAAAACAAGTCCGGCCGCCCTGGTGATGCTATGTGCTGGTTTAAGATTAGGGTCAAAGATTAGGAGGTTTACACAAGATAAGAATGGGATTAAAAGAGCTCAGAGATGTAAAATTACAGATCAGAGGAGAAGTCAAAAACACCTGAGCTGTAAACAAACTCATAACAGCACAGCCACCTGTCCAGCTGGAAAATCCAGACTTGTGTGCAGAGAAATAAAACAATGCAGTCCTGACAACAAAAAAATAGGCAAATATGGAAGCTGCATCCATTATTCCGGAGAGGGATTGAGCTCACATCAAAGCCTGCCTCTGCAGTAAGTCTGTTAGATTTGGGATTAATGGACTCCAGAGGCCTGGACACACACACTCACACCCACAAACACTGCACTGATACCATTCACAGACTGCACTGCAGAGAACCATTCTCCATTCTAGAGGCTCCTCTGTCGGACCGCCATGATACTGTGCTGCAACATGCTGTTAGCCACTCAGCGCTCAGTGTAATTTGGAGCATTCCAGTAAATTTGGAACTGCACAGCGTTAGCAGTCCAGGTGGCTGCAGCAGAAGTATTCAGAGAGAGCAGCTTTTCAGACATGTCTGAAGATGGTCTAAACAAGTGTTTTATTCTCTCTTCTCTTAGGAGACATGTGTGGCGACACATGAACTCAATCTGCCAAATAGAATGTATATTGCCTCGTAGATGTGTTGTTCTTAGAAGCCCCAGAAAATGTGCAATAATAAACCAATACATTTTTCACACTCTTTGGAATATCAGGACCTTAAATACAACTGGAAATTGTCCGGCCTGGCAGAGCCACGGCATGAACACATGACCGTACGCCTCAAGCTCCGATGACTTCATGTAAATTACTAAAATGCAAATCCTTCTGCTGAGGCTCAGCTGTCCTCTGATGCGTTTGGAGAAAAACACATGGAAAATGAGGAAACAACTCACCATGAATCTCTTGCCTTTAATCTCCACAACAGACAGACAGAAAGACAACCTAATCCTGTCCCTGACTGCCTTTCCACCCCACTGCCCTCTCCCCTGGGCCCCTATGATGCGGCTGCAGCCCCTGCCCTGCAACCCAACCACAGGTGCACACAAATGCAAACCACTGAGCATAAAATGCTGGTTGACAGCGTTCTGGTGTGTTTGTGATTGGTCAGTGAACAATGAGGGAGTTTCCTGAACCACTTGTCGGGCTGATGAAACAGCTGGACAGCAGCACCAGACAGGGATCAGGGTGGCAGGAGAGCATGACCAGCAACACCACTCCAAACTCAAATGAGATTCACCAAAGCCTAAGCTCTCAGGCATGTTTCAAAATCTATCTCTGAAACTGAATATGACATCCACATTGCAGCATACAGTTACATGCAATTTCACAACCATTTCTCCTCTAACCAGGCACAATAAATGAGATGCGGCTCTGATTTAATTGATGTAATTTCTCTGTCAGGTAAATATGTGCATTAATTCATAATCAACAAGAGTAAATTAAAATTCCTCAGCTCAAAAAGCAAACGAGATAATGCGGTTGCCATCATAGAGCATGCTCTACATTCACTCACTCCACTATTGTTTGCCCATCTCTCCCTTCGAGCGCCAACGTGGAGCCCGGCGCCTCTCCTCACTCCTCCTGAGCAGCATTATCACAGTCAAGGGAAGTAGATTATCCCCCAGCTCAAAACTTCATCCTCTCTGATCCGCTCTTGGGAGCCCATGAGGAGAGTGGGGGACCTCAGCCACGTGCCCGCTTTCAATCAACTGGAGTTCATCAGGCAGATTCCTCCGTCTCCTTCAGGGACAGATGGACAACTGTGTTCAACGCGCCAGAAGAGGGGCCCCAGGCTGTTGCTAATTATAACAGACAATGACAAGCACCAGTGAAGACATTTACGAGGCTTGTTAATAAGGCTTGTAGTTGATAAGGTAACATCATCTACATTTACATCTGATCTTCTAAACAAGGCGCAAGACATTCATAAAAGTGCCATGTCTAAGAAGGAATGTCAAAGATTGTACAACAAAGGCAGTGTTAGAGGCTACATGCTGTGTTATCAAAAGGTTCTCGGTCAGATTGCCCGCCCCAAAGCAGGAGCTAAAAACTCCCCAGGCTGTATTCCCTCCACTTTATGTGCCGTTAAAAATGAACCCATTGAGGAAATATTCATTAGTTTTAGAGTGATGAAAATCTGGCACCGTTGCTGTATCAATCAGCCATTGAAAACCAAATATTATCTTTTGAATGGGTGGAAAAAACCAATGAAAATATCATATACAAACAGGAAGCTGAAACCCATGAATAGATATATTGTAATATTTAATGTCATTGTGATTCATTTGAAACCTTTTCTACTATTGTGATTCCTGTGATAAAAGGATTTTCTCCACGTAGTGATGCTGACAAATGGCCCATATTATTCAATCTTCAGTAAATGTAATAAATCATTTTGACAATTGTAGTATTAAGATATGTGCAGACTTTAGATCTATATTTAACAATTCCGCTCCACTGCTACAATCTGTCCATACTGTATTTTTTGTATTCATATTCAAAGACAATTTTTGTTCTTACCCAGGCTTTAATTGGTTGGTCCATAACAGATTTGACCTTCGTTTTACCAGACCTGTACACCTTTCCATTCTCCCAAACCCGAAACAAATAGGTAACACTGTAAGTACTTTATAAGGCTCCATCACACAGTTGTTTACACTGCAGCCTGTTAAAATCTCCATAATAGATCTGTGTTGCGGTTTGAGGTGGGATGGTGAGGTCAGCTGTTAATTGGCTGCTGGTAATTACAGATGCATCTTAAGCTTGCTGACATCGTCCACTGGGCTTTGGGGGCCTGTATTGTAACTAACACACCACCACAATGGGCTGAGAATAACACAGGCTGCTGTTAGGGCCATGAATACTGGGTTTGGTTTCATGGGGTCATTTCTAAACATTAACCCAAACCTCAGCATCCTCTTTGTTCACAAACCACGTCCGGTTGTTTTATCTTATTTGTATTACATCTACAAATCTCATTTTTGGATTATCTCTGGCTACTCTAATAGCTCTAAACTCTTGTTACCAACATAATAACATTAATCATTTTGTAAAAATGTAAGTGTATGAGATGAGATTCGCAATTTATTATTTGGAATTTGAACCAGGAGCAATATTTTGAGAGAATACTAAAATATAACACTACACATGTTTGTACGTTTGTAGAGGTCTACTGCAAACTATAACTGTATTAAACTAAAATACTACACATCGTATGCCTATAGGAGCCCCGTGATCTTGGGATCCAGAATACACACTTCAATTCTTTATGAAATCAAGCGAGCCAAAACCGTGCTATCACATTCATTTATTTCTGTGAAACGTGTGAAACATGAGCATTTTATTCTTCACTCATTGATTCTACAGAAATCTGTGATGTTTTCCAGTCCCTATGATAGTTTTTATTTCTTTTTTCCTCCTAAACCATGTTTGTTTTGAATCAGATGGACCACGTCTCCCTGACTGGATAATCCACCTGTCAATCACGGTCATCTGATTAGATTATCCATATACAAATATGGAGATACCTCACACTGGACTTTCCAGGCAACCATAAATAATGGACAGTTTGTTCCCCGGACAGAACATTGTATTACTTGCAGCTGTTGTGATTTGCTAAATGTAGCCATTTCAATTTGATTATGCTTAACCTTGAAGTCCTGCTCTGTCCTAGTCATGTCCACACGCTCTGTCAGAGAGTCCTGTCCAACCAAAAGAGCTTTTCTACAAGATCAAACCTAAAAACATGTTGCTTATAATATAACTACCCCCATTAGTTGATCATTTCAATTCCTTTTTTCAAGATGCCAAGACCCCTCCGCTCCTCCAATGAGAAAGCAGGCATCCGTCGCCACACAAGGCAGCTTCCCAATTAAAACTGTGTTGGCCTCGCAATTCCTCAAGGTATTGCCATGCGACAGTTTAATTAACCAAGCCCCTTATCTTAATTTAGCAGGATCAAAAAGTTACAAACCAGGGGTTATCGAGGAAAAAAAACACTCGAGCTGCCACACGGTCGTCAAGCAGCAAACCAAAACACAGAGCGACCCTCTCCATCTCTGTCAGAGCGAGGCATCGGAGCAGAGCCAATCATGTCACACTCCTGTTTGATATACTCATAATAAGACACCACGCAGCATATATATAGCAGTACAACTTGTTCCGTCTTAACTACAGCTATAGGGCCAGGCTAATGTCATTTATTTGGCTGGCACATGCGACAGCGAAGGCATGTCTTTGTGCGTTTAGGTTGACATGCTTTCTTTTGAATTTGAACTGGTGGCTTAGGGAGACCATGGGGGGCCCGAGCACCATGCTTCTTAAGCCAATCCCCCACAGAGGCTGCCCGCTGGCCCGCCCCGCTTTATCCATCACTCCATCCGTCCTTCCACCTCAAATCTATTCGCCCTTATCACTTTAGTGTGAGTCAAGCTGTTTCCACATTTCTTTCCTTGATCTATCCAGACACCTATTCGCTGAGCAGCACCGCTGGGATTTGGTCTTTGCGAACCGAAAGACACCAGTCGATTGGGCATGCTAAAAAATCAAAATGGTTTTATATATGGTATGTTATATATAGGCATAAAAAGGGTTGGGACATTGGGGGGTCATTATTTGGTATGGTATTTGAAAGAATATGCATTGAATAGAAGAAATGTGTCAAAAATGTGTCAAAACTAATAGGCTTCTCCATGATTTAGCCATTTATGTCAATTCACAAAACCACAGGCTTCTGGGAGTTCACACAGAAATGTACTTAATAAACTGAGTATTGCATTGTATTATAAAAACAAAGATTGAAAACTCCACAGCCAAAATCAGTTAAGTCATCACTGAATCTAATGTGTGCTAAATGCAACGAACCGAAAATTAATCAGGTCTGTAGGTCTGTAGGAATTAGGTGTAGGCAATATTGACAAAAATGAAAGTCAAGATATATATATATATATATATATATATTTTTTTTTTTTTACATGAATGATGACTGATTATTTAGCACGAATATTATGGGAATCCATGAAACATTAGTTAAAATTGGCTGATAAATGTGTTGGTGCCAAGTTTTGCACATAATATGAAGCGGCTGTGAAATTAAACCCAAAAGTGCTAAAATATTACCTTACACTCAAGTTTCTATTTTTATTTTTTAATAAATAATATCTGAATAATATAATATATATTTTTTGTATAAAAGATACAAAAGAACATTTTTTTTTTTTATATGAAGGAAAATTAACTAAAGTACTGAACTTCTACTTCTACAGTTTGAAACAATTTATGGTTCAAACATATCTTTCATAGCCCCTAAACATAACACCCACATCCCCATTACTTCTGGTCTTTTTCCTTTCACTATGACAATCCATATTAACCTATCAGCTCTCACGGTTAAAATCTTTTTGTTTTACTACTATTCCTCTTTTCTTCAACTGGCTCCATTATCTTTAGCGCTGCAGGCTGCGGATGAGAGGACATCGCTAGTTATGGCTCAAAGTCATGATGCCTCGGACGGGACAGCGCCATCCATCTCTGTGCTTCCTGATGCGCTCCAACACGGGGAAACAATGCCCTCGGGTGCCACAAATCCACATTCATATCCGCTACGGGAAGCATTCTGGACAAAAAAAGGGCAATTGCTTCTACAGTGTCTTAACCAAGTTGGGCTCAATTCACTGTCAATGGCAATTTTCGTCAAACGTTGCATTGTGGCAGGGCTAACGCAGCAGTCATTTGGTCTGTTTGTAGCTGACTGCAAAATTGATCTAACAATCTGGGAGCGAGATTGTCGCAATAAATAATGTGTCCTATACAATGAACACACTATATCGCTGATGTACATTTTAAAAGATGGAACACTCCCCATTATTCAGCCTAAACAGGACCAGCTGGCTTTGTGTAATTGGGAGCGAAAGAGAAAAAAATGTCACTAATTATGAACCCTGAAACGCTAAACGCAATTAAAAAGGGAAACATATATTGTATAACCTACTATTTTCTCATGTTGGCTCAAATTAGCTAATGTAACAAAATGCTTTTAAGGTTGAAGAAAAGACCAGAGTCTAAAAGAAGTTTGTTCAAACTTCTTTTAGACTCTGATCTTTTAGACAGTATAAAACGACATTTCATAAGTTTTGGTGCTGAACCGCTCTATGCCCCTCCCACCGTGAACAACGGTTGCTATGTTGTTGCTATGGAGATTACAGTAGCAACACATGTTTCACAATTGTTATCAATCATCATGTTTATCAAAATGGCTTATCAAAATTATTTTTTTCACAAAAAAAGACAGAAATTTACAAATGGCGACACCCACTTTGAAAAATAAAAAATCATAGCACAAATGTCTGACATAACAAAGGTTCTGCTCAGTCGATGTGTCAAGAACTGCAGAACATTTTGTTCTTACAGCTCTAGGTGCAAGAACAAACGTCTTCTAAAGCATGAATTGGCCTTTAGACTGAGAAAGGCAACATTTACTGACCTTAATAAATGTTCAATTTGTGCCTTTTCTGCTGGAGCCAACTAATTGCTTCCTTGTAATGTTACTGCTGCCAGAAATGTTCCACAGTGTGACTTTATTGGAAACATTGGATTTTTCCAAGGATTCAACAGCAATATTAAGACCTGATTATCTTATCTTATCGTATGTCATTGAATCAATGCAAAATAAGAAAAGTTCAATACCATACTGTGGAACATTCTTGGCAAAGCAGTGACATCTCCATGAAGCAGGTGGCAGACGATCATAAAAGTTAGATAGTGAGCCTCTACAAAAATAAATCTCTGTGAGCAAACCGAATTCCTCGCTCTTTTTTCTAACATATTGCAAATGTCTGGAGCTGCGAGCGATGATAAACAGGTTGTGAGAAGAAGCCCAAACGGCACATAAGAGTGAGTGGACGGGGGACAGATGGCGGAGAGGTGGCGCGGGTCCAGCCCCTACACTGTTCTGTATCATTATAATCTGCTCTGTAGTGTCCACCCCACTGTTGCTCCGGACGACACGCGGCACCCACTGAGAGCACAGGCTGGAGCCGAGCGGCGGGCGCACTTCAAGTAGACAACGACAACAGAGTCACTGAGGCTTCTACAAGATCTGAGTGCGGCTGAGGAGAAGAATAGAGGAATATCATACAAGTTACACTGAAGGACCAAAAGGCCATACATATACCGTCTTTTCCGGACTACTAGTTGCACCTTTTTTCACAGTTTTGGCCGGGGTGCGACTTATACTTATATACTTATATTTCAGTGCGACTTATATGTGATATTATTTGTTTATTTCACACTCCAGTGCAACTTATATATGTTTTTTTTCTTCTCTATTATGCATTTTTTGGCTGGTGCGACTTGTACTCGAAAATACGGTATATTATTAATTAAAAAGTGTATCTCTGGTACAATTGTCAAACATGTTTACCTAGATACTAAAACTATTTTTATAAAAACTAGATATTAAATTGAGCAAGTATTGATACTGGCAAATGGCAAATAAACAAAAGAAATGTTGACCTTTCACAAATTGAGGGCCTTGATCTATCTCAGAACTAATTTGATCACATGATGAAAATAGATTATAGTGTTTAAAATGTGTCAACTTTATATTACTGTGGTATCAAATGGTCTATTGTGCTCGATGTTGGTCAAATGTCTATACACTTTATAACATTGTAGCATTGTGGCAGCACTAATAGGAATATTAAAAAAAGTGAATGAGCGATAGATAATGAACGATGACGATAGATTTTTTTAAACGTTATCAAACCATTTACCATTTATTGAAGCCTAGTCTGAGCCAAAACAGCTTTTAAGCATGTATTGCATAACATTACTAATCCACCCCAGAAGCACAAGCAAAGTAAATGTGTCTTTAACATTGTGCCAAAAAAAAAAAAAAAAACAGTTTTAACCTGTACATTTAAATGCAATTATGTAAAATTAAGTTAGCTTCATATTCTTGCTCACTTGCTTGAAATAAAATTAGAATTCAGTTAAACGCACACATTTTGGAAGTCCCATACGTGCCTGTGGTTTAAATACCATGGTTCCATAGTCAGAGCGAGTAAACAAAGCAGCCTCAGTCGCACACGTTTTCCGTCTGTGCAGGGCAGACGAACTCGGCTACGTAGCGGAGTCGAGGGTGCAGAGAATTTACAAAGCATTGATCTCACACCTGCGTTTTAATCTCAAAATATCCCCGCATCCGTTTGAGCTTCTTAATTCTAGCTCTGCAAATACTACAGAGTCAGGCACAGGGCTTTCAGAGGCACATGGAGAAACACAGGGGCAAAGTTTGGCTTTCTGTCTCTTTTGAATTTGTGGAAAACATGCAAAACTTATTCTAGTCTTGTAAAAAAATCTTGTAATTGATTGTAGTAAATATAAATATCAACTCCCAAACCAAATATGTTTTGTTCAGTAAGGTTCTTTGAATTACTTTGTGTTTGAATTGTGCTCTACAAATAAACTCTGCTGGTCTGTTATTAAACTCTTATTTTGTCTTTTCTCTCTAGCTATTGTTTGTATATACACTCAAAAAATGAAAATTTATGTTAAAAAAATAGGAGAAACAGAAAATAATTCCATTTAAAAAAGCTAATATCCATATCAGTCACGGGAATAATATGTTGTTGTTGACATTTTGAGGTCACTGTGTTATAGCCTAGCTCCGCCCATGAAAATATCCAATACAAAAAACGGTCAAAAGTTACCATAGGCACTTCTTTTATTGCTACTGTCATAACAATGAACAAACTACAATGTGTCAGGTGATGTATGCACAGTAGAAAAGGTTTCAGAGTTAGTCATCTGGACACAGTTTTTGAACTAACTCAGGCCAGAATAAATTCAAGCTCTTCAGGCCAGAACCACTACAGAGTGAAAAGTACGCGTGGAGTTGTCAATTTTACAAACACTGTCCAGATTACAACCTTTGAAACATTTCTTACCTTGAGCAATTCTTTCGTAATTTAACTGACTCACATCTAATGCGTGCGTTTTACACCTCCACAGACAAAGGGTTAATTTAAAAGCTATATTTAACTCCCCAGGCATTGCAGGACTCACAAAGTTCATCTGAAGTGCTAATACGTACGTACTGAATTCACAGAGATTTACGGCTATAGGAAAAAAGAATGATTGAAAGGTAATAACAGGCTCTTTCTTCTCCTCCTGGACTTCTCTAACCGAGCAAAGAAAGTGCTGCGTTGCAGGGCGAGTTAGGTTGGTTTCGTTTTATTCCGGTTACTTGTCACGCCTCTGCTAGTCTATTTTCTATCTAACGTAGGTTACTAGTGTGTTTACTGCAAGCAGAGTCTGTGTGTGAAATGTAAATAGGATATATGCAAACTCATCAAACTGCCTGGCCCTCCCTCCCCTCTCACGCTCTCTCTCTTTCTCCCTCTACGAGCCTTATTACAGACACAAATGAGGCATTAAATCCAACTTATTCAAATGCATCTAAGAGATGATGCAAATGGAAAACCACCTTAACAAAAGAGAAAATCTGCTGTAATAATGCAACAAAACACAGAAACAGCCCTTACAAAATAATTCAGGTAATAACTTCTCGATAAGTGTTGCTGTCCTGCCTGATCCCGGCTTGACAAAAGATCTGTATCAAGTGCAAATATTTCTATTCCTTTCATTGCGTGATAGAGTTGTGTTGTGTTGTTCATGTTTTGTGTGCTTTCTGTGAGGCTCCACACACACCTGCTCTTAAAGCCCAAGACTAATACACTGACATTTGGTTATGGGCCGTTTTTCATCCACTGCTGACACTAAAGGTGCCTTTTAACTCCTTATGTGTAGACAGATTCTAACATTGTTTTGAAGGTTTTGAAGGATCATTTACTACACTTTTTCAGCTGATGGAGGCCAAGGTTGAATATGGAGCGTACAGTTTGGACTTGGCTTAGCTATTATTTTAAAATTAATTCACAAAAGGTGTGTTTTTAAATGAAAATGGCAGTTTTTATTCATTGTTTTCTAAGCCTTGATTTAATCTTGGTTTTGTCAATGTGAAGCTTTTGTTTCAACACAGTCTGACAAGTAAACTGAGGCATGGACGTTTTTTGTTTCAATATAACTGAAATTATTCTGTCAAAAAATCCTCATTTAAAACCAAAATAACAATTGTCTAAATGCTTTGTACATTCCTATTCCCAGAAGTCAGAACGTGTTGATTATGAAAGCATTTTCCTGTTGATAAAGCGTAAACAACTTTCTCAAGACCTATGGCGCTCGGTTAGCATCCCCAATAACACTGCCATGAGTGTTTGCAATGGTGCTGGGGGAGGAGTAAGACATATTTTTGCTCATTGCGTGTATAAACATGCTGTAGTTATTCAGTGTGGACGGCCGGCAGAGAGGATAATGTCAGAGATTTATAGCGTGAGTTGCACGAGTGGAAGATTCTCATCAATACTCTGCACCGCTGCTATTTGCCATGAGAAAACAGGCTTCAGCGGCATCAAAGGTGAGTGTCTGAGGGCAAAAACGTATGCACAATATACCTAAACTGTAGTTAGTATCAGAAAACGCAGTATTTTTAACAATAGAAACTGCATTAGAATCAACTCAAACCAGTATAATTATAAAAAGAATTGCTGGGCAATATATTTTAGCTTGTCTCACTATGATGCTATTATAATATCATGACAGTTTAGCAGAAATGTGCAAAAACGTGTCGTCTTTGTAAGATTAAACGTTAACAAGTTTGTTCTAATTTTGGTTGTTTTTTATCAGCTCTTTTTTGCAGCCTACGGTCCATTTTGTTTTATGAAATACTATGATTTTGTACATCTCCAAAAACAACTATTACGATATTAAACACATATCAATACATTTAAAGCAGGTATCAAGGAGTAATTATTTTTCAGCGGCCAACTTGACAAACATTGACCCACAAACGATCAAAACACACATTCATTTTCTACAACAATCCTCCTTTTATCATCAATACAACTATTACTGTGCCATGAATAGCACGTTTGTCAAATATCCTACACCTTCTGCACATATCCTAGCACTTGAAGGACATGAGAATGGACACGACACTTCAACAATGATGAATTTAATACAACTTTGAGTCTTAAGGAAAATAAGTATAATCCTTTTTAAATCTTCCGTAATGAGAGGAAGCTAAAGACTGTGATTTTTTTACCCCTCCCGTCGCCCTGGAAGATTTCAGGCTTTTGGACGGATTCCACTAGCTTAAGCACAAATCGCCTCACTGCTGCGCGATACTGCGAGATCCTCTAAGAACGGGGTGAAAAAAACACAGACACAGACACACAGACACACAGACACACAGACACACAGACACACAGACACACAGACACACAGACACACACACACACAGACACACAGACACACACACACAGACACACACACACCAGAGCGGACCGCAAGGACCCACAAATCTGATCGGACGTTTGAGCGATGCGTTCGGGAGAAGACCAGATTGCTGCTTCTTCTCATTTCCTCACCCAATACCAGGAGACGGGGGGGGGGGGGAGAAGAAGAAAAAAGGCCATGAATCCTGATGGAGTGCTGAGGGGAGCTGAGAAGTTGAATGAGGCGTACGGGAAGATGAAAGCCTCAAAGACAAATCGTCCCTGTCCAAAGGCGCGCACAAAGAGTTAAAAGGAACAGGAGCATCCGGTTACCGCCGCCTCTGATATGGTTAGCTACTCGCTCAAATAATCCCATACACTGTGCGTGGCGTGGACACAGAGGTGCACTGATGTGGGAACATGAAAGGTATCGAATGGAAATGACCGCGGCTTTCGACCGCCGGTGTTGACTATTTGAAGCGGTTGTGGTGTAAATGTTCTGTTTTCATGCTCAAAAGGGAAGCGTGTACGTTTTATGGTGAACGATTATACAAAAGATATGTACCGTGAAAATATTGGCATCTTTAAAGGCAAAAATATACATACATACACACATAACATACTTCTTGAACATTTATGAACTGTAGAACGATGGAACGTGCAACTATGGATGTCAAATAGAGATGTCACAGTTAGAAATGTGCGATATTGCCAAAAAATTTTAGTCAGATTTTTATTTTTGTGGCGTTTTCTGAGACAATATAATGTAAATGCAAAGGAAATGTGTTGACATATTTTTTGTATTAGTTGAACTTCAAGTTGCAAGACAAATGTGAAATGGCTGTAAAATGACGTACGATGAAGTGTACTATCCCTTATATAGCGGTTTACACTTTTAATGTTCTTTTCTCGCAACATTTGTGTTGTTGTAAATAATATACCAATTTTGCATATCTTCAAAACCACACTAACAATATACATTTTTTAATAATCTGCCCATCTATAATTATGATCGACAATTGACAATCTTTACATAATAAGTAATATACAGTTCACAAAGATAACAGGCTTAATCGTGACCATTTTTTAAGCACATTGTAAACAAATTCAGTTGTATCATCTGGCTCTATTACTTACTTACACTCAATGTAAAGTGCTTTTAAATCCACCTCTTTTTCTCAATGTTTATGTTCATTTTAATTTATCAATCAGACAGTTTGGTTTTATAAAGCTGGTAATATAATTGAGGAGTGGTTATCTGTTTGAAAATGGTAACAAAAGGAAACAAGAGTATTTCACTGTTGTTCGGTGAAAGCGATAGTTAAATTATTCCAGTGATATTGTGACATTCTACATAATTTTTTTTTTTCAATTTTGATGCCCAATTTTTGCACACACCACTAGCAAATTCATCTAAAAAATCAAATAATCAGGAAAAGTCCAATAAAGAACAAATATACCAAATATGCTCGGATGGGCCGTACCACGTGACTAAAGCGGTATTCTTGGATATTGAAATCGACCCAAAACAACAAACAAACATGCTGCTGGGAGGTTTGCACTGCGGGGCTGAGCAGGACATTAAGCCCGGCCTCGTGTCGATCTGGGGGAGTTCACTCCAGTGACGCATGTTCTCGTCTGCTCGGGAACAGGGGGTTTAAACACCGCCGTGGCCTCTATAAATCACATTTAAGCAGACACGGAACCAACCACAACAAATCCCCTCCATATGTCGAATCTTTAGACTATACTGGTAAACTGACTAATTACCACGCCCCGCGACAAATGCCTTCCGGATTCGACAGATGTTTTTTGTTTGTAAAACCGCTGCATCCGTTACTCCAATCTGATGTGGAAAAATCGCACGTTGTCGCACATTAGTAAAGACCTCACAGCAGGAGAAGTCACACGTTGAGTGTTGTGTAAAGGTAATTAATGGGTTGAAAATGGCATTTGTCAAGCACTCACGTAAAGCATATGTGAAAATCAATGCAGGACTATTGCCTTGAAATCAATTGTCTTCTTTCATTTTTTTTTCTCTCGCTCTATGAGGAAATCTATATAATCCTGTTTTTGTCGTTTTGACTTTGACCAAGCGGATGGATGGACGGACATTTTGTTCACACTTTGCACTTTGAGATTCCATTGGAATGTAAAGTGCATTACAAATAAAATGTATTATTATTATTACTTAAATTTACACTATGCTTGATGCATTGTACCTACCTCAGTAAGTACAATGTAATACACAGTGTGACAAAGGAATAACATGTCATTACTATGCCATTTAGGAGTGAGAGGTTTCAGGTTAACACATACAGGTTGTTACATGTTACTTCAGAATCAGAATTACTTTCATTCATTTTCAAAGTGGACGTTTGTTTTGTCACAGGCATGTACCAGTGAAAGTACAAACATCACAGTAAGATGCACTAAACCCCCCGTGAAAATAAAATAAACATACATTAGGCAGAGCAAAATAATATGTCTGTTTGCCGTAACCCGACCAAGCCATCAAAATTATAGCCGACTGAAAAAAAAAAAAATCAGCATTTTGTCAAAATTATATTTCGCCGACTCACCGACCGTTTTTTCAAAAAAGCGCTGTGTTGAATAATTTTGTATCACTGGAACTCGCTAAAAATATTACGAAGCCAAAAAAGAAATAAAACTGAAACTTAACACGAGCAGAGAACGTTCAAGTCATTGTCTGTTGAAGCATGACCCCTGACGGTCACTGCGTGTCACTTGCAGAATAGAAAAAACGGGATTTGACAGTGGCAGAAATATGCAGAATTTGTCATATATGATGACCAAGACGTCGACGATTCTACGACATGAAAATGGCCAAAAAATAAAATCATTTGTCCTGTACAAAAATAGTTTATTGGGTGGACTTATTCATTTTTTTGTTTTGTACATTTACGGTCGCATCTCCTTTGATAAATGATAATATTAACTTAATTTCATAGGCAAATCATCATCAAATTCTAAATACAAATTTGGAATTTGTTATGCTTTAAAGTAAAAAAAAAAAAAAATTACCTTCCTACCTACCCACTTGAAAAATGTTGGTTGGGTTACACCAAACAGACAATTTATTTGGGGCAGGCTTATCACATATGATTTCTGCTTGTCTCCATGGAGAGGTCAATGCTTTGCTAATAATATTTCACAGTATGCCATTAAACATACTAGACAAGAAGTTGGTGCTTCCGGCCCAAGTCACAGGTCAGATCTGTGGAGCGGCTACTCACTGTAACAATGCATGTTTTTACTTTCCTGATAATCTAAAGGCCACACGCTTTGATGAGACTTTTTGCCCTGGAATCATCTGCTGTCTCCCCAATTTCAGACGGGTGTGATTGACAGGCGCATTAACCAATCAGAGAAACACATGGTTTGTTCATGTCTAAACAAAAATGGCGGCTCAAGCGAAAACAAGGAAACAGGATTGAGAAACACGAGAAGCACTAAACTGTTAATCTGAAGGTAATGTAGTATATTTTGTTCTGAATGATAAGACGATTTTGAGAGGAGACATCGTTCACATTTGAGAATGATTGATTGAAGCTCTAATGTAATTCTGTAGTTGTTTAGTTAGCTTAGTTGTTGAGTTGTTTTAGTTGTAAGTTGTTTTCATGATCAGATTCCTGCCCCTTCTGCATCTGAACAGAATATAGGAAGGACTGGCTGGTCAAGCAATGTTTCTCGAGCTATTTTTAGCTGTAAAAACATTGAATCATTTCTTGCCAGCTACCGGTATGATTTTATTTCATACTATGACTATTCCACGCAAAGCAATAACCTCTTGGTGGAGACCATCAGTTAAAAGTTACAGAGTACATAAACTGAGTTTTAAGTGTGAAAGGGCAAAAAAGTACCGTAATATGATACTGATATTTAATTATGTCGGTTAGAGCCAAAACAACCTTTCTTTCTTTTCTTTTAACAAACAGCGCAATGGCAGCCAGCCCGTCCACAGTAGTATGTGGCTGGCTAATCTTGAGCTGTATCTGCAACATATGCTCAGTTCACTTTGGAACAAGTTTTAGAAGATTCAAATCTCCAAAGATTTTCCCTCAGCTTCTTTGTTCATTTGTTTCTTGGCTTTTAAAACTCTGGCAGAACTGCATTTGTTTATTTCTTTGTTGGATAAAATGGAGACTTTGAATTTTGCACAATTGTTTGCTGCCAGAGACAAAACAAGAGCGCTTTCAATTCCAGAAATATAGACATTTTATAGCATTTCAGTTATTTGCATTGTAGTAAACGCACTTTTGCTTTGGCGCAGTAACAATGATATCAACACAAGTTAAAAGAGATGTCCCTGACCCAGAAATATACCCTCAGACATGCTTTAAATTAATTTTAAGTTAGAGTGTATATTTTTCAATCTCCCTTGCCATAAAACTCACATACACGAGCCAGATCAAGTTGAATAAGCTCAAGGACACGTCAAAAGGTTGAAAGAAGCAGGTGGGAAGAGAAACTTAAGACTCGCCTTCAAACAGTTCTCACAGAAACATACCGGTACTCACTCTTTTATGAAAGTCAAGGATTATAAGGTTAGATATCTGTATACAGGACAATCACATCTGCAGAGTGCAGTATAAGGGCGAGGGAGGGACTTAAGTCACGCTGTGAGTTACAAGCTAAAATGTTGGGCAAAATGGGAAAACAATGAAACTATTGGCAAGGCAAGGCAAGGCAAGTTTATTTGTAGAGCACATTTCATACACAAGGCAATTCAAAGTGCTTCACACAGCAGGAAAAATGCATTCAAATCACAAAGAAATTACAGAAACAGAAATACAATAAAATTAACTAAATTAAAAATTATCAATCCAACTGATTTTCTAAACTAATAAAATCACAAGCAAAAGAGAAGAGTGCAAAGAAAAAATTGTTTCAGTCATATGCGCAGCTAAACAAAACTGTTTTTAGCTTAGATTTGAACATTGTCAGAGTAGAAGCCTGTCTCACATCTTCAGGAAGACTGTTCCAGGTTTTAGCTGCATAAAACTGAAACGCAGATTCCCCATGTTTTGTCCTGACTCTGGGCACCAGCAAGAGGCCGGTCCCTGAGGTCCTCAGAGTCCGAGATGGTTCATATGGCACTAACATATCCAAGATGTACTTTGGTGCTAGGCCATGGAGAGACTTGTACACAAGCAGAGCTGCTTTAAAGTCTATTCTCTGAGCCACAGGGAGCCAGTGCAGAGACCTGAAAACAGGACTAATGTGATCATACTTCCTGGTTCTAGTCCCGAGCAGCAGCGTTCTGGATGTACTGCAGCTGTTTTACAGCTCGTTTGGAGAGGCCAGTGAGCAGGCCGTTACAGTAGTCTAATCTACTGGAGACAAACACATGGATAAGTCTCTCTAAATCTGGTTTTGACACTATATTTTTGATTTTGGCAATGTTTTTTAGATGGTAAAAAGCTGCTGATGTTATTGATTGAGTCTGAGTCCATTATTACCCCCAGATTTCTAACTTGGTTTGTAGGTTTTAGAGCGAGACTCTGGAGGTGACCGCTAACACTTTCTCTTTGTTTCTGTGGCCAAAAACGATTATTTCAGTCTTGTCTGAGTTCAGCTGGAGAAAGTTGTTTTGCATCCACACACTGATCTGTTGGATGCAGTGACAGAGTGAATCTACTGGTCCATAGTCACCTGCCGATAGTGAAACATAGATCTGAGTGTCGTCTGCATAATTGTGATAGGACACATTTTCACTGCGTATCAACTGACCTAACGGCAGCATGTAGAGGTTGAACAGAAGGGGACCCAGGACTGACCCTTGGGGCACTCCACAGGTCAGGGTCATGTGGTCTGTGACACAGCTACCAATTTCAACAAAGTACTTCCTGTCTTCCAGATAGGACCTTAACCAGTTTAGGGCAGTGCCAGTGATGCCCACCCAGTCCTCTAGTCTCTGTAAGAGGATCCCATGATCGACAGTGTCAAAAGCAGCACTCAGATCTAACAGAATTAAGACTGAGGCTTTGCCCGTGTCAGTGTTCAGGCGGATGTCATTTGTCACCTTGACAAGAGCAGTCTCAGTGCTGTGATGAGGTCTAAAACCTGACTGAAAAACATCAAATGAGTTGTTTATTAAGAGGAAATCTGTGAGCTGTTGGTAAACAACCTTTTCAAGGACTTTGCCCCAAAATGGCAGATTAGAGATGGGCCGGTAATGACTCAGTACTGCGGCATCAAGACTGCTCTTCTTTAGGAGAGGCTTTATGACCGCAGTTTTCAAAGACATTGGGAATGTTCCAGATTGAAGCGACATGTTAACTATGTGAGTGAATGGTACTAACAAACTGTTCAGCACAGACTTTAGAAATCTGGTGGGTAACACATCAAGGCAGCATGTAGATGAACTCAGACTGGTGATGATTTCATGGACAGTTTTGTCAGTTACTGGTGCAAAGTGAGTTAGCTCTAAGTGTCTTGGTGGTTTTAGGGTAATTTTTTGCATTGTGGGATTTATAGCATTTTTAATGCCCTGAACTTTGTCATTAAAGAATAATGCAAACTCATTACACTTGGATGTGGAAATGAGTTCTAACGGCAGCTGAGCTGGAGGGTTTGTTAATCTGTTTACTGTGGCAAACAGGACACGCGAGTTGTTACTGCAGCTTCCAATTATTTCAGAAAAATATCTTTCCCTAGTTCTACATAAGATTAGGTTGTACATGTTCAGCTTTTCTTTGTAAATCTCTTTTTGAACCTGGAGCTTTGACTTGCGCCATTTCCGTTCGGCCCTGCGGCACTCCCTTTTCTGTGCCCTGACCGAATCATCATTTCTCCACGGCGCCTTCTGCTTATTTTTAACCATTTTAGCCTTTATAGGGGCGATGGTGTCCAGAACATTCAAAACACTAGATGTAACAGAGTTCAACAAATCATTTACATTAGAACATGAGACATTTTCAAAGTTTATCATTTCCATAAACAGTGCACCTGTGCCATCACTTATGTGTCTCCTCTGAACAACTGCAGGACCAACCGGAGGTTTGGGAGAAACAGACAGGTCAAAGAAGACACAGAAATGATCAGACAGAGCAACATCGATCACATTAACATTTGAAATATTTACCCCCTTTGTAATTATGAGATCTAGAGTGTGTCCTTTGCTGTGGGTGGGGACTCTCACATGCTGAGTAAGACTGAAGGTTTCAAGGACAGCATCAAGCTCTTTAGCGTTTCTGTCACAAATATTATCAACATGCACATTGAAATCACCTGTAATGACCAAACCATCAAAGTCTGTGCATATGACTGAAAGCATCTCAGTAAAATCATCAATAAAACGTTGGCAGTGCTGGGGAGGCTTGTATAAAACAATGAAGAGAATGGATGGAGACCGTTTTAGCTCCATTTTAAAGGATACATACTCAAATGATGAAAACACCCCAAAAGACAACCTGCGGGTAATTATTTCATCTCTAAAGACAGCACAGACTCCACCCCCTTTTTTGTTTTCTCGTGTTTCAGATTCAAACTTAAAGTTGGGTGGAGCAGATTCTATCAGAACTACATTTCCTGTGTTTTTGTCAAGCCATGTTTCAGTTAAAAACATAAAATCAAGATTATAAGAAGAAATAAAATTATTAATTAAGAGAGATTTGTTACATAAGGATCTGACATTTAGCACAGCAAGTTTCAGACTAGTTTCAGTGGGACTGGGCTTTATCTTTTCACAGGGAATATGAATAACATTTCTCAGATTGGGCCTGGCTCGCATTTTGTTTTTCCATCTGTGTGATGATGTGACTACAGAAATAGCACTAGGGGGGGCTCTTTTTACATAGGGCCCCGGGTTGGTTTGATTTTTAATGTGACAATAAGTCCCGGTAACGCTGAGACCCAGTGCATCCTAGCTATGGGAGATACCAGGTGAAAGGCGAGGTTGGATGGGTGGTGGGGCTTTTATAGCCAAGGAGAGTTTGGGACCAGGTGAGAGGCGAGGGGGGATGGGTGGTGGGGCTTTTGTTGGTGTAGTCGGTACTGACATAGCCCTTGCTATATTGGGCGTGAGTGGAGCCATCTTAATGCCTGATTTGATCAGACTTTCAAAATGGCTGGGAAGGCCCATGGGTGAGAGTGGAGATGAGAAGGAGAATGATGAATCTTTAGTGGGAGTAGATGTTGCAGGGGGAACCCAGGGCTGGTGTGAAGGCAGGGGCGATGACAGGGATGTTGTTGGGCTTGTCACAGATGGGTCCAAGGCCTTTGAAGATTGTTCCTTTGCTGGAGGCGGTGGAGGTGAATGTGGAGCAGCTGGAGCTGAATCCTTTGCTGGTGGTGGTGGAGCAGCTGCTGATGAATCCTTTGGTGGAGGCTGAGGTTGTGGTGCTTTTGATGTTGAAACATTGGCTCGGTCTCTGGCTGATGGAGCAGGAATTGAATGCTTTTTGTTTTCTTTTGAATGCTTTTTGTTTTCTTTTGTTTGTTGTTGTTGTTTTAATTTCCAAGGTTCCTTCTAAGAAACAGTTTTTTAAGAAACTTCATCTTAAACCACAAATGGGAAAGCTTTTCTCTATGATACAATTCAACAGACAAAATGGCCACATAAGTTCCTTCAACATCTCAAATCTTCCTCAAACCACTTGCTCGTACTGCCACAGGATTTACTAAAGATAATATTATGGATGATAATCATTTCATTAGAGTCTAAAACTCTATTATTTGCCCAGTCTTACATTGAGATGTATAATGTACTTCACCATTTGCTTTTCTTTGTGGGTTTGTGGGTTTCTTGTCATCAGAAAACATGAATAGATGTTCCACAAATGCTCTTCTGCATTTGATCCTAGATGCTCAATGTGTTCTGTGATAAATATAAAGACAAAATAAAAGATAAAAGTATATTTTATCATCAGTCTGCTGTGTTTACTCAGTAAATGTGCATGTTGAGAGACTACTTCATTAAAATGCACTGTTTTCATCATTCTGTCAGTGTTGTTTGTGTGATGTAACTTTGTGTTGTGTTGCTGCTGCCTCTTGGACCAAAATAACTATACCTCAATGGGATTTTCCCGGTTATATCATTGTCAGTTACTTTGAAACACTTAATCTGTAACTCATGCCAAATATGACTGCACAGTTGATGAAAAATATATATATTAATGTCTATATTTCAGATCAGCTTTGGTCTGTTTAATAAAGAAAAGAAGAGTTTTTTTGTGTTTCGACACTGGCAAAGAGGCAAAGTCTGCATTGAAAAAATGAATATTGAAAGCCATTAAATTGTGTTTTGAATTAGACAAAACAAAATCAAATCGAAAATTGTGAAAATTGTCTACTTCAAAGCTAAGGGAAAGAAAAAAAGAAAATTGGACTAAAGTCTAAATGAGTGAGAGCAATGATGGATAAAACGCATGTGATCGAAGCGTATGAAAATGTCTCCCGTTTTATGTCCATGAAATATGAATGCGTTGAATAGATGCCCTTTTCCAACAGGCAGATAAAGGTTTATTGAAGGCCGGAGTTTGCCAGATTGCGGTTACCATGGTTACAAGTGTGAAAAGGGCATCAGATCCAACTTCTGACCAGTCAATTAATCTTGAAATTGGAATTTCTGATATCAAAGGCTCATTTGTGGGTTAAAATTAATTGCTATGTACTAAAAGTGGGAGAAGTATTGCATTGCCGGGGCACACACAAAAAAAAGAAGCAAGCTTAAGATTAAACATGCCACCAGGGAAAATACCAGTGTGAATATTTAAGATGGATTAGCACATGAATATTTAGTGTTTGGTCTCTGTGTGTCTGTGGAAAAAATGGGAAACTATCAAGTGCTGTTATTTTCAAGAATTAACTGTGTAAGGCCTGATACAATTACATACAGCATTATACCATCACACAACAATCACGTTCGATAATGACATACCCTGGTTCACACCCAAACTGAGGCAGTTAAGACAGCAGAAGGAGGCAGCGCACAGGGTCGTGATAGAGAGCGCTACAAAGATGTGAAGTATGGATTAAGCAGGGAGGTGTCGAGAGTTAGATCTCAGTACAATACACGTCTGAAGCAGCAGTTCTCAACAACAACCACGCCTCTGTGTGGAGTGGGCTCCGGCTTCTCACCAACTACAAGCCCAAAGCGCCCAATGCTGCAGACGACCGAAAAATGGCTGAGCAACTCAACACATTTGACTCTGGGTTTGAGGCTGTGGCTGTCCTGAAGTCCAGGAAAGCCACAGCCTCAAACCTAGAGTCAAATGCCCCTAACACCCCTCACCATGACAGACTCGCCCATCAGCAACTTGGACCGTGGATCACATTCACTTGAACTGATAACTTTTCTTTCCTCAAATAAGATGTTTCTGAGTCTGTGTGTTGAGGAAATGAATTGTTGTACAGAAGTTCAGTTCAAATGTGAAGTTAATTTGAGGAAAACAATAGCTCAATGGACGGAAGTTAGTCAGTTAAGCACTGATCAGTTGTTCTGCAGCTAATTCTCCTACTCAGGCAGTGCATAACCTCTTCATCACAGATAACCAATATACCATCCCTCGAAAAAGAAAGCATGCATTAACTCTACTCCACAACACTACTAGAGAAATATTTATTCATACGCATGTACAAGAGCGGAAAAGAGTTCAAAGAGCCCTCTTAGTAAGCATAATCATGTAGTAAATAGAAAGGGTGATGCAATCTTTTGATCTGCAGATGCATTTCAGCACTGGCTCTCTGGGAAAACCTCGTATTTTTTTGCTTTTTTCCTGAGCACTAGAGGACATTGCGGAGGAGGGTTTGCAATGTGGGATTTTTATATCGCCATACCACAAATAACAGTCCATTTTTACTGTCCTCTGCTACGGCTGCAGTGTCACTAAGGCACACAACTCACGCTGCCTCGCCTTACTGTAGCCACGTCCTTGTAGTAACACCGCCCTCCCCCTTCCTCTCCCTCTCTCTCCCTTTAAAACAAGGCCTGGTTGTTAATCACACTCCCATCGTAGCTAATTAGAACAGGTCAGCTTAGCAGAGGCGACAGAGTATCACGTTGTCGTCGTCGTCCTCATCCTCCTCCTACTCCTCCTCCTCCTCGTATTCACTCCGAGCCATTTCCTCATATGCTCCTATCACTAGCGGACATCTCTTTTACATGTCGACTGCTGTCTGTCTGTGATAGCAGCAGAGACCGGGATCAACCGCCGCTCGAGGCCCACTGGAGCGTCAATTAATGGGCCGCTCAAAAGTGGCACACACAAAAAAGTGGGAATTTGACTTACTTAGGCTTAATTAATACACAATTTTGCAGCGATAATTAATCAATTTGGCTTGGCGAAGAGCAGTCCAGATTACGTGCGCGAAAAGCAATTTTGTGGCATTGTTGTCAGCTAAAATCGGTTTCTAATATTAAGCTCCTCATTACACTTCCTACGTATTGATTTTTGTCTTTTTATTTTGTGTCTTTCTTCCAAAATGAATCGTATAAATTGCGAATTGTTCTTAGACTGCAACACGTTTTCTGCTCGTCTGGATGTAGATGGGATTGCATTGCCTGGAATACAAACACGCAATCAAAATCGACACACATAATTTTAAGAAGTGAACACAGAACACACACAGTGCATTTGTTCTATTACTGGAATTGATTTCAATACATTTTTTTGCTGCTCTACCCACATCTGCCAGTTTCGCACACAATATTACAACATTTAAAATGCATGAAACAGAAAAGATAAAGAGACGGTCTATAGAGAAAAATCCAATCTATAAGCCACAACCTAATGACTACAAAGACCCCGGACTAGAAACGAAGGGTTAGGCATTGATTTGGACAGTAACTACACACTCAAAGGCTGGCTCACATTGTTTGAAGTGAGTGCATTACCTACAGCCGATACCGGTCAGAATGCCCCCAGAAGCGCTCGCACACAAGCCCACCACACACTCACTGGAGCTGCTGTAAGTGCAGAGTAGTGCCGTACTGCATGCCACTTTCAATGTACATTATTTTAAAAGATAACCAGGACTCTCCCTCCTACCGCTCTTCTAATGAGGATCCCAGCCCTGCAGTGCTTCAAAGTCACCTGACAGAAACAGTAGGGTCATGATGGCTGTGGTTCAAGTTCAAGTCATTGGCAAAGACAGGATTACAGTAAGATTCTATTTTTACTGTACTGAGTGAAGTTGGAATAGTCTTGAGTGTTCATACTTTCTTGTGAAGTTAAGTTGTAAGTTGTCTTTCAACACGGAAGATGTGGTTTCAATCATTAGAAAAGCCAACTGAATCTACAGAAGAGACTTGGATCCATCTCCAGATCTTGCGCTGGTCTTCGTCAGGACTACAAAAGATGGAAGATTCCCTATTGCATGTCTTGGATTGCGAGAGAAACCCACCCAGACACAGAGAGAAACACCCAAACTTTACAGAGAAAGGCCCAGCTTGTCTCTATGGAAATGTTACTGCTCTGTCTTGAATGTTTCCGAGTAGAGCATTAAATGTAACATCTTCCTGGAGCCCAACATTACAACGGCAGTCGCCTCCCGGGGCTTGGCAAAATCCATTAAACGGTCAACAAAAGACAAGCAAGGTCAGGTCTGTGGAGAGGTGAACCCGGCTCACAGTAAGAATATATGGTTTTGAAGCATTTATGAGCCATATATCACCTGCAATACAAAAATATGTCTATTTACATTCCGTGGAACATTCCAAGCTAAGAAATCACATTCCCAAGAGAAAAGCAGCCACTTTTTGTCTCTACGGGGGGCGAATACCTTTCATATCGTACTGTAGAGCATTCCAGCTAAAGCAATAACATCTCTGGAAACAATAGGTCGTGAACCTTGGAAACGTTACATTTTCTAGGTCATGGTCATACTTTCTTTTAGTAGTACTTGCTGTTTAGTTTGGGGCTCACCTTTTTCCGTGGGAGCTTTTATTCACTCTTTTGTTATTCACCATCCACTCGCTAAACTGAACCATCCTGACAGTCGCAACCACTTTTTTTAACCAAACTAAATGTACAATATGTGTGCAAATGCCTTCTAAAACACCGTGGCTCATGTCCCTAATAGACCCTAGTGCAGAATAATGCCTCGCGCAACTCCTCTTGAAAAATCCAACTAGCGTTTTAAAAGCGAGTGTCAAGGAGGCTGTGGGATGGGAGCAGTGCTGTCAAACAGATCTGCAGTAAAGGGAAGGAAAACATTGCGAAGCCAATCCCAGGGCAGTGACAAAAGACACGCTCACATTTCCACTTTTCTATCTGATAATATCACGGTGCATAAATAGTGCTCACAAGGATCTGAGCATGAACTGAAAATAGGGGAATGTGAAAGTGATGCAGAAAGGCAAGACAACACAAGCACAGTGTTTACATAGCTGAACTTGTCTGCTACTTCCCTCGCAGTAAAACATGTACGCTTCATTTTTCTTTAGTCAGCTAATAATTGGTGTATTCATTTATGTGGTTGATTTGGTACATGTCAAGACAGAAACATGAATGAGAAATGATGTTGGGAATAATTCCATAACATCGTAAAAGTTTCTGTTCTTTTTCACGTCGCTGAATATCATTATTTTCCTGATTCTTTTCTGAATGTTTTGCGCTTAAAAGTTCATTTTTCGATTAGTGCCACTGGTCATTTCAGTTGTGCTCACCAATAAGGCTGTGCGCTTTACCTTTGAAATAAATGGACTTTAAAGCACAAAAGGTCAACCTCGCTGTACGGATCAATAATCGTTTCATCTGCGGTAAATACGGCCCTAAAGAGGCATTGTTTGCTTCTATTATCCATTTAATAAAGATACGTTGAAGTTTTGGCCACACCTGTCTCCTCTTGGCTGGCCCCTCCCCCTGAGCTCAATCCTGGTGTTATTGGCTAAACACAGGCAGCTGCAGCCGGTTAACTGTCTAATCTCACATCAATTGATTTCTCCCCCTTAAACGACCGGGAGAGGAACAAAAGTTGCAGTGTGTGGCTGCGGGAGGAGAGTGAGGCCGAGCGCAGGGGCAGTGATGAGTGACAAACGTGCTCTGGCAGGTTACAACCGCTTTACTTCCAAAGCCATGCGTTCCCGGGCGCGGTCACCGACTCGCCCTACGGAGCATCAAAGTGATAATGATCGAAAGAAAGCACACACAGAGGTGGGCAAAGGGGAGACAGCTCCGCGCAGCAGCCGACAGGGCTAACAACACCCTCCTATTGACTGAAGCAATCCTAATTCAAACAGCGATTTTGAGTTCACCATTTATTTATCTTATGGGGCAAGAGGTGACCGTATTTCAGTCGCTTTCAGTTTTAAGAGCTGCACACCTTGGACAATGGTCAGGGGAAAAAATGAATAAATAAATACACTAATAATAAATAAACAAACACACTTTTTATAGCTTTTTCAGTCCCAATTATAATACTGATATTTTCTTTAACCACCACATTTCACACTTCAGCTGTTCTCTCCTATAAAGCTTTTGGGCAAGAAAAAATAAAGTGAGCACTTGATACCCGATTCCATCCGATATGAAACTAGTGAAAATATGAACCGATACAAATGAGCTTGCTCAATGTTTCATTCTGAAACGGCATTCATTCAATGCCAACAGTGCATGAAAAGACAACATCAGTAGTCTTTTCATACATTGATCAATCAGCCCACGCCTACGCTTGATTTATATCATGAAGTGATACTCAGTAAAGTAGTTCTGTCTGGATTTGAGCCAATAACCTATTCATGGGTTTCAGATTTCTGTTTATATCAAACATTTTGAGGCCTTATTCTCATTCAAAATATATAATATTGTATTTTAAATGTTTAAAAGGTGAATCGCTGTGGTAATTAGAGGTCACCCGATAGGGATTTTCCATTTTTTGGTGAGACAATTTCCAAGGATGATCTAAATTTAATTTGTTTTTGTTTTTACTATTCTTATTCCTATTATATCTTTTTTCTTATGATATTCAAATATACAACATCAGCCAGCCGATATATCAGTCAATCTCTAGTTGCAGTGGTCCTGATTTCTCATCACTCTGAAACCCATCCATATGATATCTGTATTGTGAGATCTCTCCTTCTTTTGCGAATTAAAACATGTTTTAGAGACATTTCCAGACCATTTCCAAACCGCGGTTGTGCACCAGACCTCCTCATCATGTGAGTTGAGTTCATAAATCTGATTGTGCAGGTCCCTCATGGACAATTAAAGAGGCACATTTCCAAAATGAGAAACATATGGAGCTTTTTAATTGACCAATTTTTCTAGCCAACATGCATGGCTTTTCCTCATACTCAAACCCAATGAAAAGGAGAAGAAATGCTACTTAGCGAGACATGCACATCGGCACAGATCGTCATTGTCCTTGTGTTCAAAGCAAAACAGACCTTCTGTTATCTGGATTAATGGCACCATTAGAGAGAATATATGCTTTGTGTATGCCACTGTATTCCTGGCTGCAGCCCCACGCATATATTCTCCACCGAGTCACATAGGCACCGGAGTATATCTGTATTTCTGAGTAAATATCCGTTTTGCAAAGCAGGTAATGGCCCACGCCGCCAACAACACAAACGGTTAAGTTTGAGTGTGAAATTTTCTTGCACATTTTTTCTTGATACACGGTGGTACACTCTCTCTGCGCCATGCTTCTTGACCTTGAACTAATGATGTTGGATGGCTCGGGCGAGAAGGGACTGTAAGAATTCACATCTGGGGAGTTATTGTTCTACACATGTCGCGTGTAATCTGCCCGGCCCGTAGCGGTTGGACTAATTATTCATATTTAATCACCACAACGCTAGCGAGTTACACTGCCTGCCGCTCACTAAGTCATTTTCCATGTTCCATTATCAAAGTTTCAGAGATGACTGCGGAGGAGAGGGGGAATAAAAAGAGAGGCTGAAGTAGTTGGGTTTATGAAAACATAATGGCCCTGTCTGCTTTCATAAGCCAAGGATGTGTGTAGACCAGGCACTCCCTCACACCTCCAAAATAACACAACTGCACGGCAATAAACGATGGGGGGAGAACAAAGTAAGGCAGAACAAAGTAGTAACCGGTTTAGATTGGAAGCGCTCATGCAAGTCAAGAGCGCTATACAAATAACTGCGGCGCGAGGGAAATGAAGCGCTTCTCATTTTGGGTGGGAGCTTTGTTTGCGAGGCGTCACTCGTTCATCACGCAGGCAAATTACGGCAGCCAGCGCTCACCTATTGTATGGTGAGGTGGCGGAATGGTTAGCGCCAAATGCGACCGTCACATTTGCATAATTTCACTGTCTGTTTACGTTCGCTTTGGTTGCGCCGTTTGATTAATAAGCGAGGACATTTGATGCCAATCCTTCAGTGAGGCACACTGGAGGAAAGCTTACCAGAACATAGAGGGCGAATTTCAAAAAGAATTTCAATTGCAGTATTGTTCTTTAATTATCAGACGATATGTCAACAGAATGTGATAAACATGTCTTTAAGTTGCGTTTTAATTATCAGACAAATGTGAAATGTATGTAAACTGAACCACAAATATCATCTTGTACCCCTTATTACTATTTTTGATCAGCCTATTTTGTAGCATTTCTTTTTACTATACTATTTCTACTCTTTATACTCTTTTCTTCTGCATTTTGATATTTTGCCCAACGCTGCCCTTTTTAATGCATAATAATTCACTATGTAGTACTAAAACATTCTCAAAAACTAAACCTACAGCTAAGTTCTCTTCACGAAAACAAGCTCAAGGAAGTGTGAAGGATGCACTGGCACTGCACACACCAAATTGAGCTGGAAAGCTTCTCAAAGGATTTGGAAAAAGAGACAAAAAAGTACCTCACCAAAAGCCCTTCTCTCATCAGTAAATGAGAGAAGGAACAAGAAGGTCCATACTTTTCATTGGTGTTTTGTTCTGCATTTTTTATACTGTACACAAAAAAAGAATTGAGGGTGATTGTGTCAGTTGCATGAAGTAGTTATCATTTATCATGACATTTTCTGTAGCAAATATACTGTGTATTTAAACATATTGCATTCAAAAATGTGTAATCGTGCCATGCCATTCTTTCCGTATAAAGTACAACAGCCATAACTTCCATTCTGCACTTGCAAACGCTTTGACCAGCCCAAAACACACAATCAAACAAATAATAATAGATAAACAACACGGGTCGAGTGAACACAACAGCAATACACAACGACAATAGCAGAATGGTGGTGCGGTAGATCGACCTGGCATAAACGCTGAGATGCATTGTAAAAGGACACCGCGGAGCCCTAATTCTCGCAAGATTTGATTGGCAGGAGCGCTTTGTATGGAAATGACCTGCTGTTTGTTTTGTTGGAGGTGTTTAAGTGATGAATGAGTGATGTCTCTCAACACAAGTCACGTTGCGCAGGGGAGCGGGGCTCACCTTGCTCTTGGGGCGGCGGTTTGACGCCTGTGGACTTGAGTTTGAGCGCCTCTTTGGCTGACATATCGCAGCAGGAGCCTTTGTTAGTGTCCTGGTCGCTGTCCGCCTGGTCACTGTCGCCATGGCCACTGTCTCTGAGGCTGGCGCGCTCCGGGTCTTTAAATGTCGAACTACTAAACAAACAGAGGGAAGGGGGAGAAGGAAAAAAAAAAAAAGCATTAGTACAGTCGGCTGCTGCGAATTTTAAAAGCTTTTGTTGCCTTCGGAGACAAAATGAAACATTCATGAACATCTCCAAACGCTTAAATAAAATAAGAACAATTAGAATAAGATTATTTAGGATGTAATAAAATAATGCACTTGGGGGGAGGCTCTGTCGCTGAGTGCAGAGACAAAATACTGTTATTTAACCAATGTTGACAATAAGCCTTACTGTGGTGGCCAATTTAAATATATGAAATTAATTCCGGTGAAGAGGCCTCTCACAAAAAACAAGCCCTGCAAAAAACTATATATATACTACAATATATATATATATATAATATATATATATATATATATCTCTATTTTAGACTTCGAGCTGTACTTTCTAGAGACTTTAATGTTAGAAGCTGCCGTCCGTTCTCCTCCAGCTCTCCAGCACTCCGGACTTTTCAACATTAGACTTAACAGTGAATGATATTATACTATACAGACTTTTTGTGTTGGTTCTGACTCAAAAGCCCGAGACATAAACACACTGTATTTACCTGACCTTTTACCAAATTAAATAAACAAGAATTATATGTTTTATGGCGATGGTCTGTGGCCCTGATAAATGGAGTCGGTTATGACAGGAAGGGCATCTGACAAAAAGTCGTAGAAGCAGAGGTGCCTCGACAGGGTTTTGATTAGTTTAAAGGTGCACTGTGTAACTTTTCACCTGGAATGTTCCACTGTGTCAATGTCAGCGCAGATACAAAACATTTTTTTTTTTTATACCGACGCCCTAACTCTCGATACTGATACTCAGCCATTTTCAGAACATATTTTTTCTTTTACCAACTTTAACGCAGTAAATATTGACACCTCATTTTACAGCTCATAACTCACAGAATCCAGTGTCTGTGTTTATTTCACAAAGTTTAGCTGTTGTTGCTTGTAAAGTTACTATAATTGGTATACAAATAATAGCTATATTAGTAGAATAATAACGGCAGATACTCAAAGCTCAAGTATTGGAGCATATTAATGCGAGAGTGCTGGTATCTCTTTATATATATATTTTTTGGGGGGAGGATAAAATAACACATGTAACTGAATAAATACAGTACAAGATGGATAGGTTTAATACCAAACAGTGGGGCATTACAAGCAAAGCGCTGGCACTGTAAATCAGGACTTTAAAATCACACTTATGTACGGTACGCATTGCTCTTAATGAGGATGTATATTTAAAATGGATTAAATGCACGCCATTGATGCATTTTCATGCCGTATTCACTCAATTAAAATGTGTTTCAGTTAGTGCTGTTAAAGTGGAGCACGGGGAGTTTACTGTAGGTAGGAAAAACAAAAAAGCAGGGTGTTGTTGTGATGGTTATGGATCCCAAACCTTACCTTTGTACAAACTGTTGTCTGCTGCCCATATAATTAGGCTCAGAGGGGAAATTGTCGGTCTGTGGAGGAGAGAGAAAGCAAAAGTAAGTAAGCAGTGTGCTCAAAGGAAGCCCATCCTGCTGAGAAACTGGATCTCCTGGTGGTGACATAATATTAATTATGTGCAGATAGAAAATCAAGTGCTGAATGCAGAGACACAGCGAAAAACAGCTAATTAGGCATTTGGTGGTGAGACACGAGGCGTACTATTTAAGTATCAAATCTAGTAGGAGTAAAAGCTGCCTTGATTAATAGTAGATTTGTGTATGATCATTTGAATTGAGGGCAAGCTGAACATCTGTAAAGTGCAGAGTCTGTTTTGCGATAATTAATTGGGATTGTTTAACTAAATTGTATGCAGGCGTTTCCATCAAAAAGGAAAATATAAGCAATCTTTTTTGCTACCGCTGAGAGAAAAATTACAAACAGTCATAACATTTTTTTACCGTGTTATATTGAAGATATGAAAGAAGGTTATAGTGAAGAAATCGTATAATCATCTTAAATATTCTAATCTATTCAAGGGTTTTAGCTTGTTTTTGGAAAATTTTGAGGACTTTTCCCAATTTAAAACATAAACTGGGCTAGTCCAGTAGAGAAGATTAGTTCTTCCTACAGCCGTCAGCATTAACCTGCAAAAACGCTGGTAAAAACCCATTCACCACATTTAAGTGAGGTCAAGGTCTCGTTAAAAGTCCTTGTCGAGTGTGTAAACCTGAATGTGAGTTGAAGCCTAACTGACTTTAAATTGAGACTTTGGACCTCGCGAGCTTCCAGGGGCCACTAAACATCCTCTTCACGTGGCACTGATGAGGAGAGCGGATACATACAAACATGTAATACTTAAATATGGGCATCGTTTTTATCATTCATTTATTTGTGAAGGAACGTTCAATTTGACGTAAGCATCGGCCGAGCGATCCAGAATTTTGCCTTTATGAATTTCCATGATTACATTAGAAAAATGGAAAACATTACATTCAGATTAAATTTTGAAATTGATATATTTGACAGACGTTGGACCAAATGGGACTTTTATTTTCTTGTAGATGTGCCATGATTTTATTTATTTGGTGGTTTGTTTGTGTTCTATTTATTTAGGTTTTCTCTAGTTCACGTTCTGTTTTCTTCTGTACAGTCCAGATTTTTCACCAGATGTTTTTTTTTGATAAATGAAATCGTAAACATATAGTTTTCAAAGCCAGTCTTGTGTATAACCAACAGTTAGCACGCCTCTACTCAATGTATTCAACGCAGACAGACATTTGAAACCAATTAATTATCATCGTATACCTATAAAATTGATTCTGAATTGAAAATGTCATAAACCCTTTGACTATACAGACTTCTGCTGTGTTAGCTTAAGCACCAGAGTACTTAAATGCCAGGACAATACCACAAAGTCCACAAGACATTATGGATATTTCAGACGTAGATGCTGTGGTGTGCACGCCAGCCTCAAACAAGACTGAGACTGAGACACTGCGCTGTACATCCCACTGACAACACATTTATATAACGGCAAACTGCTGTTCAACCTTTAAAGCACAAACACTCCTCCTGCCCATAAGCAGTCAGCGCAGCAGTGCATTACAGACTGGATCAATCACTGCGGCACTGGAAAAAAAAAATCCCCCCCTAACTCGATCTCTAGTTAATTATAGCCACATACCACATATGAAGGTTTTTTTTAATCACATCCACGGTAATAAAAGGTCACCAAAGATCCCAGAGTGCTTTCTGGCATTTAAAGAAACACTGTGTCACCTTCCCTGTTCGCTCTGATTGCCAAAAAGTGCAAAGACAAGGCAAATGTATCGGGAAATAAAGGTTGTCCCACAAAAGACAAGCAATATAAACAGAAATCTGACGTTGCTGCGTCTTTGATATTGGACAGATATGAGACTAAGGCAAAGGCTCAATACTGACGTTCCACATATGAATAAATACACAATTTTCTTAGACAATAGAGTGGAAACACAAAATAATATCAGTTTGTTTTAATATGACCATATAGTTTAATAATAATAATTCTGATCTGGTAAAGTTAAAACGGTGCATGAATTGTTAAAATGTTCCTCTGTTTGTATGATTTTTCAGTAGCAATACTTAAATAATATCGAGTTACCCTAATAGTTTTGAGATCGTATTGAGTATATGAGGTGGTTTGTTTTTTTTAAAGGTAAGGAGGTCAAATGAAACATATTTCTGATACATTACCTATAGTGACATTTTTTTCTCTCTCAACAGGGATGTAGGCTAGCACATAATCATAATCATCATATTTAGGGATGTTAATTATGCTAATGTCTGCAGTTACAGTAAGTAGAGCTGGAAAAATACAACCAATGATTTAGAAAGTGACCTTGACCTTGAGAAAAGCAACTTGTAAATGATTTAAAAGCACTGTAGGAAGTACAGTTGAGAGTATACACATTATTCAATACAAGCATAGGGTGACCAAATTTCCCAAATTTAAAACTGGGACGCACCCGGATGAGGGAGAAATAATAAAATACATGTTTGTGTTCTGGTTATTCTAAAGCCAGATTATCTCCATTTTGGCCAAAGAAGCAACAATACATCCTCTTCACTGTTGGCGCGTCTCAAAGTGGTTGAATACTGGGACAACTGGAACATGTCTTCCATAGAACTGGGACAAATCAAATGGTTTTGGACACATCTGCTGGGAAATGGGACCCAGGGCTCAAAACGGGGACTGATCGGTTAAATAGGGACGTCTGGTCACCCCGTATGAGTACATTAATAGTCCTTACTTTAGCTGTGTTCTTTGTCCTGAAATGGTCCTGGTTTAGATCTAGTAAAATCCAAGAAGTGTACTTGTTTGGACCTGATTTAGACCCAGAGCTTAGTCCCATTCCAGCGCTTGTTTGGTTCATGTTTTGCTCTTATGCAGCTGCGCTCGGGTTCATTAAAGCTGGTTCTCGGAATGCAAAACATTTACTGGGTTGATGTGAAAACTTTCAAACCCTCTTGCACTCGCTGTTGGTTTACTGGTTTGCTAAAAAAGTGCCAAAGCGAGTCAAAATATACAACTGTAATGGGAAATATCAAATGCATCACTAGAGCGTTATTAGAGCCATGTGCTGGAGTAGATCTAAGATGGATGGAAACAAATCCCTTCTAGAAAAATTGCTTTCATGGCGTGGACGAGGCATTCATCATGGTAACACAAATAATTACCTTATGTAGTGCACAACTCAGGCTCTAGAATTGATAGCGACGAAATGTCATGTTTAGTGACTAATGTCTCCCAGCGCTGGGCCTTTTTCACATGCACAGTGTGACTCAGAGCCGATACAGTAATTCAATGTCATCCGCGCGCCGCAGTGAGCTGGGTTTGAAAAAGGTTGGTACGTGTGAAGGTCGCGGGGGCCACTTAAGTACGCTGACCCTCCATACTTTGGCCAACACCTTTTATGTTTACCTTAATATTCGTTTTGCCGCAGCCTTCGATGAGATAAAAAGCAAGCGCCAACGGAACATATCAAAAGGATAAATCTGGACATAGATGTTGGAGAAGAATAAATGTTCAAAACAGGTTGGCATTGAAGTGATAAAAGAGACAAAATTGAGGTATTTATATTGATGTGCCCCTTCTGTACTTTTCAAACCAGGGTCTCATCCTTGGAGATAGTTTTTCATAAGCTCAGCGCTGTAAAAGTCTGGCAAGGATAAAATACCATTAACATGCTGGACTTTTTATTCAGGCTGCAACCATATTTCCAAGGTTTAACTTATTATGTTAAAAACTTTGAAGCTGTCCATTTAAAGCAAATATGTATGACAACAGCCGGCTGCATTACCAGACTTAGACTCTAGGGCAGTAAGCGTTTGGTCATGTATTTGATTAATCGGTCGATGGTGTCATAGTCGACCAAGCATTTTTTTTTTGATAGGGGTTACACATTTTTTATGGACAAAAACGGAAAGGAGAAACTACAAAATGACTCAGCTGGAGCTTTTGGAGTGACCGGTCCATTTATTCAGCTTTTTCTGCAGTTTTGTTGGTACTTTACTGTTTGCAAAGTTTGTTTTTTGAGTGAATTTACAAAATGTTATGATGTTTTGTGTGTATTCTGGATCAGATTAACACACTCTCTTTTAGTTGACAAATCTCCATAAAGGGCAAGTGGACAACAGCCTGTGTCACCCTCACAAGACATAAGCGACGCCATCAGACAATACCTGTAGAATGGCATCCTGAGGAATACCACTTATGCGCAATTATGGATGCTTTTGTGAACAACAGAGAAGCCATCAATGCCAAATGGAGGGAAAATATAAATGTATGGTATGTTTAGCAACACTTTTCCATAGCCGCCCACAGACATGCGCTGGCAGTCATAAAAAGCACATTACCTTAGTGCATAGACAACTGTTTCCTGCTAATTAGAGTCTCCAGTCTGATCTTAAGCCTCCATCTCTTCCTGTCTGTTTATACTGGCCCAGCCTTTTACTACAGCGGGCCACTTTCCAATTAATGGGTCGATAAAGGCCAGTGAAACTCCCATTGTGCGCACCCAATCCATATCACCACAATGAATACAATACAAGCTAATATATTAGGGGGAAATGATAAATACTGACCAGATAGTTTCAGTGTAATTACAGACCGCATTAGACGCTGGGTAATTTTATCAAGTGTTCTTGAGAATTGTATATCGCATTGTTGATTTTCAATTCTCAAGCTGAAATGACATAGGAGTACATCTGTATTGTGTAAAAGGACGAGAAAATGAGTTATTTCAGGACGTCTTCTTCTATTTTTGAATCAAATGTACTACTTATAGGTAGAGATGTCAAAATATAACTTGTTAGTGTTACGATTATTGTGACAATGCGTTTGAAAGAAATTCAAATATTTCACTGTCTAACATGGTACTGTTCCTGAAGTTTGTGCACGGCTTTACGAAATGGAACTTTCTGAAAGACGAAATCTGTTTTTTTAATAAACTGGTATATACATCAGATAAACTGTTAGAAATAGCAGTGCATAATCAGAGTTTGTCCAAAATATAATACGGTAACTTAGTGACTACTATATACTACTATAATTCTATATAAACCTTTACTATTCTTCACCCTCATTACATCATGTTTAAGGAAATATCCTGCTTACAGTTTTGTTTCCCATCACCTCAGCGATATTGTCTCATTCTCGTTTTGAACTTTCACAAATACAACTTTAGCCGCTGACCTAAAGTACATGCCAATGACCAAAATGAATTCCATTTCGCCGCTCTTTGAAGCGAGCGTCGCCTGGTTTGGTGCGTGTGAATGTCAGATAAGGTTATTTTATTTATCAGGATGAAAAGCCCATACTGAGACATGTTGTTGAGGAGTTTCGAATCACTCCTTGAACACAGTGCGCGCCCCAAGGTTGTGGAGGTCAGTCAAGCCAAGTGCAAAAAGCCCCACTCAATTCTCTATCCCCATCGAGGCCTTAAGACGGACTGAGCAGTCACCGGCCCAATTGAGACAAATGGTGGCAGCATGTTGGAGCGCTGTTGGGCTTCTGGGTAGTGTAGTTTCTTCTTCACGGCGTTGTGTACGTAGTTTTCGCGAGCGCGTGTTTGATGTCAGAGGTACAGGTGGGGAACGAGGACAGCGAGCAGTTTCTCTTTCACACATGGTTGGTCGGACAGCTCGGTTTTATTCACAGAAGCGGGGGTGAGGTGAGGGGGGAGGGGGGAGGAGGGCTTCACCGAGTCGACCAGATATGATACATGTGTTTGTCCTCTACTGTCTAACCGCAAAACAAACAGCACGGTGAACTTCAAAGAGAGGAGGGGGGGGAACAGCATAACCTTGTCCAAAAAGACGATATCCAGCACAGGTTGGTGTTGAAAGAACATTGACAGCACTTCTTGACAACACTGATTTGGATATTCAAGCTTAAATAAGGCAGACTCACTCCGTACTGTACTACGCTTGAATGACTTTGTGACAGCTACTCGTTTTTGGTCCTATTCTCCTCGCTCTTTCTGCTTTGGGTTGTCAAAAGTATCGAAAGTCAGATACTTATCGATATCAAAACTATTGTCAAAACTAGATACTCATTTGAGCAAGTATCGATGATAAACAAATTGCATGAACAGGACGAATTGTGATTCTTACCGTTTTTAGAAAGGTCTCGAGTCTTATCAGAGCAAGTGTCAGTATTGAAATCGAGTTTGACATGTGTGTATCGTGACAGCAAAATGTTGTCATTAATATGTTTTAGAATTCTGCTTCCGGTCATTTTCAACATATTTTTCACAAAATGCTATGAGGATTTATATAATACAGGTATTATCCTACCAAAGAAAGTAACATGCACAAGAAAAAAGTTTGATGTTGGTGAATGAGGCACAATTCTGACTGGCTCCTTAAGAACGTGTCCTGAAGCTGGTGCAGAATTCCTTTGGCGTCTGCTTAAAGTGGAAGTTTAGTTAAGTTTAGTCTGTATTTGAAGGAACAACGTACAGAGACATTAAGCCCGTAAAAAAACAACGATGTTCTGCGCAAACACTCATGACTTCTTCTTCTTCTGCCTGACAGCAAAAATATGTAGGCTCTATGCTGGCCTCAGTGTCATGAGATTGATTTCACGGCTCTGACATGTTGCTAAATGTCGTTCCCAGTCTTTTGCCGCCAAGAAAACGACGACGAAACGCAATAAATCATCCCTCGAATCCATAGTTCCACGGTGCGTTCTTTACATGCTAAACTTACTACTTCTCCAACACATCTAATAAGCGCAGGACAAATTAAATTCAATGGTATTTTATAAGGATCAATAGCACTCAGGAGACCTACTTAAAAGTGTTGCCGGTGAAGGTGAACCGGACAAGGTATAGGGGGGGAAAAGGGAGGCTGATAAGGAAGTCCAAAAGCAGGAAGGGGTGCTGAGGTTGGGGGGTAACGGGACATTAATGAGACTCCATTGATTACTTAGTGGCTGTGGAGCAATTGTAAGTGATCAAATCGAATTAGCCACTCCTATACATCTTCCTGCAGATAACGGGCCGATCAATCAAACGGTTTAAGTGAACAACCCACTGCCTGCTAAATATCTCTGCGCTATCTTACAAATCACCCAAGTCTCGACCCAAATAAAATGAAGTAGTAAAAAAAAAAAAAAAACACGTCCCGCGCCAGTAAAGGGGGGAAAACGAAAAAGACACATCTTATTAAACTGATGGGCATCGCAGTTATTATTCCAGACAGAACTTAATGATTCAAAGTGCAGGACAAAAGGGAAGTGGTACAAAACTAAAATCCAATATACCGTAAAGTGAATTTGAAGCTCACACAGTGGTTGTCTCGCATGTACTTTTAATCCCTTATTCATATGCGGATAGGTGCAAGTGGAGTGGACTTTTGTAGTAAAGATAGTGCTCGCAAAGTTACTGCTAATGCTTTATTTTAAAAGCGACATGAATGGCAAGAGGAAGTAAATAGGAGATGGATGAAGTGGTCAATCAATTTTGATATAAGATTTGTACAAAAAGAGCCTGGAGTGATGGGGACGATTGGACAGTTTAATCTGCCTTTTCACACCTCTACATCTTGTCTTTCCACGATAACCTGAAGATTTGAAACTCGATTTCAGTACTGGGGGATTCTGGGAACTAGACTCAATACTTAATGGAGATTTTCAAACAAAAAATCTAATTTAAAAACACACTTTTTTCAGACAAGATACTGTGATTTTCAATCCACAATCATAGTAATAATAGTTCTGATAAATCTCAAGAGCAATAAAACAGTTCAGGGATGGTAAAATTCTGTTTTGTTAATGTCATTTTTTAAATCAATACTTGTTCAAAGGAGTATCTAGTTTCGATACAAATTTTTGAATCAATTAGTAGATTAGATTATGGATACTTTTGACAACCCTACAAGCACAGGGTCTTCCACTAGAATTGAGAATGATCACATTGTATCTGAGGCCACCATTACATGTTTTGATTGTTTTAGGTTGTTATAAAACCTGCCAAGATTTAAGTAAAGTAAAAAGTGCGCTGTGAACTGATAAAAAAAAAAGAAAAAGAAAAATATTAAAATCTAAAATTGTGAGGTAATTGACAAAATTCATCCCTGGATCATAGAATTTAAAAAGCCTACGCCCTGAAGTTGCTGTGGAAAGTGTCTCCAGATCTTGCATCAGTAAATGCAACTATTGAAGGAAAGCGAATAACTGTCAGCTAAAACAATTAAATGACCTCATTTTATTTGTACATTCAACAGTTTTCTGCTTGTTTACTGGGCCAGCACACGACTCAGTATGACTCATGATACAAGCGGGCAGATTTTTCTCAGTTATAATTTGCATAAAAAAAATGATTTAAAATGTGTTTTTCTTCTTCTTTTAATACATCAGTGTTAATCACGGTTTACTAATTCATTATTCACTGGATTCCCATTCTGCGCTCATGGTTATTTGATGAGGAATTTAATTTTTCTTCATTAAAAACTGAGCTAAGCGGCACTTTGGAGGATTTTAGAGTCACTAAGTCTCTAAACAGCTCGACCTTTCCCTTGTAAATTTACTTCTTTTCAGCAAAGACACAATATTCATAATTACACATTATTTTGGCTGACCACACAATTAAGCCTGCCACAGTTACACTTCTGATTGCCATTATTTAGCATAGTGACCTTTCTTATGTGCAATTCCCAAGTGGATTTGTCCATGCATTGTTTCACTTTGCACAAAAAAATTAATAAAATGGAATAATAAAAACATTTATTCACATTCAAACAAGTTGTTCTCTTGTTTAGCGAGTCAAGCCACAGGGGAACAGAGCAACATAAAGGCACGTGGGTCAAGGCTAAAGCCGCTTTATCCACAAGAAAAATGAACTTCAAAAGCCTCTACAGCCTGAACTCTAACCACCACCACTTATTATTATTCCTACAGCGGATGAGCCCTAAGTCGCATGAATAGAATTTAAGCATTTTTTTTTCGACAAATCACTGCTTTGGTCGCATTGCTGTAGTAGTACAAATTGGAAAGCGGCATACAGGAAGTAGCTGAAAATTGTTCTTACGACTAGTGTTGTCGATACAAAGGAAAAAGCTTGATGCGTTACACTGACTTTGATAGCACAACGATAAAAGACACACTTTCTGAGAGAATAGACAGTCATTTTCAACAGAAATACTTGTACTTTATCCGTATCACTATGTGGTCTTATAGTAGTTTTGATAAAGCTGAAGATGGAATACAAAACACAAATGGAATACAATGGAACACTCCTGGACGAATGACGAATGACACGACATATTTCCAAAACGTTTCAGCATTTTTAGTTTTATTTAGTATCGATACTTTCTCATATGAGAATCTACTTAATCCTATTTATGACATTTGTTGAATAAAGTTGGTGGAGAGTCCAGGGAGGCAAGCAGATATCCGATCCTCAATCAGAAAAGTTAGTGCTCCTTTAAGTAGATGCTGGTCATTCATTCATGACCAAGTATATAAATGTTTGTCGATTTAACCTTTCGACAGTGTTCCTTCCTGATTATCTTATTCAAACTTGCATTTTTATTGATTCCCTGCTTGTTTGAGTAATCATTTATTGTCTGTTACTGCCCCTGAGACTCGAGTGCACCTACCCCCTGTCCCCGCCCCCACGCCCCTGTACTCGGTTATGATTATTTGAAGAATCAAGACTCTGAGTGACACATGTGCGGTTCTAAAATGTCGAGAACCAACTTTTCAAAAACAACAAAAACAGGTAAAATGACAGCTTGCGACGGTGAAATGTCGCTTCCTATCTGTTCTGCAGTTTTGAACAGGAGGAAGTCAGTGAACCTGTTTCTGTTGCAAAGCCGTTTTTTAATTGACATTGCAGTTTACAATGAACAAAATATACAATTGTGTGCTTGATATGTTATAGTTTGATATTAAGGACTTGAAAAAAAGCACAAAATGTGCTTTAATAAACAGAATTATACTACCAATACTACTACTAATAATAATACAACGGCGCTTATCCTTGAACTGCAGTTGCCTCCTTGTATGCACATCCACCCTCACAGTTATTAGGCCTGGCCTATTGAAAGCTTCAGATCCAGTCTATTTTATAACGCATGAAAAATCTAATGACAGGCTACGAAAATCCTCCGCAAACACAGTGCCGGAGAGCAGACGCTTTAACAAGCATGCAGTAATAAAGAATAATCGGTTTAGGGACAAAAATATACAGGACCAGAATTAGCGTTTAAAACCTGCAGCATGTAATTGATTAATTAAAGGCCAGATTAATCTCTATTAGTAAATAAACCGCCCTTATCTTATCAGAGCTGCGATGTTGACCACTGTCCCCGCGGGCGACGCTGCAATATGCTGCTTCACGCTTGGCTGTCTGGACAATGCAAATTCATACAGCAGATGACTGTGGGCGGATTAATAGAGATAGAATTGCAAGGAGATAAAACGATAGATGTGAATTTAAAGTGAAGTGAATTTAAAGCCTTTGTTTGTAAAAGAGCGAGTGTTCTCCTCATAGGAAGCAGTATATTGTAAAGAAGCACTTTGTGCACACAGACCACTCCTGTGCCCTGTCTGCAATTATAAGAAGTGTCATTTTAATAAATCTGGAATTTTCTTGTAGCCCCAATGTCTCGGTTTTAGGTAATTGTGTATCATTACATCCTTATTCTTTGTATTAGTACTATTTAACATGATTACAAGTACTTAGACATATGACTAAAATAACATTTGCAGAAGAAATAGGAAGAAAGGAAGGTAATTAAAACTAGGGCTGGGCAATATGGCAAATAAGTGAATCAAGATTTCTTTCCTTGTATTGACTGATTCATTTTGATTTTAAATATTCTCAGTGGTATTCAAATTTGATTTATTTTCCCAATCTTAATTGAAACAAACAGATTTTACTGCTTCTTGATCCTCTTTGTTTCCTTGAACTCATGTTTGTGCTTTAAAATTTACTTGAAGCAGTAGAACTCTATGTATTTGTACAATTACACTTGAGCTGTGCAGTGAATCGAAGATTAATTCAGGCATTTCCGAATCATCACTGATATGCTTGGATCCACAGACGATCTTCTTTACAAAATGTGTACAATTCCAATGACTAAAAGTCTTTATTGTTCAGGAATTGCTTAACACGATCATGTATATAATAAAGCTGCAGTGCTTCACTGCTTTCAAAGTCATAGTGACATGGAGTCTGCAGGAGGAAAGAGAACAACTAAGTACATGATCAAATACTGTAAAAGTGACTTGTTACATGTGCGTATGTGTTGAACAATCTGGTGTTGGTGTCAGTATTGTTAATTGCAGCTTTGGTGTTGATTGATTAAAAAAAATAAGAAAGCTAGTATCACAACTTCAGCTCACAACCACAGCTCTAATGTGTATTTGCACTTTAACAAGCATCAGACTCATTTACAGTTTACAACGTTTGGACCTGTGACTATGGATAAGGTATTGTAATACTGAAAACACAATACATATTGTATCAGAATCTGTATTGTGATCATATCGCCCTACAAATAAACGTGATAAATCAATATGAGGAAAAGAAAATAGGTAATTTTGATTTAATTTTGTCATATTGCCCAGCCGTATTTGCACCTGCTTTTCAGACTGTAGGGAGGCCTCAAACTCATGACTCAAACTTGTCACTGGTTCTCAGCCCTCGCCCTCTCTGCCAACCAGCTCTCATTTCGAAAGCTGTGTCTTTCTTCCAGGTTTGCGCTCAATAAAAGGCTTTAAAACCTGTTACCACCCACCTGTCCGCCGGCGAGCATTTTCTATATCTCAAATATTCTCTTACATCATCACTTTTATTTCCGTGGTCAATACCAGCAAGCCATACATCATTTTAAAGCTTATTTTCTCAACAAAACGAATATGTCGTTGATTTACATTGAATAATATGCCCCAAGAAGCAATTGCCAATAGTTTGTGAGAAAGTCTCAACTTTTACAAACGCATGTCCTACCTGTTTGCTGTTTATGACGGACGAAACGGCTTTAATTCTGTACATCCTTGTACTCAGTCTGTCCGTAAGGAATCATTGAAAAACAATATCCACTTGTATTTTTCCTGAAGTTATCCGATTTCGAGATATTGTCAAGTAAACAAACTTTTCTTTGTTTCTCGCCGGACGAGAATGCGCTTGTCCGGCGCATTTCTCCGTCCATAACAAATGACCTGTTTGACCTATAAAATAATGTTGGATATCCTTCTTTTCCTCAGACTGTTTCCTACAGAATGAGACCATCCACACAGCCTCCGCAAAAAAAATGCGCCGCTTGCGACGCACATGGATTAGTCTGTTTACATCTAAATAGCGCCGCGTGTGAATGACGTAGCTGAGTTTGATTGACGTATTATTCTAGCCAATGAGAATAGCTTTAGAAAGAGGGGCGGGACAAAGGGCTTATTGACACAGAATCTTCTGTATTCTCGTGTGTAAGGCTCCGGGAAGGCTGCAAAGAGCCAGATTTCTCGGCAGAATTTTGCGCATAACGTTTTCTGAGTTTATTAGCCTTTTGGACGTGCATTTTGTTAGATATATGTATTATTATACCAATACAAAAATAAAATAAAAATATTATATTTTTTTTTTTTTTTTTTTAACCTCTATATGGGAAATTCATGGGTAAACTCATATTTACACATTTTCACATATTTTTTTTTAGCAGTTATAATTGCTATTAGTGGCCTACAAAACATCAAAATGTATGTTTTATGATCATAGAGGAGCTAAAATTGTAATAAAACAGTTTGGCACAGTTGGCACATATTTGGATCACTTGTTCCGAATGTACTTTTTGATACAAAAAGGTCAACAGCACCAAAATGCCTGTTCCTAGAGATCTGAAACTTTACACAGTTGTTGTCAACAAGATAAACATCATGTACAGTGAACAGCATATGCACACAATGAAGTATGTCATGCTCAGGACCATTACAAATTAACAATATTCAGGCGAGACTAAAAAAGGATGTTTTGTTTATGTTTGGGCCTCTGTAGTGTAAGTTCTGAAGCCCTGACAGTGTTCATGTGCACATCTACAGAAACTAGAAGGCCTAAGCTTTCTAATGATGCATCACACTTGCATGTGGAACATAAGATCCTCTTTTAATAAGCAATGCCATTTGGGTATGTCCAACCATTGTGCACAGGGCGAAAATAGGTGGATGGTAACAGGTTGTCATTGTAGAACTCTTTTTTTATATCTTTTCAAAGAGACCAACTGCTTTTGTTAAGACCAAATTTAACACATGGAAAGAATCTCACAAGATATTTTTTGTGCACAATCTCATGGCAAAAGATCTCGCCCCATTCCTTGAAAAAAAAGGAGAAATTCTGATCCAAATAGTGAATCCCATGATAAAATAAGGTAAATCCGTACAGTAATGCATAACACGTTCACATTTCTGACTCCCATACCTCTCTGCATGACAACGAAGTGCTTTGTTTTCACCAATCATGCCTTGTTGAAAAAGAGCATCAGGTTGGAACATATTTGCATGTAGTAAAATGCAAATTGTTCTTTAGTTGTTGTAGAATACATTTGCTTGAGGCCTTTGAGCTTAACCTTATGCACTTCCAATAGAAAAACATTTGCGAAATTAGTGTAAATGTTTCCTCGCCTGCAAGTGTTCCTTTTGTTTTGCGGAAAATACACAAAATGAAAAAGGGAAAGAATTTACCCAGAGCAGATTTGCCAGTGCGTATAAACAAAACTAAACACCGCCGTTGGTTTAACAGACCATAGAGGATGCTGTTGATTTGTGAAATATGATTTTAGCAAGTTTTTATTAACTTAACAAACTAAATAAACCAAAAATCCAGCTTGTAAAAGGATTTAAAAACAAGAAAGACATCTGCATATTATACTGAAATGACGTGATTTGTGTTTGTGGACTCGAGAACACACCTGAATGCTTTTGTATGTGGCTCAGAGTCTGCATATGTTTTACACTGGGTGATTATTATGCGTTGTGGGAGTTGTACCATAAAAAACACCACATTTTAAGGTTTTAAAGCTGCACCAACCTACGCATTGTTACAGCGCAACACAAAATACATCATTAAAGACAGAACTGACAGGTTTCCGCAAAAGGCAATTTGTGTCCTTTTTTTCCTGTGAATATGAAATGGGAGCACATGTTTCTGTTCAAATTTGAAAAGGTCTAAAGCAGCATACAAACTCTCGGCTTGCTCGGCATAATCACATCATATTTCACTGCATGTACTGGACAATATTACAGATTTTCATTTAGAAGCCTAACGCAGTATTACCGGTACATTAGTATACTCTTTGTATTAACCCCAAGTCTAGACATATCGTAAAACTATTTGATGTGAAAATCTATTGAACTAAATATACAAATTCCGGGAGGTTTATAAGAAGCTGTGGTGGCTCAGTGGAGACATAAAACAAAGAAAATCATTACTGTCATATGTGTTTATAATTTAATTAGAGCAAAACAATTTAACTCATTTTGATCAAGATCGAGAGCTGATTGTTTGTACATTTATTATTTTTTGTGTGTTCTTGACAGGTTTACAGCTAATTAAGTGGCATAAAAGCATGTTTTTTGTATCAAAGTGCAGACTTTGGAGGATTAAATTGAAATATGCGTGTGTTAAACAGTCTATTTTAAAAGTTAGCATTGACTACGTGCACATTGAAAGTAACTATACAATCAAATAAATTAAAAAAAAACAGATCTACAAAACCCCACAGGCATCACCAACTGACTTCTATCACATTTGACAACATTCGCCATGTCTTATTACTTTAACAACCATAAAGTCAATACAAAACTAGCATTAAACATCCCGCTGTTCAGCAATAACTGTTAAGACAAAACTACATTTGGAGCTTTGAATTAAAAGAATAAAAATCATCCCAGACATAAAGAAAATCAAATGGCAGCACTAGACTGTGAGCACTAGCAACGCTGCACATGTGTGGCACTTTAGCCCCAGGGGTAAATGATAAATGTCGCTACTGGCTTTTCAGTTTTTATTTCAACACACTAAAATCCCCCAGCACAGCAGTCAGCCATCACTTCTGGATTTGTAGCTTTGTTTTTTCTCAGAGATGTATGTGTCCAAACATGTAGCCAGCTGCTGTTTCTGCTGGAAGTCATTTAAAAGTGGATGAAAGAAAGTGTTGTGAAGGTTTGGGGCAATTTAAGACCTAAAGAGAGAGGGAAGACAGTGCGCAGTGTGTGATGGTGATGTACTGCTGATCATTAGGCACTTGATTACCAATAGTTACAACAGCACAGCCCTGATCTGAGTCAGCACTGACCTTGTATTTGGCTCATTATTACAGAGCCAGCTCAGCCCAAAAAAGTACATCCACAGCTATACGGCAATACAGCTAAATAGAGGTTTTATGAACTGTCAACAACATTACGTTACACATGAGTTTAAAGGCTGGCGACAGCAATCCGGCCACTTGGTCACATGTCTGTATAGTATTTAAAGCTGGAATACGCGACTAGCAAGCCAGTATACACAGTATATGAGCTAACAAGCCAGTATACACAGTATTAGAGCTGGGTTGAAATAATCTATTTTCCGATTTTTAATCGATTTGCATATTAATGACCGATTATCAATTCGTACGTCCAAATATCGATTTATTTATTTTTAATTCTTTTCTACATTTCCCTCAGTGAACTTCAATCTACCTTCAAGAAAGATCTTTCTTGAAGGTAGATTGCCCCTTAACCTTTTCATCAGTTTTCCAGCCATCAGTTACTACCAATACTTGTAAGATTTGCTGTTTAATATTGATATAATACTAGTTTTAATATGTTGCTTCTCTACACAGTCATGAAGTGAAGGAAACGGTTCAAATACATTTTTCATTTTTAATAACATTAACCCCCGGATCGAATCGGAAATCGGAGCGAATCGGATGGGATCTGAGAAATCGGAATCGAATCAATTCTTGAAATTTGAATCGAAACCCAGCTCTACACAGTATATGAGCTAACAAGCCAGTAATACCCAGTATACACAGTATTTGCTGTAGCGACTCTTGACGTGAAAGATCAACCACAGGAGAAGCCTTCATGATTTGATTCATCCATAGAAGTCTCGATATTTAAAACTGTAATAAAATAGAGGAATCAATCAGTGTGTATAGAAAGCTTTGAATGACTCAAAATATTTGCAATCTTTTACATAAATCAGATCCGACCTGTTCTGAATCTGCTAATGTTCTCCACAAGAGAAATCATTACCCTTTATCTTCTGTGTGTCAAATATGACATGTTAAAATAAATAGCAAAAAATGTGGCCTTGCTTGCCGCACTAACAAGACAACAAGCATTCAAAGAACAAAATTATTCCGTTTGAATTAATGGCAACAAGAGCCATGGCATGGATGAAAGGATTTTGGAGCTATTTCCCCAAAGCCCAGCACCAAGGCCAGATCCAAACAACACAACGCACAGAATATCAATGGACACAGGGACGCACATGTTGAGCCTGTAGCCACCTGGGTCTCCCTGTGCACAGCAGATGTCTGCTTTCCTCAAGGTGACCGCACTACTGCACATGAGGTGGGTCAGTGGGGGCTGAGAGAGAGCGAGAGAGAGAAGGGGAGGGGCTTCCATAAGATCAAAGACATACTACTGAATACAAGCCTGGAAAATGACCTTGATTGATAATGATACGATAATAAAGAGCTAATAATAATACTATAATAATAAATATGCTGCATTCATGTGGTCTTCAGGTGGTGGGGTGTTCGAGATGTCATGTTCGGTTTCAGACTTGTTCATGTGCTTTTATCTCGCAGAATCGGGACCTCTAAGCCCGCTCTCTGACAGACTTTAATAGAGCTAACCAGTACAATCTCAAAAGCAAACCATTATTTGTTTTTGAAAACATCATACCATTTTTAATGCTATTGTACATTACGTCCGTATTTATTCAAACACTAATTTTGGGTCTTTCTTGAGCAAATCTGTTGCTCATATGATATTAGTAACTCCTACAAGCAGTAATGTTTAGTCAAAGTCCTATAATGTCTAAGATAAACTGACAAAGCAGGTCATGTCAAGTGTGGAAGTCGGGCAGCAGCGTTTGACCTGAGTTCAGACTTGTGCGCATTTTCAACTCATGTTTTCGAGGACCACATCATTGGTCTTTTTGGTGGCTATCAGAGTGATGACAAATTAGCACTTTTTCATAACAATTAACAATTTAGAACAAAATGTTAAGTCTTTTGAACGGTGACAAAGTCCTCAAAATGTCAGCTATAAAGAGGACGTTAAAACCATCAAACACTTATAGCGTTGATTACTCTTTCAGTAATTCGACAAAATTATGCTATTCTATTCTATTTTTAGGTCTTACTTACTTAGGTAAAAATGACCAGTCAAAAGACACAACAATATGCTTTTTTTTTTTTTGTAACAGGAATAGAACCCATTTATCCCACCAAATATTAGTAATAGATGTTTTGGCATGTTAAAGTAATAAAATACACTTATCTATTGTCTGTCATCCATGTGAAATCACTTCTTTTAGAGCTGGGTGAATTGATTCTAAACATTGCATTGTAACTTCTTGCATGGTTTAAGTCCTATTAACAAAACTGGCTTTCACTTCCAGGCACTGTGTTCACCATGTGTATATAAAAAAAGAAAGAAAAGATTGACATGGAAGGCTTTAACGTAATGCCCCTTGTCAAAGTGCTGGTCGTCTGCTCCTTTCCGTCTCTTTTAAGTGCGTCTACCGTGCATTAAGACTCTGTCAGGCCAGCTTTAGCATTAATCAGAGCGACCGCGCAGTAGAAACAATCACACGTAATCTGCAGCACTAAACCTGCTGACCTTCTCCTCGCTCCCATAAACTCCCACTCAAACGCTCAGCCCATTCGGCTCTCTCCAAGAGCCGCTTTTTACCTTTTTACTGTTCCCCAAGAGCCCAGTAACATTAGTGGACCAATATGTACGGAACAGCCAAAAAATAAAACAGTTTCCTCTCACTCTCACAAGGACGGAGAGGACGGTGTACGAAAGACAAGAATGCAAAACCTATATTGTGAAATTAACAATTGGCAATGTATTTGAACTGCTTTGTGTTCAAAAAATGAATCATCAAACACATTCCATGAAAAAGGGCATCCGACGTAAGCGGCAATACCATGTTATTATGTAAATGACGGCAAAGATTATGATTTTAACATAGTTTTACGATTGTGTGAAGAAACAACAGAATATATAACGATTACTGACATAATAGTGAAGTCCTTAATCGTCTTTCATTCTAATACACTACCATTACTACAGTATAGAAAATTAAAGTTTCTGCAAAAGTAAAGTCATTGGGACATTAACACCCACGTAAAAAGCAGTACACATTTTGGAGTAGAAATGTACATGAAATTACAGTACTGACTGATTATAAGTTTTAAGCTCTTGAGATTGTGAATTGACCTGAATAATCACGATTATCTATTAAATGAATAATCTTGAGATCCTTTTTACCACGCAGACAGACAATGTTTTGGACATTACACTCAAATAAATATCTTGAAATGTGGTGGAATTTTCCCCTTGAGACCTAAAATGTCTCTCCCACATTCCTACAGCACTAACTTAATATTGACAAAGGAAGTGTAAATAATGTCTTTTGGCTTGTCCTTCTGGTGCTGCCACGGTGAACCATCTGCTTCCTAACAAGCAGCGATTTGCTTATTGATTTAGCATATTCCTGATGCCTCATTTGTCACAGCTCCTCCCATTTAACATTGCTGGGGACGGACCCAAAGAGCAGCGCGTTTATTTGGTGGCGTACCTCAGGGGTCCATCCTAGGTCCAATTCTGTTCTGCATTTATTTGTTGACATTAGGATCACTCATCAGTAAAAACTGATGACGAGCAAATTTACATTCAGTCAAATACCTCATCATTTGAAGCCCTGATTCACTGCCTCAGACACATTGAAGACTGCATGTCTCTTAATCTTCTACACTTAAATGAGAAGAACACTGAAATAGTTGTTTTTGGTGATTAGGATGTATTAGGAGGGGTGGATAGTGTTCTTGGTCCTCTGTCTTCTTTAAACCTCCCACTTGTGAGAAATCTTGCTGATGTATTCATCTCTTAAGCTGGACAAACAAGTCAGTGCAGTGGTCAAAAGCAGCTTTTTTCAGCTGAGGCTACTGGCTAAAATAAAACCATATTGATAGTGATTCACTCATTCATTACATCATGCCTAGACTACTAAACGCTTGCAATCAGTGCAAAATGCGGCGGTCCGGCTGCTCACAGGTTGCTCACCGGCTGATCACTGCACTGTTATCCAGAGAATCCAATTTAAAATGTTGCTCATGGTATTTAAGTCTTTAAATGGTCTGGCTCCCTGTTATTTGCGGGAATTATTGTTCCACTATGTTCCTGCCCGTAACATAAAGTCCTCCTCTCGGCTCCTCCTGGATGTGCCCAGGTCAAAGCTGAAAAGCAGAGGGGCCCGAGCGTTCTCTGTGGCGGGGCCCAGGCTCTGGAACAGCCCCTGCATGTCATAGCAGCTGTGACACTAGAGCAGTTTAAATTCCTGTTAAAAACCTACCTTTTTTCTCTGGCCTTTTAAACACGAACTGAGCTGAATCATTATTTATATTAACTTCATGTGTATTTTAATTGCTTGTATATATGTATTATTGCACTTTGCTGTACCGCACCTTGGGTTTTTAAAGTAGTATGTGTGCTTCATAAATAAACCTTGATATTGCTATTTCAGGTACTGCATAAGACATGGCTCTGAATGCTTCGTGGATACATTCAATTGGCTGGACAGTGTTACTTTATGATAGGGTTTGCGACTGTGGATAAAGTAATCTTAACCTGCGCTCTTGCTGCTGCACAAAGTGGGATTGGTTGATCCTCCCGAGTCTCTCCTCACTCCGCCCGGGACTACATCGACTGAGCATGTCATCATGACCTCCAACAAGACGTGCCCAGAAATGAGATTGGTAGAAGCCGGATGGAGGAGGGGTGAGAGGAGTACGCCAAACCCCATCCCAGAAGGAAATCATCCATCATCTCTGCAGCATTGAGTGAGAGCGAGTGGCATAAATAGCTAGATGTGTTCGGAATTAGCATTGAACCGAGAGCGTCCATTGTGCTATTTTATTTATTAAGACGACGCCGGATCAATACGGCAGATATATACACCCGCTACTGTTGATAAGATAATCTCATCATTATGAATTTGGCTTGGGGTTGTCAGAAACATGAGGAATTGCAAAGCTTATGGGTGACGACAGCGAGGTAGGGAAACAAAGTGCTAGCGAGAGATCTTAGAGAACGGCCGGGCGCGCTTTTATTCCTTATGTTCTTTGTTTCTTTAAGTGATGCTCAGAGGGAGAGATAATGAAACACACCGCGAAGAGAGGGCACGTCGATATGAAAACAGAGAAAGCCGTCATTGATCCGACTCCTTAAGATGCCGCAAAAGGACTTCAACCAAATGCATAACCCCAGCGTGGTGCCATCTGAGTGCATCAATTAGGGCGACACTGGCTGGCTATACCGTTTCCAATGTCATTAGTCATTATTGTCCCTCTCCTTTGCCCCCCTGGCGAGAAGATACCGAGAAAGGTTTGATGACACTTAGTAGATCTTTTTGTTTTGGCAATAACATTTGAGTGAGTGCTGCCGCCTCGTTCGCGTCTCTGTTGCCACAAACATTGCCCAGCCGCTGCAAAACAGAGGTTGTCAATCCCCAGCAGACCCACTGAGCAATGCAGACGCTAGAATCAGATTTCAAACTGTGCTATAGATACAAGCAGCAACCAGAGAAGACAGCGCGATGTGCCTCACTGTCCTTATCGAGTGTTCAATCCTCTCAAACACACAAATATTATATGCAAACGCGTGAAAACCGACAAGAGGCAGATTACACAACTTTGCGGAATAATCACGCTCGAATTGCAATGCAAATTGTAGTTTCCGTGTTGAGCAACTGTGGCCCGCGCTGCACAGTGAACAGGAGGGAGGCAGCGTGTTGTGACATGTAGTTTGGTGAAATTAGAGTAAATGGCTGTTTGTCCCTGAGATCAATTAATCACATTACAGATGAGGCAGAAGAAGTGCTGAAATGTACAAGGCAAGGACAAGTACAGCAGCAGAGCGGAGTAAATCATTGCTCTGTTTTAATGAGAGAGAAGGTGGAAAGTGTTGGGCATAAGTCATTCTTTGAGATGCGTTGTTTCTGTAACACAAGACTAGGGGCACAGGAGAAGATGTGGCTGGAATAAAGGCGCTGGAGTTGGACAGAAGCCAGAGCACAACAGAGCCAGTTCCACTTTGTTTGACTTTGAACATGTTTGATTTACAGCAAGGAGACCCAGCTGCTGCAGTTCAAAGAAATATGGCGCGTTGGCTCTGTGCATCATAGGGTACATTACAGAGAGGTCAGCAGTCTATACCATCGACAATCCCCCGCCGAGTAAAGTGTTAAGTCTGAGGACCCCAGGAGGGCGCTAAGGGGCCGTAGGGGGCAGTCGGCCCGACAGGAGAGCTCGTTCAAATTTAAAGGAACCAATGTGGCTGGTGCTTCAGAACACAGCTGGAGGTAGAGAAGGTACATGTGAGCCAGGCACACCTATATGTGAACATGACAGATGAAACACTGCCTAGTCTCAGAGGGCCCGGGAAACAACTCTGTCAACCTGAAATCAGACACAAATGTCAGGTCGAATCTGTAAACACTTACAATGACTCTTATTCCTTTTAAAGTAACCCAATCTTCACAACAGCACAGCGCACTGTAACATGATTCAAATTTAAGTTCGACTCTGGGAACAGTGTCTTGGATCTTGCCAGAGGAGTCTCCAATTCTCCAAACAGAAGACAACAGAGACAAACAAAGCCTTGTTATCAAACCAATGTCATCGACAATACTCTGTCTCCAACTGAACCCGGCAAATTGCCGTAATGTTTCCGGCCAATCGGACAGTCACAAAGGTCAACTTGTGTTCTCATATCCTGTCTGCTGCTGAGCACTGACTAATAAATTGAAATTCCAGCCCACAGAATATTACCAGTTTGAGAAGGCAGTTGGCCTAATCAAATCAGTGCATGAATGGACAATGTACATATGCGCATGTGTTTGTGGCCAGGCTAAATGTGTTTAGTGATACACACAGTCAGGGGGCTACATTCATATTCTATTATTTATCTGGGTTACTCTGGTTTTTGAGGAGCAATGAACAAAACATTTTCATTTGCTGCCTGCAATCTCAGAAAAGTGTTCTGTGCTCTCATAATATCAACTATTAATTGTTTAACTATTTAATATGTGTAATGAGTACATCAACATTTGGTAAAGAACCAAATTAAAAGCTTAAAAGTAGAAGGATATAAAAATACCCTTCATGTATATTCTTGTACATTTAATATAGTTTCCATTTCGAGATATACAAACCCCAAAGGATGCATTAGTTAACATTGATTCTTGTATTTCCTTCTAATGTCCTTGTCCTCTTCGTGTTCATAAATATGTAGCTAGATCTCAGATGTTTATCATGACATCTTCCACGTTCTGATTTGTTAAACCCTATGACTTATTAATGAAAGAGGGAGGAAAATATAGCTGCCGTTTTGCGTTGTGCGGGGTTGTTCTGCTTGCACTCGCTTCCAGACATGCGTTTCTATTTGCGTAAAAGTATTTATCTCCAACGGCAACCAATAAATGAGCGCTGAATGTCAAGAAGTCTTCGTCTTGCTTAGATAAAGATATGTTAATTGAGTGCGCTTTACCCGGGAGCAAGAACTAAGTGTCATCTCAATCGTGTCTTTATCATGGGAACTTGGGGAAAAGAAGGGAAATAAAAGTGGATATTAATAATTCAGAGTGGTGTTATGTACAGAAACAGCCGGTTTGTTTGAAAATAAATGAAAACATGCCCCAAAGGCTAACCCACGAGTTGAACCCATAAGTCAAATAAAACATGGGCCAATACTCATGATGGGGATAAAAGAGTCCACAAATTTAACTTTCCAACAGGGGAAATAAAATGCAATTTGAGCTAATTTTGTTTAATTTTGTTGAGCAAGGTTTATCATAATTCACTTATGGCAAGACACTACAATGGGAAAGGAGATATCATTGTTTTGTATACTTTTGTGTACTTTTGCAAAACCTTTTTCAGTTTAAAAAAATATTTCTGTGTATTTAGTAAGAGCAGAATTCAGTGGTTCAGTGGTACACTAAAAAATCCTGGTTTATAATACTTAAAAAAAATGAATGACTTTGAATTCTAGTCCAAAGAATGTCCCTAAACTGAATCATTTTGAAAAGCCTTTTATTGATTTTCTCTATTTGTTCTAAAACAGTAGTTCAGTACAGCAACACGTGTATGCTGAGTGTATGTGTATCTTAACAAACATTTGGCTTTACTATTTAGGGCTGCACTAGTCAATTAATTGGTCGCTGCAGTCTTAGCCTACCACATATTTATTAATCAAATCGAGTTTAGTCAAATTTCTGTATATGTATAATAAGAATTTACAAGCACAACAGCAGAAAGAAGAAAGCATGGTGTGAGTAAGCTGGAGTGCTGAGACAGTTTATCAGTCTTTTCACTTATGAAGATGTTTACAAGCACTTCTCTGTGTACGTGGTATTTTTTACACTATATCCTAATCATTTTGAGAGCTTTTGCCGGCGCCTCCTCCTTTGAAGCACTTTGAATTACCTTGCGTACGAATTGTGCTCTCCAAATTAACTTGCCTTGCCTCCTTTTAGTCAACTTATCGATGCACAAAGTATCTCTTTGGTAAACCAAGATTATCTTTAGGCCAACTACATCCCAAATACCACAACCGGTTCCAGAAAAAAGGCTGTTATCTAAAGATGAAGGAAAGATGAGAGAGAAAGAGTATTCATTGCGTGTGTGGCCAGTGATCTGTGGGAGCAATTTAAATACAATGTGGAAGGAGCTTTGGGAGGACTTTTTGTGTCAGAATTCTTAAAAAAAACAAAAATGAGAAAGAAACTGGTCCCAGCTCCAGCCTCAGTGTTTGCGTGTGCGTGTTCGTGTGCCAGTTGGAGGAAGGGTGCTTCAAGGTTCGGACAAATGCAAGACTGTCACGCTCATAAAGAGAGGGGCTCTGTCACGGAGGCTGCCAGCTAAAGGCTTAAATCACACCAGTGGAATACTCAATGACTCCACACCCAGACGCGTATACACACAAGCGGCCTGAATTATGCAGAGTACTGCCATTCCTGGAAGAATCTATTCTAAACATCTGCTAGAGCTGCATTGTTGGCATGCTTTTACTTTACACCTAAACAAACCAAATCATTAGATACTTCAGTCGTCTGTAGTTTAAGCGCAGTGAAATATTCACTGCCAACAAGGTAATACCCGTCCTTAAATGTACTTAAGGTTTTATGGCCACTTGAAATTTTAAATGTTGGCAAGAAAAATGTCTCTGTCTTAATTATAATAGAACATAATAGTCTTTATTACAGTCTGTTGTTACATTTTGTTGACTTCTTTTGAGCCTCATTACATTTGAGAAACTGGCGCATAATTATCTACTGCACAATACATCATAAAAGTATTGATAGTATTGAGTATTATAGCACTAACACAATAATCAAAAATGAAAATGTTTAAAAGACTTGATTAAGTTTAGATTTTTGTCTTTAATTTTTTTATCCTGGCACAGTTTGACCAATAAGTTAAGGCATGTAATTGTGGTCTTAATGACAGAAATCATGTGTCAAAAAGTGTATGAAGATATAGCATTAATAGTGATATTGCAGCACTTAACTTACTTAAAAATTCCAGTCTCGTGCAGCCCTAATACATATACTGTAGTTCTTTATTTACACATTGAAGCGTCGTGTCAAGGCAGCACCAAGTAGTTCCCCTTGTCTACGCGACACTCCCGCCACAGCCACACCAGAAAAGGCAGAAAGGCGCCACCTACAGGTTGCTTTTATAGCCATCTGCTTCCCTTTGCCACTCCTAGGCAAAAGTGTGCATTTCGCCTCACACTTTTATGCAATTTCCTATTTCCAGACTTATGAAAAAAAAATAACGAATGCATTCCAAACAATAACAGCAACAAACACAAACTGTTTTGAAGTAAATGCACTAAAGTGGAAGCCTGATTACAATGAGGGCAGCTTCAAAGACCAACTTGTGCAGCAGGTTTGGTGCAGCTGCTCGGGAAACGGCACAATGTGGAACAAAACAATAAAAAGCATTGTCGACAGTGTGGGCAAGAGAATTACTGAAATCCTGTCTCGCTGCTCGGAGGAATTCTCGAGCAGATTGGTTTTAACCTTGATTCCTCGCTAAGTAATTCCCTTCAACGCCTTAAGCAGAATTAGGTATCATTATGCATCATCCTTCTTCTTATCCTGAGAATTCCCAGTGAACAAATGAAACGCAGTCCTCCACTGGGCATCTGGCTGCGCTGTGCTGACAATGATAAGGCCACCAGACCTACACATTATTACACTTCCTCCGCCGCTTTATTCCACCCCTTCCTCCCTCTCTCTCCCTCTCACACACAGCCTCTGTCTCTTTCTCGCTCTAACTCCTTCTACCTGTCCCTCTCTCTCACACATCCTCTATCTAGTTTGCTCACGTTCTTTTGTCCCCCCCTTTCTCGTTTTCCCTCTCATTTCTCTCTCTCTTGTTTTCCTTCTGCGCTATCACTTCTCCCTCTTCTCTCTTTTGCTTTATCCCAATTGTCTCTCTTTTTCTCCTTCTCTGGTTTTCCCCTCTTGTCTTGCTCCTTCTCCCTTTCTCTTCTTTCCTCTGGTCTTTCTCCCCCGTTGTCCCTTTAGTCTCTCTCCCTCACTCTCATCTATCTCTTCCTCCCTCTTTCTCTTTATTCCAATTCTTTCTCTTTCTCCCACTCTGTTTTTCCCTCTCGTCTGTCCGTCTGTCTCTCTCTCTCCCTCTTCTTTCTCTTTCCCCCTAAATGTATCCCTCTCTTTCTCCCTCTGGTCTCTCTCTTTATATCCGCCCTCTCTATTTATCCCTCTCATCTCCCTCTCTCTTTCCCTTTCCATCTCTTCTTCTCCCTCTTTCTCATCACCCTCTTTATCCTTCTCTATTTATCCCTATGTCAACCTCTCTCTCTCTCCCTTTACCAAGCTCTCTCTTTCTCTCTCTCTTTCTCTCTCTCTCCTTCTCCCTCTCTTCTCTCTCTTGCTGTGTTTATACATCCTCCTCTCCTCTCTCTGCCCCGGCGAGGCGCTCCTGCCAGTGTATTCCACTATTAAACATCATTAGGGGCAGCAGCAGTGTGGAGCTTCGCTGAAGTTTGCAGCCTGCTACTGGCTCGGAGTAGGTGAAAGCGAGGACAGCACAACTAAAAACATTTCTGGAGTAGTACAGTGGCCTGACTTCACTGCGGAGAGGCTCAACTTAAGTTTCTTTTGTTGAAGTGCTAACACGAGTCCATTGCGACTTTAAGTGGGAGGTCTACGCCAAGTTTACACCGAGGATTATACCAGTGTATTGTCAAAACCAGTGCAATAACAAAAATAAACCTGTGGCCAGCACTTGTGAGAAGCTAATACTGAGCAGAAAATTTAAATTATGGCAATGGTTCAGTCTTTTAAATAATTCTGAAACCTGAAATGAGTTTGAATAGTCTTATAGAATAATGTGTCAGGCAGTCGCGCTGTTTTGGCATTGATGCTAATGAGAGATAAACCACAGATACCAACTTCACTAATTAAAAGAACAAATTATTACTTTAATCATGTCTAACTTGAAATTTAATATGTGGATTAGTGTAATGGTGGGATCCCAAAATTGAAAAGAAAATCTTGGTCCAAGTCTGGGTACTGACTGGTTTCCTTCTCATTATGCTACACTGTATATTTGACTGAAGTTATTCAGTAAAGTGCAGTAAGATGCAAATATGCCATAATGTTTGTTTCAGTCTTTTACATACACTCAACAAATTTGAATCTTGTTTCTTAAGCAGTTAGATTTTTTCAAAAGCTACACACTTCTTTTACAGAACTTTGAAAAGATCTGATGTCAATTGATGCGCTGCCATCACCTCACCATTGCTGTAGACTATTTGTGGAGCTGCCACTGTCAGAAGGCAGGCTTTACATGCCCTTGTGAGACCGTATATAGACAGGCTATACCCTCCCTCAGCTTTATCCTGGCTGTATTTATTTTTCCTATTTAACCTTCTCTTCTGGCAACTGCGGTGACAGATGGGCTGAGAGGCCTTGGGATCGATGGGAGGGGAATTCTGTCTTTGTTTCCTGACATTTTTCCCATAGCCACTCACTTTGGACTCAAGTTACTTACTGTCCAGGCCAAAGGAAAGACAGCCGGCACAATCAAAGAAACGGGAGGAAAAGTGATACGCTTCTCTACAGCTTCAGAAGAAACTTAATGCCTCGGGCCAGCTCCCTCTACACAGGTTCGTGTTGAATAATACAATAGAGCACCCAGTAGCCTCGTGCATCCGGGGACTGGCATGTAAACAAGACACGAGGAGTGTGTCTGTTTGGGGAGACTGAAACGGAAGTGGACACAATTAGCACGCGACTGCATTACGTCTTATTCATCATCGCTATGAAACTTAAACCTAAGATAACTGATAGCACGGCCGCTGTCCAAGGTGCTGTTACAATAGCTTCGGTTAGCTACAGTGTTTTCAGCCACACCACAATCTTTAAAAGGGGAACAAGAGGTGGGAAATATGTAGGAGGAAAAAGATAATATATCTTGTTCTGGAAATGTACAACATTGTACGAAATGATAAATAAATCAATTAAAAAGAAAAATCTATAATTTAATCTCCCAAGCAAGGCTAGGGAGATTACACTAAAGGGCTTGTGGTTAATTTTATCGGCTATTGAATGTTTCATGAACCTGAATCAAAGCATTTTAGAACACACATTCATTGTTATCATATAGTTTGAACATTGTTATCGAGTTATTAATGCGAAAAAATATTGAGATATTAGTTTTAGTCCACCCCTAGTACTTTTTATTTAGTAAGTATATTTGGTCTTCCATTCTTGAGATTTCTATTCTAACAGCATTATGTCAATAAATACTAGTATAATTATTTGAGTTGATTGATTTCCCTCAGTTCATAAGAAGACAGTTCCTGGTTAGCATAGAAACATATTGCATGGCAGAGCAGCAATTAGTCTGTCCCTGTGATGAAGAAACCCAACGGTCTGAATGTTGACCTTTGCCCTCTGCAGCTGGGTCGTCACAAAGGCAGAGGCTGAGACTATAAGTGGGAACAACAGACAGAGGACTGGCTCCCCTGGTGGGAACACGTCAGATTTCATCATGGTCATCGTCACGCAACCCTGTGGTGGAAATGCAGGGGCCGGAAATGACTGGACAGAGCCTCATTAACAGTGGAACACTTATAGGAATCCAACCAAAAACAATTCTATGTTCAAATAATATACACAAGTTATTTAAACAATTACACATCAGAATATTGATTTAAATGTCTTTATCAGGGCAAATACTAGGGCTGAAATGATTCTTACATACCCTCTGCGTTGATTAGTCAACTAAAAAAAGACCACAAGCTCACGGGTTGCAAACAAATAAAATTGGCACTAATAAAATAGTAATCTCATACAAAAAAAGACAGAATAAACCCCCAAATTACACCCAAATCCTTGTAATCGCAGACACTATAAACCAACTGATCAACTAACAACTAAAGATCAACGGCTCTACAAAATAAAAACTAACTCAGAGCTAAAACTAGACACAAATGCAACAAAACAGAAATATTAATAGGAATAATCAAGACTAAACCATGTAAATATGTATAAAAACTAAACCAAATGTATTTCTACCATTCAATGTAACCTAGAACATCCAGGATAGACTGAGCCAGACCTGAACCAGGTCTAGCCAAACATTTTACAATGACAAAACCAGGACTAAATTGGACTTGGCTTGCACAAGATGCTATAGTACCACAGACATAAATCTTAGCCCCTGCTTGGATAAAGTCGAATAAAACGTAGCTTGCTTTTTTATAGACGGACCACTCTAGATCAAGAGCAATAACGTAACTACGGATCAAGTCGGTGTAAATGTCTACATCTGTGGCACTGCATCGCACTCGTCTTAAAGTGAGCCTTAATTCTCGTCTGACACAACAGACTTTTAATGAGCTTAGGGCCAAAGACACAGAAGTTATCACGTTAGCTGGCTTACGCTCCAAAGTACGGCCAATAAAGACGTCCAAAGTAGCCACGAAAATAAAGCAATCTTGCTAATCTCCCAGGATTAAAGGCACTATTAAGGAGGGTTGATTTAGGACAAGGCATGCTAAAGTTACAGCCAAAGAGTGCAACATATGATAGCATTAACAGCAGGAAGAGAAGCAGGCAGGAATAATGTGTGGTTGCCAACAAAAGCCATGCTCGGTGCAGTGTGAAATTTAATATATGGTGTAAGGAATGCTGGGGTGCACGGTGGCAAAGGCGGATAGCGCTCTTGCCTCCCAAGAAGGAGATCATGGACCAACATCACATGATCTCTCTGGGTGGAGTCTGCATGTTCTCCCCGTGTTACCGTGGGTTCTCTCCGGGTTCTCCGGCTTCCTCCCACCGTCCAAAGACATGCATGTGTTAGGTAAAATTGGTGACTCTAAAATTGGCCCTAGTGAATGAATGTGAGAGTGAACTGTCTGTAATGTCCATGTCTCTGTGTTGACCCTGCGACAAGTTGGCCACTGTCCAGGGTGTACCTCGCCTAAGGCCCGAAGTCACCCTGATAGGCTCCAGTCACCCGCAACCCCAAAAGGGACCAAGCGGTAGAAAATGGATGGATGGTGTAAGGAATGCAATTTGTTGTGTTTATCCATAAGAAAGCGTCAGCATATCTATAAATAATCACCTCTAACCAATTAGCTTGAACGCAAAGTTGTAGGGATATGACTTAGATCATCATCACAATATCAGAATATAATTGTGAAATAATGTTGTCTGTTTATGTCCCATTAATATATATTCATTCAAAAATGTTTATAGAACTGGAATGGTGATCGATTAGACAACGTGATCAAAAGGGAATTTAAGATTTCAATAATCGTGAATAAAATTGTACTAGAAGTAAAATTGTGATCCTTCTCTTTTCACAATAATCATAACACTGACATTTGATACATATGACTAGTATATGGGCATAACAGGTACTGAAAAAATACAAAAAACCTTCAAAAGAAAACACTGATATGAGGTAATACATTGATTTGTAATGTAATTTTACAGTGTAGTCGTTTAACAATGAATATCTTAATGACTAAAAGAGCTATTGGACTGGTGTCATTATCATAATATGATAATGACACCAGTCCAATAGCTCTTGTCATATTATGACAATGATAAACAACAATAAAAGCATCTGTCACTAAGGACTATTTCTTACGCTCGTATAAATAAGAGCTGTAATAGAATTAGAAGAGCAGCCTGTTTAGAGCACAATTGTTGTCAGTGTGAGATGGAGCGTTTGAATTTTTTCGAGGTCACAACACCCAGCTTACAAAATCAAAAAGATTATCAAAAAATCTCCAATGAGTGACTGACTAATGAAATTTTGACAGGAGAAGTGATTACAAAAGGCTGCGGTGACATATTTCTTGCACAACTGTTGTGTGTGGCTGTCAGTGCGTACCAGAATGACTGTTTAATCCTTCTAATGCCCCCCTCCCATCGCCCATCTCCTCTATGTGTGCTTCTGGGCCCTTGTATACTCTCTGCCTCTCTTCATTTTTTTCACAGAACTAGCAGCAGATAGAGGAAATAGGCTTTTCTGGTGCAGATTGTGATGGGGAACACAGTGAAGAGTGCAAAAAGAGTGCCATTTCTCTTACCTGAATGATAGACATGCGGTTAGTAGGTGTGTCTGTAGTGCTGGTGACAGGGCTTGTGAAGCTGGTGTGGCATCCCACGTGGCCTTGGGGCACGCTGAGGTTATTGGCAGTGGGTTTGAGGTACATGACCTCTGACCTTGGTGAGCTGAGTGGCAGGCGTGTCTGGTAGTCAAAGTACATGGGAGAGGTGGCCAAGGAAGGACTGCTTACCACATTCATCACATTCATGGCATCGCGCTCCTCCACCTCGCTCTGCACCAGCATGATGTCGTTCTTGTTTATCTTCTTCTTCTTGCCCTTCCCCAGCTGCGGGTGCGAGTACTCTGCTATTCGACAATTATAAGTTCGAATTTCCTTATTTTCTCGCTTACATTTGATCGCTATGGTCACCATGGCGGCTAAAAGCATTATAGATATGATGCTTAGAGTCACAATTAGAGGCAAAGACATGTCCCAATTCTGTCTGTCCGTAACATGTGGGGCCCCGCCAGAGAGGGGTCCATTGGAGGCTTTGATGATTAGCCGCGCTGCAGCTGTGAGCGTTGGCCTGCCATGGTCCGACACGCGGATGATGAGCTCTACATTTGGACTCACGTCCTCCCAGAATGGGTGGGCTGTCCGCACCTCCCCCGTCACTGGGTCGATCTCAAAAAGATTTTCCTCATTACCATCCGAAATCTCATACGTGAGTCTCCCGCTCTCCCCGTAATCATTATCCACCGCTCTGACTGTTGTGACAATGTAGCCGACGCCAACATTGCGAGGAACGTGGATCTCGGCCGTGTCATTCAAAAGCAGAGGCAGAACTATAACCGGTATGTTGTCATTCACATCCAAAACACTGATGCGGACGGTTGCATTGCTTTCAAGATGCGGGGAGCCTGCATCTTTTGCCAGAACCTTAAAGTCAAAGTACTTAATCTGCTCGTAGTTGAAGGATCTTACAGCGTATATAGCTCCATTAGCAGCGTTCACGTTGACATAAGTGTTAACATCTCCACCGCTCACATTAGAGTTTATTATGCTGTAGTAAACTGTCCCATTTTGCCCTAAATCCGGGTCATGCGCCAGAACTGAACCAAGGTACTCTCCGGGTATGTTGTTCTCCGGGATTTGCAGGAGATAAACAGACTTGGTGAAGCGAGGAACGTTGTCATTTTCATCTAAGATCTTTACTGTAAAAGACTTGGTTGAGTTCAAAGGAGGGAGTCCATTGTCCTTGGCAACAATTGTCACATTAAACTCATCCTGCATCTCTCTATCCAACGGTCTGTCCGTCACCACCGTGAAGAAGTTATCGTAGTTTTCTTCAAGTTTAAAGGGGACGTTGCCAAGCACTCTGCACTGGAGTTGGCCGTTCCTGCCCGAGTCTTTGTCCGTAACTCTTACCAGTGCAATGACCGTCCCCGGAGGAGCCGCTTCGCTGATGGCCCCCTGCCGCACGGACACAAAGCCTATAGACGGCCAGTTGTCATTCCTGTCAAGCACTTTCACGCTGACTTTACAATGACCTGGGATTGGATTGGGACCGAGGTCTTTTGCCTGGATGTCAATCTCAATCACGGGGCTCTCTTCGTAATCAATTTCACCCTGTATCTTTATGACTCCTGTCCTGGAATCTATGGAGAACAGCTCCCGGATCCTCTCTGGGGCATAGCCACTAAAAGAATACACCACTTGTCCATTGTTTCCCTCGTCAGGGTCAGTGGCGTTTAAATCAATCAGCACTTTGCCCGGGGGTGAATTTTCAGGAATTTCTACCACATAGGAGGCCTGGTCAAACGTAGGGCTGTTGTCATTGGAGTCAATCACTTTTACATTTATTTGCATGGTGCCCGATCTGGGATACTCCCCGCCATCAGTAGCCGACAAAATGAGAGTGTGATGGTTCCGCTCCTCTCGGTCTAGTGGCCTTTGGATCACTAATTCAGGAAATTTAGTGCCGTCCCCGCGGGATTTTACCTCCAAGGAGAAGAGATTATAGTCATCACGTGTTATTTGATAGGTTTTCAGACCGTTCTCCCCTGCATCTGGGTCGTGTGCGCTTGTCAGAGGAAAACGAGTACCCGGCACAGCGTTTTCAGAAATGTCAATATCAATCTGATCCGAGGGAAAAGTTGGAGAGTTGTCGTTGATGTCCTGAATGTCTATTTTGATCATGCATATCTCTTTGTCATTTGCAAACACCTCCATGGACAGCTGGCACTTGGGATTCCTCTTGCACAAAGTCTCTCTGTCGATCCGCTGCTTTGTGTAGAGCAGTCCACTCTGAGGATCCACGTCGATGAGATGAGGTGCCGAGTTCTCCAGCACCCTGAAGTTGGCTTTCTTCCCCTGTCCTCCCTGCCCCGTCTGCTCCAGTCCCAGCCTGGCATCTTTGGCAATGTTCCCGATCACTGTTCCCGGCCCTTGCTCTTCTGGGACCGAGTAATTCAAGTTTTTTAAAGTCAGGGCTTGAGCCCACAGGAGAAGGAAAAAGAAAATAGAAAGATACATCCCCACGCTGTAAAAGCTCTCACAGTCCCCTTTTGTTTATTCGTCTTTTGACCAGTTGATGTCTCCTTCAGATTTTCCGTAATTCAGGTTTATATAAATAGTTCTGTTCATTATCCTTGGCATTTGTCTTTGTGAATTGTCTTTGCCGCGTTTCTCTCCTCCAGCAATCTGTGGCGCTGAACACCTAATTTATATTCAGCTGGGCGCTCCGATTCATCTGAGCAATAATCGCAATCCTGGCTCCACACAGAATAGTCATCGTCAACGTTCACTTTACACCACCTACAGGGGAAGAGCACAGGGGGGAGAGGATGTATTTAGTTAATGCATGTATGCCATTTACTTGCCCAAATATGAAAACTGCTATATTAGCCATTCTGCCAGCGAGAAACCAGATCTACCGCTGAGCTCAAATGAAACACGGCTCATGCGTAATTCATCTCCACAATTATGGGGGGGGGCTTGTCAATTAGTTAACCTTGGGAAGACACCGCACGCTGCCTGATGCATGTGGAAACAACGTGCATTATGATAAACAGAGGATGTCTTATTTCATTCGATTTCTTTCTTTATCGCTCTCTCAAACGTGCCACAAATGACCTGACCGGAGCGGGATAACGGTCCGGTCAGGCATGATGCTGCTGACCGCAACTGGAACGAGGGTGGGGGGGAACTTTAATAATAATACGCTATAACAAAACAAGAAGTGAAGGTGGCCTATTGTGCCGGATGCTAGAATAACGGTGTATAAAATGAGCTTCTTTACATGCATAAAAATATCCGCCTAATCCGGATTTTTAAAAATGAGCCTCAGAAAAGGGCAGATCATTTTCTGAATTTTTCTGTCTCTCACGGTGATGTTCAGCAGCAGCAGCAGCGGTTGGGAGAAATCTGTTGCATCCGTACGTGGTTTTTTTGTGGAGAGAGAGATTGTGAAATGACACAAATGGAAAATCTAACGGTAAAATAAAAGCAACTTACCAAATCAAATCCAGGCGCGGGGTGGGGGAAAAAGAGAACAGTGCGAACAGTCAGTCAGCAGAGTTTCATCTTCTGTGAGCACTTTGTGTAGAGGTACCACCCGTATGACTCTCCGCGGGTGAACGGGGCACGCAACGAGGCGCCCCCCCCCCCCCCCCCCCTACAAGCCCCCCACGCGCGCAGACTGGCGACGGTGCAGCGCCGCGCGGATGGGGAAAAAAGTGCTCCAGAAAAGTCTGACTGTACTGTCAATGAGCCCAAGTCCTCCCCGCGGTCTGATTAGGATGCAGCGGCTCGTCTGGAGCCCGCAGTGACTCACCGCTGTTCACAGAGGAGAAAGTGTGGCGCGCGCGCGGGGGGGGGGAAGAAAAACGCGTGAAAATCCAGTCAGGTTTAATCCAAAGTATGAGGCGGGTAACGGTCACCGCGCTGCTTTACGCGTGCGTAACAGCCGCGACTGACACCATACGGAATAGTGGCATTTTTTTGTCCTTGTCCGATGTCCTTTTCTTTTCCAAAGTCCACGCGCAGAGAGACGAGGGGAAAAGGAGCTGGAAATGTGAGTCTCAACGAGCCCGCGTCCAGCCACGAGTCCGTCTGGAAAGTGGGGAAAGCGAGGAGGATAAAGACGCGCGGTTGGTTATTGGGTATTTCCAACACGTAAAGTGGCCCTGAGCACACGGAGCGCTTCCTCTCACTGACTGAACTCCGGACACCGCATGGTGCATTAAACATTGTCGCTGCTCCTCCGGCAGCCAATGGGCGTGAAGAGGAGGGAGGAGGGGGCGGGGCTCGCGCGGCGCTCCGGGGACAGACTACAGATGATTGGTGGCCCGCGGTTCACCGGCAGCGCATCTGTATTTTTTCAAATCTCATGCGCGTCCTCATTGTTTACAATAAAGGAAATCGTGCGTTGGACAAGGTTTAGGAAAGAGGCACGCGCGGCTTCACGTGTACTTAAAAGGACGCGGGGAAAGTGTGATTTACGCGCGAGCTCCTGTTCCGTTAATAACCGTGTAATAAGAGCAGATCGTGCAGAGAATGTCTAATCTAATCATTGCTGTGTTTATTATGAGCTTTACGTATAGATGGAATTGTTCAAATACCAACAAATATATGTTTTGAATAATAGCTTATGATAATTCGTGGGAAATTAAATGTACTGTGAGGAAAAAGTATATTACAAATAAGCTTTTTATGAACACAGGACGATCCAACGTGGTCTTGTTTAAGTATTATTTTTAGTTACAATACTATTAGGTGATACAATACTAGTTTTAGTATCTGCTAGTATTTTAATAATGAATTTGACATCATTCAAAAGCAAGGAAACAACTCTCAGTGCTATTTTAGATTCATTTTATGTCAGCCGTGCAATAAAGGGAGTTTCGGTGCAATAGTTTCTGAGGCTTGTCATTCCTTTTTATCAAACTTCAACATGCACAAAGCCTTTATACTTTAGTATCAATGACAGTGAACATGGACAAAACAAAAACAACAGAAAAAGGGAAAGAGAATCGACTCAACAAAGAGCAAAACTTGTGGTTACAAATACTTTTTAAACGTTTCAAATGTTTATAATCAGACCAAACACGAGCAAAGATGTAAAAGACGAGATAAACAACATCTAAATACAAAACTGTAAAGCCGTATCTCCTGAAAAATGCATTAGCTCTTCTCACATATAGGTCACACGTCGCCATACATTGTACTCAAGTAAAAGTACAGTTATATTCAAATAAAAATACTCAAGCAGAAGTGCTTGGTGGTTCAAGACAGAGTGAATAAGTATTTGGTGAAACTACTCAAGTAACAGTAGTTGTACAAGTAACCGTCATGACGTAACATCTGATTTATGATTTCAAGTTCATGAATTGTGATGGACAATTTCATTATGAACAAAACCGTGTATTTGCGAAGGACAAACACAAACATCGGGAAAACAAAATGGTACCTGACGCAGCGGTGACAGAAACACAAATGTTCAAATCATTTCACATTGTCAACATAAATCTTTTGTCACTTGTAGACTTACTCAGAGTCAACCCAAACTTTTACTCAAGCAACAGTAAATGTATTACTGAAGCAGGAATAAAAATATAGCATTAGGGTTATCAAGATTATTAGCTTCATCGATAATCGTGATTATTCAGGTCACAAAATAATCGTAAGAACCAAAAAACAATAATTGGGACCAAAAAGATTTAAGTATTTTTGTTCAATATGTAGCGCAAAAATAGACATGTTTTCTTTATATCTGGCCGTTATTGTCACATTTAACTGTTTTTCAGAGAGTTAGATTTTGTAAAGCGGGTCACAAACTTGAGGAATAGTATGTGTTAGACCACGAGAATGAAGGAAAATGACATACTTACGGTAATCTGTTTGGTCACAGTCTCAATAATCGTGAATAATCGTGATGATTTTTCACACAATAATCGTAACCCTGTATGGAAGTACAATATAATGAAAAAGTGACTCGCGTTAATGTACTTTGGATCCGAGAACAGTATTAATTGACCTAAATTGAACTTTCAAATTAACAACTTTAGCCCCAATACGCGGCTGTTGCCCTTAAATCTCAAAGGGAGGGATCAGGTTGTGATTGTGTTGCATACATAACAGTAAATACAGTCATATTAGTATGCGTGGAATGAGATGTATAGACAACATGTCATTCACCTCCCTCCATCCCCGGAGGCTGAATATATGAATATTCAAACTCCAGATCAAAGTTAGTCTTCCTGTGTATACAAGCCGCTAGGATTCACTTCACGACTCAAAGAGAAAGATCACATTACAATGAGTAGTACACGTGCCGTCCCCACGTCACAATGTTTCAGAATGCCCTTGGTTTTGTGCTGCGATTTCAACATGTCAGCTTTGTCCTGGATAAACACGGGTCTCCAACTCCGGACTTTTCCCCTGACCTTTCCTCCTGACAGCGGCCGGCGACAGCAGAGGCAGCGCAGGCTCATTATTAAACAGGAGCTTTGATGAACTAACGTCTAGATGCTGATAACTGATGAAGGTAAATGCCATATCGCTGGATGTCACCGGTGTGCGGAGCCTCAAAACTGATGCGGTTTATGAACGTCACTGGGTTAGACTAATACCGCTCTTAAAGGTGTGTTTACGTCGTAAGAAAGAGCAAAGCAGACATTGAACCAGGACAGAAACTGGACTAAACACAGAACTACTAACTAAGCATTGTTTTGAGCCCAGTTCAGGTCGAGTTCAGGTCAGTTCTGGGTTGAGTCTCTTTGTATTCCCAATTTTGTCTTTCTGCAAATGTAAATGTCGCTTTAAGTGGTAGTGGTCAAACCAATGGACTAATGCCATTCAAAAAGTGCTTTTTAAGAGAATTATTTGGATCTTAAAGAACATTACTGTATTTTCTGGACTATAAGTCGCACCTTTTTTCATAGTTTTGGCCGGGGTGCGACTTATACTTATATTTATACTCATATACTTACACTCCGGAGTGACTTATATGTGATATTATTTGTTATTTTCACACTTACAACTGCATTTCATACTCCAGTGATACTTATGTTTTTTTCTTCTCTATTATGCATTTTTTGGCTGGTGCGACTTATAGTCCAGAAAATATGGTACTATTTTACTTTTAAATGATTAAATACTAGAAAAAGTGTAACGTTATGGTTACATTTAAGAAGCGTGATATTTATTTTGTGGAAATTCTTGTGGTGCTTGAAAATTGAAAACGTTTCCTTAAAATGTAATATAGATGTATTATTTGACTTATAGCTAAAGCCACACATTCAACATTCGTCACGTTCGAAGATATATAGATATATTTCCGTCTAAAAATATCTCACGTTCAGATTAGGTGTTGTTATGGTAACTTGGGGGAATGTGACGCCATCAATCCAGTGTTGCTTTTTAAACCGCTCCACATTTTTCTACATGTTTTACCACTTTAAAGTTTAAATATCCAAACCCAGTGTATTTGGCAAATACATGCGTTAAAGTTGATACTTTTTAAGAAAATCGAATATTTCCTTTACTAATCCTTATTTTACTCATTTAAAGCTGCCCTGGAGTGTGCAACAAACGCTTGTCTTACATGTTATTGCCGTGTCTGGAATGTTCCACAGTATAACATTAAACTCGAGACAAGCAGGATGTTCTTGAGAAATAAAAACACCTGTAATACAGATGACCTTGTGGGAACATTCCAGGCAACGCGATAAAACCTCCAAAGAGACGAACAGATGGAACAGAAATGTATATGTGCAGCTTGAAGACTGGAACTGAGGAGCAGTGTAACAA